>NW_021703772.1:80518958-80753413 GCF_005190385.1 Monodon monoceros | reverse complement strand
CATAGAGAATCCTAAAGATGCCACCAGAAAACTACTAGAGCTAATCAGTGAATTTGGTAAAGTTGGAGGATACAAAATTAACGCACAGAAATCTCTTGCATTCCTATACACTAATGATGAAAAATCTGAAAGAGAAATTAAGGAAACACTCCCATTTACCACTGCAACAAAAAGAATTAAATACCTAGGAATAAACCTACCTAAGGAGACAAAAGACCTGTATGCAGAAAACTATAAGGCACTGATGAAAGAAAATAAGGATGATACAAACAGATGGAGAGAAATACCATGTTCTTGGATTGGAAGAATCAACACTGTGAATATGACTATACTACCCAAAGCAATCTACAGATTCAATGCAGTCCCTATCAAACTACCAATGGCATTTTTCACAGAACTAGAACAAAAAATTTCACAATGTGTATGGAAACACAAAAGACCCCTAATAGCCAAAGCAATCTTGAGAAAGAAAAATGGAGCTGGAGGAATCAGACTCCCTGACTTCAGACTATACTACAAAGCTACAGTAATAAAGACAGTATAGTACTGGCCCAAAAACAGAAATATACATCAATGGAACAGGATAGAAAACCCAGAGGTAAACCCATGTACGTATGGTCACCTTATTTTTGATAAAGGAGGCAAGAATATACAATGGAGAAAAGACAGCCTCTTCAATAAAGTGGTGCTGGGAAAATTGGACAGCTACATGTAAAAGAACGAAATTAGAACCCTCCCTAACACCATACACAAAAATAAACTCAAAATAAACTCAAAATGACCCAAATGTAAGGCCAGACACTATCAAACTCTTAGAGGAAAACATAGGTAGAACACTCTATGACATAAATCACAGCAAGATCCTTTTTGACCCACCTCCTAGAGAAATGGAAATAAAAACAAAAATAAACAAATGGGACCTAATGAAACTTAAAATCTTTTGCACAGCAAAGGAAACCATAGACAAGACGAAAAGACAACCCTCAGAATGGGAGAAAATATTTGCAAGTGAAGCAACTGACAAAGGATTAATCTCCAAAACTTACCAGCAGCTCATGCAGCTCAATATCAAAAAAACAAACAACCCAATGCAAAATGGGCAGAAGACCTAAACAGACATTTCTCCAAAGAAGATATACAGATTGCCAACAAACACATGAAAGAATGCTCCACATCATTATTCATTAGAGAAATGCAAATGAAAACTACAATGAGGTATCACCTCACACCAGTCAGAATGGTCATCCTCAAAAAATCTAGAAACAATAAATGCTGGAGAGGGTGTGGAGAAAAGGGAACCCTCTTGCACTGTTGGTGGGAATATAAATTGATATAGCCACTACGGAGAACAGTATGGAGGTTTCTTAGAGTACTAAAAATAGTACTACCATATGACCCAGCAATCCCACTTCTGGGCATATACCCTGAGAAAACCATAATTCAAAAAGAGTCATGTACCACAATGTTCACTGCAGCTCTATTTACAATAGCCAGGACATGGAAGCAACGTAAGTGTCCATCGACAGATGAATGCATAAAGAAGATGTGGCACATATATGCAATGGAATATTGCTCAGCCATGAAAAGAAACGAAATTGAGTTATTTGTAGTGAGGTGGATGGACCTAGAGTCTGTCATACAGAGTGAAGTAAGTCAGAAAGAGAAAAACAAATACCGTATGTTAACACATATATATGGAATAAAAAAAAAACAAAACCGAAGGTCATGAAGAACCTAGGGGCAGGACAGGAATAGAGACGCAGAGAATGGACTTGAGGACACAGGAAGGGGGAAGGGTAAGCTGGGACAAAGTGAGAGAGTGACATGGACATATATACACTACCAAATGTAAAACTGATAGCTAGTGGGAAGCAGTCACATAGCACAGGGAGATCAGCTCGGTGCTTTGTGACCACCTATAGGGGTGGGATAGGAAGGGTGGGAGGGAGGGAGACGCAAAAGCGAAGAGATATGGGGATATGTGTATATGTATATCTGATTCACTTTGTTATAAAGCAGAAACTAACACACCACTGTAAAGCAATTTTACTCCAATAAAGATGTTAAAAAAAAAATAGGAGGGATCTGCTCTATATTACATAAAGTGCAGAGCTTCCATTTAATGGATTGTTTGGCTAATTTTCTTTTAGGCAAATAAGCAAATTAATTTATACAAGCTATTAATACCAATTATTAATGCTTTTCATTTTGTTGGTTTCAGCAATCTCTGCATGACACATACACTGAAACAAAATGGAAATTGATTTCACGAAGTTTGGCAACACTGCAGTGTTTTGTAACCTTTGCCACAATGCTTATTTGAAAGGCTGGGTTTAATTATCCTTTTTTTTTCTTTTTGCCTGCATCTCAAGATGCTGATAGGTAACATTCTATTGCACTTGACAGTTAAAAGAAAATCCATCACAGTTTTCCCACACTGCCCTTGATGCTTGTCACATAAGGAGACTTTAATATGCCCACCAGAAAAGCATTAGCCCAGCTTATCTGCATCTTAGTTTTTATATGCTGGGTGGGGGTGGGGGGAGGGGAGAGATTCAGCTACAAGGCAGGGAAGGAAGCAGGCCTCCTGGGCAGAACAGAACCTGATTTGGCCTGTTCTAAGACTGGAACTACAGGCCCACTGGGGTTCAAGACCCTTGTAAAAGCAAAGGAGCCTGGGTCTTCTCTCTTCTGCATTGCCTTTACCATGACTTCCCAATTACGCCTCTTTTTGATGTCTTCTCTTTTTATGCCTCCTAAGAACTGACTCCCTGACCCTCTCTCTGTCGTGTAGCTTCTGCTTATTCAGGCATTTGAATCCTTCCTGACTCTGGCTCCTTGGGCTCCTGTCACTTCTCTGCCTCACGATCTCCCTGCATTCACTCCTGCTGCACAGTCTGAGCTGCTCAGCACTTCCTTGCTTTGGAAGTCATTTCCACTCCAGGCCTTTTTCCAACCCCTGGTCCAGGGAGTGTGGTCCAACAGTGGGGAGGACCTGACTCTCCCCTCCGCAAGGCAGCCACGCAGGGCACCTTCTAAGTGGTGATGAGCCAGCTAGGTACTATAATTGATCAGGACCCTAAATAATAAGGTAGGACACACCTTTGAGGGTCCTTTTAAAGCTAAATGTGACAATATGGAGGCATCTTCCTCTCATGATCTCTCTTCTCCCTTCCACATCCCAACCTTCCTCAACATCAAATCTATTCCTTCAGCATTTGAATTTCAATTAATAAGGCCATGACTGCCCAGCTATCACATTTTCAGGGGCTTAAAATTTTGAAGAGAAGTACATTCTGTGTTCCAATGTTCCGGGCAGTTGGAGCTATGTTTATAAAAGGATAAAATCCACAGTGACACAATGAAGGTGATAGAGGTGACAGCCCAGAACGCCTGCTTCTCCTATGGGCTTGACCCTCTCATTAGTTGCTCTGAGTTTTCAAATCAACACGTAGTCATGCAGCAGAGAAAGAGGCTGCAAGTCCAGGGCTACTCTGACTGGGATAGGGAATTAGAACGTATGACATTATTTATACACATAGCATTTAATTACATTTCATGAAGGTGAAATCCATCTGGAATGCATTCAAGCTGTAACTCACTGCATGGTTGCTGGTGTTGCTGGTGTGATAATTGATGTAACATTCATCAGTCTCTCCAAGTAACCACACTCAATCAGGAGGTAGATGTGGTCCCACTTTGGGACACTTATGGCCCAAATATCTTAGATGCAGCTTTTCCAATTTCCTGCTGATCTTGCTGGTCTGTCTGACAGACCAGAGGCCAGACTGATAAGGTTTGCTTCAAGAAAGAACATTTAAGTTAGGAATAAACAAGGTAGCTTTATTTGGTCAATATTCAATTAGACCTTTTTGTCTTTATCCTGAATACTTAGATGGTGGGGTTGCATTTCCTTATTATGCTCAAGGAGGATTTTATTTTCCTGGGGGAGAATTGCTGAGAAATGTCTGTCACTGTAAGATAACCAGATTTTTGAAAAACAAGCTACAGGGATAAAGGTGTTTAGTAAAATGATAGAAATAATGAAAACTAGAACCTGATTAAAAATGTGATTTCTTGCTTCTGCCTGGCCCTGTGGTTTACACTTCAGTAAAGCCTCCGTAGAGGTCCCGAGAACAGCCTGGATTCTAGAAGCCACATCTGCACCAGAAACAATGTAAGCAGTGTTTCTCATTTCTAGGGGGCATGATCTCGTTCTATCCGCCGCCCCACCCCGATATTACAAGGTCTCCATGTCACTAAACACTGGGCATGCCTGACTGGGCTCTCTCCCCTCATTCTGCCTGTCCCCACCCCTCATACTGGATGAGGGTCCTCCCTGCCCTTTGGATTTGCCAGTGGGTAGGGGGGAGGTGGCAGTTCAAGTGGAGGTCTCCCATAATACCAGTTTTCTGGATCATTTGATTTATTTAAGTACCTACAATGCCAAGGGCCCTGGGCATTCATCCAACCAACTGCTTATGTTTCCATAAATTATGTCAGCTCTGGGACTCAACTGAATTAGGCCAAGGGCTGGCTAAAAGGTTGTCTCTCCTGTTCCCTGAAGGTCAAGAGATTTTGAATATCAGTGTATAAGAGCTGGTTTCAGGAAAGTACTCCAAGTTCAAATTTTCAGAAACATTGTCTCATTCAATATTCAAATTTCCATGCATTTCAATAATCTATGTGTAAGGTTTGTGTTGGTTGGTGTGGAGAAAGAAGCTCTAGAAATTGATGTGGAGAATCAGAATTTAATAGCCACTGATTAACCCTAACAGATTTATATTAAAAGGCAAAGTCCAACAAGCTGATGTCAAAATGGCAGTAAAGAATTCACAGATTGATGAGTTATGTTTTCAAATGCCAAGGTCAAGGAGAAATTCAAGTAGATGTTTGAAAATTCAAATTCCTTAATATTTGCTCCTAGACCCTAATGATTAATATAAACACATCATGCTAGTTTAAATGAACAAATCATTAACCTGAGTCTTTGCAGGTAATCAATATATGATATTTGTCTTTTCCTGCCAAATCATTAGGAGATGAGAAGTGTCTGGACACTATTTGCAGTGGATACTCAAGAGAGAGTGAGCAGTCGCTTCTGGCTGGTCTGCTACAGAGGGGATCTCTTGGGTAAGATGACGTCCATATCACCACGCAGAACAAATAGATATAACTGCATGTAACCAAAGACATCCATGAAATGCTCAGCATACCCACTTTGAGGAGACTTGGGGACAACAATCAAAGAGCAATTTTAGGGCTTCCCTGGTGGCGCAGTGGTTGAGAGTCTGCCTGCCGATGCAGGGGACGCGGGTTCGTGCCCCGGTCCGGGAAGATCCCACATCCCGCGGAGCGGCTGGGCCCGTGAGCCGTGGCCGCTGAGCCTGCGTGTCCGGAGCCTGTGCTCCGCAACGGGAGAGGCCACAGCAGTGGGAGGCCCACGTACTGCAAAAAAAAAAAAAAAAAAGCAATTTTAGTTGTTCTTAAAAACTTCCCCAACGTGCCATTTTCTGTAGGAGCTGGTTCTCCAAGTCCTTCTGCTCTATTACACACACACACACACCCCATGATGAACTCCCTTCTGCTTTCCTACTGCCTGCCCCTCTTCACACCATTCAGTACTTAGAGGGCAGAGCACGGCCTCCCCTACATGAATCCTCTCCCTTAATCCTCCGTAGCCGAGCCCATACTGCCAAATTGGAACAAAACTTCATTGCAGGTTAGGTGATTTTGGAGCAGAAGTACGCCGCATGACAACTGACGCTGACACTTGAAGTGGCTGCCCAGGGTCGCTCCATGGGGCCTGTCTTCCTGTGCGGGCAGCGAGCTCACCACCATCAGCCATTCCCTGCCTTGCCCACAACATCTGTAGCCACCACACCTCCACCGGGCATCTTAAATGCTTTAGCTATTGGAGGATCCATCTGTACCTGGTACAGAGAAAGGCAGGCGTTTCTTTCCCCTTGTGGTTTAGTCTGTCTCCCAGGCCTGCATTCCTGCCTGCCCCAGAAGCTGCCTCATCTCAGGATGACTGAATAGGAATGCCCACTTCATTCAAGAGACCCCACCCCTGACTCTTATGGTACCTTATGGTCCACTAAGCTAAAAAATAATTATATAAAAAATAGTGTTAGCTAAGACTTAAAAACCAAGAATACATTGATATGGGGGCATAGTTTGACAGACGTAGTTGATTTGGGGGAGTGGTAGAGACAGGAAGATGCAAAAATTAGGGGAGAAGGAAGGGATGATCATTATGTTTGGAGCTTTTTATTGTCTTTCAGCGCTGAGTCTCAGGATATTTCTCCACTCTGGCAACAGCCAGTCGATCAAGAAGGCAGTCCTGCTAGATTGTGTGGTGTTCAAACACTGTGTCACCAGCCTGAATAGGATTTGCTGAGGTTTTCTTTTTTTAAATTTTATTTATTTTTGGCTGTGTTGGGTCTTCATTGCTGCACGCAGGCTTTCTCCAGTTGCTGTGAGCAGGGCCTACTCTACGTTGAGGTGTGCGGGCTTCTCATTGCAATGGCTTCTCTTGTTGCAGAGCATGGGCTCTAGGGCACACAGGCTTCAGTAGTTGTGGCGTGTGGGCTCAGTAGTTGTGGCTCATGGACTCTAGAGTGCAGGCTCAGTAGTTGTGGTGCATGGGCTTAGCTGCTCCGCGGCATGTGGGATCTTCCCAGACCAGGCATGGAACCCATGTCTCCTGCATTGGCAGTCAGATTCTTAACCACTGCAACCACCAGGGAAGTCCCTGTTGAGTTTTTGTGTGGAAAGGAATTTGCCTTAGTTGTGTCGTGTCCCTTCCTGGATGTTTGGTATTGGTGTTGCCTTGCACAGCACTGGGTGGAGTTGTCATGCAACTTTGTGTGTGTGGTGGGTAATCCCTCTGCGAACTCTTGGCAGGCTTACACTGTGAGGTCCTCTTTACTCCTCATTATGCTAAAAGCTAAGTGGATGTCTTTTTATGAAGTAGGTACCTCTTTTCATTGGCTACAATAGCTGTCACCAGCTGTTGTCACTTTGCTTTTACCCAATAAACTGAGCATGTTGCTTCTAAGAAAGAAAATGTGATAGCTTAAATGGACATGTTTGGGTACCTCATTAATCAACAAATATTTAAGAATCTGAAAAGAATCAGGATATGGAAGGTGCCAGAAATATAAACACATTCCCTGTCCCCAGAGAGCTGAGTCTAGTGGAGAGTCACACGTGCGAAGTGATTTAACAGATACATCCCTCTTTGCAGTTTATAACTGTTATCATTGTTTTCCCAAAAGCAGACCCTAAAAACAGGATTTGGGTGTGAGTCATATTCTCTCTGTCTCGCTTTAAATCTTATTACTTTATGCACTGTGCAAAATGGACTACTGCTTAGAAAAATTCCTCCACCTAGAAGACAAACTTTTTAGAGGGACATGTGTGGTAGAGCTGACCATAGTGATCATGTCCTTAGGCTGTTAAAAGGGGAATGGGTGCCACCACCAAGAAGCAGGAGGGAAGGCAATGTGGCTGGGATTTGCTCCTGGACATCAGAATTTTCCAAAGAATCAATGATCCAAAGAAGAAATTATCAAACCTAAAAGACAACATGCTCACATAATTAAAATTGGAAACTAAAAGATCAACTCTCAACAAAAGAACATCTATTAATTTATCTGTTCATATTTTACTCGCCCTGCCAGGTTAACCATATTCTGGGATGGTATAATCCAGCCCACACTGAACACAGGCAACAAATAATTAGAGAATGTGTCTCCAAATAACCTTGGTCCTAAGAATTTCAAAGAAAACCTCTGAAAGTGTTACGTGGTTAGACTGCTTTCTAGATGTCATGGAAGGTTCTAGAAGCTACCCACCATCACAGAGAAGTATGAACCCAGGAGACACCTGGCACCAAATAAACATAATAATTCCAAAGGCAGAAAGTGGGGATGTGGGGACAAGGAGATATCAAACCTGTTCTAATGAAGACCAAATATGGAGGGGAGATGAGAGGGGCCGGAAGACAAAGCGTTAAATTATTTGCCTACAAACAGTGGCTTCTGAGAGGTGAAATGACTGTCAACACTTCATGGCGGTGCAGATTTGCAAGTCCTGCCAACAGCACAGTAGTTCTCCAATTCTATCTGCCTGAGAATTTCCTGATGCGTGTGTTTAGAATGCATATTTCTAGGCCCTATTTCCAAAGATACTGATGCAATAGATATGGTGTAGTGCCCATGGATGAGCATTTTTAAAAGCCCCACACGTGATTTTTTTCCCCTGTTCTTAGTTTTATTTATTTATTTAACATCTCTATTGGAGTATAATTGCTTTACAATGTGCTAGTTTCTGCTGTATAACAAAGTGGATCAGTTATATGTATACCTATATCCCCATATCCCCTCCCTCTTGTGTCTCCCTCCCACCCTCCCTATCCCACCCCTCTAGGTGGTCACAAAGCACCGAGCTGATCTTCCTGTGCTATGTGGCTACTTCCCACTAGCTATCTATTTTACATTTGGTAGTGTTTATATGTCAATGCTACTCTCTCACTTTGTCCCAGCTTACCCTTCCCCCTCCCCGTGTCCTCAAGTCCATTCTCTACGTCTGCGTTTTTATTCCTGTCCTGCCTCTAGGTTCATCAGAACCATTTTTTCTTAGATTCCATATATATGTGTTAGCATACGGTATTTGTTTTTCTCTTTCTGACTTACTTCACTCTGTATGACAGACTCTAGGTCCATCCACCTCACTACAAATAACTCAATTTCGTTTCTTTTCGTGGCTGAGTAATATTCCATTGTATATATGTGCCACATCTCCTTTATCCATTCATCTGTAGATGGACACTTAGGTTGCTTCCACGTCCTGACTATTGTAAATAGTGCTGCAATGAACACTGCACCACATGTGATTCTGATGCAGGTGGTACCAGATAGAGAGGCTACAGAATTTCCTTTGGGCACTAGTTCCTAATTCTGACAGCTGCCCCCAAGTGACTGCAAGAACTTGTTAGTGGGTAAGCAAGACACTGGCAAGGCTTCCACAGGTACAGGGGACCTGCACAACAAATATACAATCTGCTCAGAGAAGTACATTAGAACTATTAAAGAGTACTATCTATCGTAACTGATTTATCCTTTCCTTCCACACCTAAAAATTAAATACAGAGTAGGAGATGCAGAAACAAAGGAAAGGACCACTTAAGTACTTTTTTCCACTAAACTCAATTATTATAGATGACTGCCGGTATTTTTTGTTGGGGGAAGGGAAAAAGACAAGTTGCACATCAAAGCAGCACTCAGAAGCTTGCTTTTAAGTTACAAATATATTGATGATTTCTAATATTCAGATCAAATACTAGGATGTGTTTCTATATCTCCTGTTATGGGATATAAAATTCATATACATATTCATATGCTGAAGTCCAAACCCCCAGTCTCTCAGAATGTGACTATATTTGGAAATAGGGTTTTTAAAGAGGTAATTAAGTTAAAATGAGGTCAGGAGGGTAGGCCTTAATCCAGTAGGACTGGTGTCCTTATAAGAGGAAGAAATTTGGACACAGACACAGAGGGAAGATGACATAAAGACGTAGGGAGAAGGCGGCCATCTACAAGCCAAGGAGAGAGGCCTCAGAAGAAACCTGGGTCGTCGTTTAGTCCACCCCGTCTGCGGTACACTGTGATGGCAGGCTTCCCAAACTAACACATCTACTCGTATAAAAAGCAAGGCAATCCTATCTCATCCAATACCTTCCTTAGGCAGTGTACTTGTCCTAGTTCTGAAAGGAGGCAGGCCGTGCTCAGAGCTGACACTCTAAGAAAAAGGGAGGAGAGAATGAAGCACCAGATGTTCAACAGCTTATCACTTTGTGATGCCTGAAGCTCATGGCACCACTGCTGTTCATCTCCTGTGGCTCCTCTTCCCCTCCTGGGTCTCCCCGACGGGGGAGGTGAGGGCTGCGAGGAAAGAAGGTCAATATCCACAAACCCCAAACCAACTAGCTCCCTCCTTGCCTTTCTTATCAGGGAGAGAACTGATACCTCCTCTCCATTTTCTAGATGTCGCCTCCTCTGGTTCTACAATTATTAAATGTACGCATAGACGGGTAGGCTGTTTAACACTGGAGAGGCGTTTCTGTGTACGGAGGTGGGGGAGTATATTCTGGAAACGTTTCATGTTCATCCACCCTCACCAGAGCACCCCCCGAAGGTGCACCTGTGCATTCAAAAGGCCCAGGCCCTCCATCTGAGAACAACTTCCTGGCAACGTCTTGGATTTTGATGGAGTTGTTTTTAACGGACCTTTCTGCCACTGCCTGCAGTAACCGAGAGGCACCGATAGCCCAACTTCCTCTTTGGGGAGATTCCAGTCCTCACTGATGAGCCCTCTGGACAGGGCTACCTTCCTGTCCTCTCTCACTAGTCTTTGATCATTCTTCCATATTAATGATAGAAAATTTAGAGAAAGGATAATGCTTCAACTCAGAAGAAAAGCTTAAGTTACCTTAGCACAAAAGTTACTAGATGAATTCCTAACTCTCCTCCTTGCTATAGCAATACTCAGCATCAAATCCCTTCTTAGGTTCTACAGTTTTATAACTGCCAGAAACAAAGCTGGTTCCTACAAAGATCTAACCCCTCACACATCCATCCCCATCGTGGGGCATTCTAAATACTTCTGAACATAACCAACTTTTAAGCCAGTTGCCTATAGTTAAGAAACTACTTTAAATCGCACCACTATCACTCTTATACAAGCAGAGCTAATCAACTAACAAACTCAGTTTCCTATTATCTTTCAACAAGAAGGTCATCAAGAGGATCAAAAAGAATAACGGCCATAAAAAATCCACAAATCTATAGTGATACTCAGAAAAGGGTGAGTGAGGAAACTCTTTACAGATGAATGCCAGCAGCTCAACAGAGAAGCAATGAAAGAATCACAGAATCTCCATTTAGTACTTCCAATGTAAGAGCTGATTCAGGCAGGGAGCAAAGGAAGGTAAAATTTGGTTGAAAAGTTGTTTGAAAACAGGATATTTGCACTTTGCCAAAAATCACTCCACAAATTCTTACTAATTGCAAAGGAAAAGGTACTTTTCTGGTGGAAAGACCCAGGAGTCATTGGCTCTACATCAGTAATACTGAGACAGCAGGACATTATGTAATATGAAATTCACAGCATCACCTATGAAGTAGTTTTGGCAAAAATGGTTGCTATAGGCTGAAATGTCTGTGCCCCGCACCCAAAATTCCTCTATGAGACCTAATCCCCAGCGTGATGGTATTTGGAGGTAAGGCCTCAGGAGATGATTAGGTCATGAGGGTATACCCCTGATGAATGGGATTAGTGTCCTTATAAAAGAGACCCTACAGAGTTCCCTTGCCCCTTTTGCCATGTGAGGGTACAAGGAGACCATCTGCAGCCCAGAAGGGGGCCCTCACCCAACCACAGAGGCACCCTGATCTCAGACTTGCAGCCTCCAGTTCTGTGAGAAATAAATTTGTTGTTTATAAGCCACCCAGTCTATAGTATTTTTGTTACAGCAGCCTAAGTGGACTGAGATAATCTAACCTGAATCTACTCACACTTCTAAACCTAATTTCCAGTTTACAGGAAATACACACGCTAAAGAATAAGTAAATGATACATGCGGAAACCATCAAGAAACCCATATGTGGGACATCCTCCAAGACAACAAGCCTAGACTCTCCAAAAAGTTAAAAGGAGGTGTGGAGGCTGTTGAAACAGATTAAAAAAGACAAAACCAAATGCAATTCATGAACCTTGAATCCTAATGTTGAAAAAACACTACAAGACATTTTTCAAATAAGCAGGGAAATTTGAAAATGCTGGATATTTGATGGTAAAAACAACCACTGTTAATTTTCTTAGGTGTACTATTGTATTATTGTGAAGAAGGGGAAATGTCCTTACTGTTAGGAGATGCATCCTGAAGTATTTAGGGGTGAAATGCTCTGATGTCTGAAACTTAAGAGCAGATATAGCGAAATACTGTTTGCTGGTGCAGCGTACTGGCAGGGCACACAGGAAGCTCTTTCCCTTTGTAAGAGAACTGCTCTGCAGTCACGCCCTACTGTGCCATGCTACTCCCGTTCATGGGTACTTGGTCCGGCGTCTCCAGACTCCAGCCCAGGGACGTGGGGTTCTGCACTGGCTTTCTCATCTGACAGCAGGAGCCTCTGCTCTGTGTGCTGATGCTGGCTTTCCTTTATGGAGGCACAGCTAGGAGCACACAGGCAGGCAGTGAGAAGGCTGTTCCACACCCTGAATTCCTTATTTCCTACACGCAATGAGGTAGAAAGGGAGGCCTGAATTATGGCTGAACCCAGCCAGGTTCAGCTGACAAGCTTTTCCGGCCGCCTAACAGCATATGGTAATTATTAACCACACAACGGACTCCAGCCGGCCTGGGCCCTCTGCTGGCACAAGAAAAGTTCCAAATAATTTCCAATAACAGCAACGACAACCATGGTTCTTGAGTACTTACTAAGTACCATACACCATTCTAAGTGCCTGATGTATCCTAATGTATGGATTTACAGGAGCGGTCAAGCTTTACCGTATTATCATTAAGTACTACCATCCAGGACTGACTGAAACCCTCACTGTAGGCAAAGGCTAAAAAGTAATTTGGAATAATATTCACATTCAGAAGGCTAAGTCACCTTAGCTTGAAAAAATGGGAATTGATACTGGAGTCGGGAGGAGGTTCAGTATTTCTTTCCTAAAAACCATTAATGCAGGACTTCCCTGGTAGCGCAGTGGTTAAGAATCCGCCTGCCAATGCAGGGGACACGGGTTCGAGCCCTGGTCCGGAAAGATCCCACGTGCCGTGGAGCAACTAAGCCCGTGCACCACAACTAGTGAGCCTGCAAGCCACAACTACTGAAGCCCGCGCACCTAGAGCCCATGCTCCACAACAAGAGAAGCCACCACAACGAGAAGCCCGCACACCACAATGAAGAGTAGCCCCAGCTCGCTGCAACTAGAGAAAGCCCATGCGCAGCAATGAAGACCCAACACAGCCAAAAATAAATAAATAAAAATAAATTTCAAATTTCAAATAAATAAAATAAAAACCATTAACGCAAATCAGCCCTCAAACTCTTGCGAGTCTCAGCATCTATAACCATTTATTATGGAAAGAATGTACCACAATCAAAAATCACAGCTTGCTTCCTGACGTCTGCAATCAAAGCAAGAGAAGCAAAGATATATCACCTAACCCAGTTGTTCCTCCCGGGCCATCACTCATCGGCCACTTGCCATTGCTCACAACTTTTTTCACACATTAGCGTTAGAAAGTTCTAAAGACTAGAGCAGATGTTTCCCTCCTCAAAGTTACTGCAGACAGTTATTAAGGGTGGGGAAAAAGAAGCATCAAATATCCCTTGTGGATAAAGGGGAAAAAACACCTGCAAACATCAAGGAAGTCAAGTAGGCATTTGAATCTTGGAGGTCGGCAGCTGAATTACATGAACATGGACAAAAAAAGAAGTGTCAACCATTTAGCAACTGACTCCAGTATTTAACCACCTGGTAACTATCCAGAAGACAGTAACTTTTTACTCATACAATAGGAAGGCTACACTGGAATATCATACAGCAATTGGAAAGGAAGGGTAGCAGAATATGCCACGCCAAAATAGGCCCACAGGAGTTCAGGACATGCCACCCCAAAGCATGCCACTTGGGAATATTGATTATTCTGAGCTGTAGGCACTTGAGAAACAGCAAATGCAGGGAGAGGCTTCCTCCAAACTCCCCAATCTCCCTAAAGACAGCTTCCAAAAACAACACATCTGTCATAAATCCCCTCCCTGGGAGTTTCATTGACTGGGGAAAACTGACTGTTATCACAAGAGAGCAGAAGTCAACACAAACTTTGTCACAAACTCTCATACCTCCCATCTATTCAAGGGCCCATTCATCCTTCCTAAAAATCATTTACTCTCCCCTAAGAGGGCTATACCCTTTCTCTATTCAGGTGGTCTTCAATCCTGAATTCTCAGCCACCTGGGGGAGTTACTAATTTTCCCCTGGTATTGTAACAAAGTGGGATCTGGCTGCTCCCCACTCAAAAGGCATTAAAGAGGCAAGGTTGACGGCAAGGAAAGTCTGCTTTATTTTGGACACCAGCAACTGGTGGGGGGGAGGGGTGGGGGCGACTCCCCCCTCCCCCACCTCCCGACAATCGCTGGGCAAGAGCTTTATAGACGCAGGGAGGGGGCTACATGCAGAAACAGCACAGTCAGCTCTGACAGTCATCTTAAAATTAGTCGTGCAGTGGTCTGACTAGCACCATCTTGATTGTTTTAAGTACAGTTAATCTTCAGTGCCAGGGTCGGTTTGTTCCCATTTCCTTGAGGCCAGTTCTCAGAATTGTGGCAGCTTAGGTCATGGCTACAGTCTGGGCATCACGTAGTTAACGTCTTCCACCTGGTGGGGTTTCAGTATCTACCAGACAGCTCACAGGATAGGGCTCAGAAGATTATCTATAGCCCATGAAGAGGAACTAAAGGTCCTTGACTACGCTTATTGACTGAACTATTATTATTTAGTCTTGTTGGACTGTTTTCTTTTGTTTCTGCATTTTCTCACTTCTCTGATTAAACTTATTCTTTGGCTAAAGTTTTTCCACAGACAAAAGGCAGGCAGAGGACATGGGGGGGTCCCGCTCCGTTTCAGTATCACCCATGTATACTGAGATTTGCATGTTAACTTGTTTTTCTCTTGTTAGTCTTTTATTACAAGCGTCTCAGCTAAGAACTTAGAAGGGTAGAGGGAAAATGCTTCCTCCCTTACAGAAAAAATGTGCATCACTACAGGCAACAATATGGATGAAATCTCATATAATGTTGAACAAAAGGAGCCAGACACTAAATAGTACATACAATCACTTTGTATATTTGTATCATTTACTCATTTAAATTTTTTTAATTTTTAAAATATTTTAAATGTGTATACAGAATAAAATTCAAACAAGGCAAAAATGATTAATGCTATTAGAATTCAGAATAGTGGTTACTTTTGAAGAGGGTAGTAACTAGGAAGGGGCACCACGGGTAGGGAGTGTCTCTGGGGGCTGGTGAGGTTCTATTTCTTTATGTGGGTGCTGATTATACAGGTCTTCTCTGTACATGAAAATTCATTGAACTGTATACTCTTCTGTGTGTACTTTCCATATGTATGTTACACTACAAAAATTTAACTAAAAACGTGTGAAAACAATCAAAGCCACAATGAGATATCACCTCACATCCGTTAGAGTGGCTACTATAAAAAAAATGAGATTAACAAGCGTTGGTGAAGATCTGGAGAAAAGGGAACCCTCGTTCACTGTTGGTTGTGATGTAAATTGGTGCAGCCACTATGGAAAACAGGATGGAGGTTCCTCAAAAAATTAAAAATAGAACTACTATATGATTCAGCAATTCCAGTCTGGGTATATATTCATATCCACAGGGAATTAAATAGCTATCTCCAAGAGATACCTATATCCCCCCATGTTAAATGCAGCATTATTAACAATGGCCGAGATACGAAAATAACCTGTGTTCATTGACAGATGAATGGAAAAAGAAAATGTGGGATTATATATATATATACAATCTATATACATATATATAGATTTAGATATACACACACACATATATAATGGAATATTATTCAGCCATTAAAAAGAATGAAATATTGCTGTTTGCAACATGGATGGACCTTGAGGATATTATGCTTAGTGAAGTAAGTCAGAGAAAGACAAATATTATATGATCTCACGTATACGTGGAATCTAAAAAACACACAAGCAAGCTCACAGGTACAGAAAACAGATTGGTGGTTGCCAGAGGTAGGGGTGAGACAGGCTGGGACCTGGGACCCTCTGCTTCAGTGCCTGCACCTGCACAAAATACAAAGAAACTCTAAGGGACTAAAAATAGCTGTGTGCATGTGCAGTTGGGGTAAATTAGGAACAAAAAGATACAAAAAAGACCAAAACCCCACTGCCACTTCTGAGGACCTGAGAGCAAAAGCAGGGTACTGCACATGCCCCCTGCACACAGCACCACCAAGGAGGTGAGCAGAACACCTAAGCCACCCCTCTGGACTGACCCGTGAACCCATCCCTGCCCTCACGCCAGCTAAGGAACCAGCTCGCCTGCCCCCTTCAGGGAGGGAGCAAGGGAACCTGCGACTTGTTCTCGCTCCCCGCTTCTGCAGCAGGAGCCCCAATAAAGCCTTGCCTGAATTTCCTGTCTGGCCTCTTATTGATTTCTATTGATTAAGGAAGGCCAAGAACCCTGGTTGTTAACAGACTTTGTGGCGCCCAACATGAGGCAGTTTTCCCCTTCTTGGGAGAGGATCTGGGCACCCCAAGGACCACTGAATGCAGCTTCCCCATGGGTGACAAGTGGCCACCTGAACCTCGTGTTTCAGTGTCACCACATTTGCTAAGTCTGCCTTCCTGGCCCCTGGGGGCCTCAGTACCCTCATTCAGACAACAGTTTCCTCCTCCCCTTTGTCCCTTTCGCTCTCCTGATATCTACTTCTCCTTTGTCCTCTCCTACTTCTCTGTCCTATCCTTCCGAGAGAGTGGACGTCGGGCAGCTACAGCATCATTCCTCTCAGCCTGTGAGGACATACTCCCTCTGGCTGGCAATGGCTCACCTTGATGGGTGACAAGCAGAGGTGGCAGAGGCTCACCTTGCACCATGCAGGTCTTGGTCCAGTGGGTTCTCCCTGATGGGAGATTTATGAGAGTGATAGAGGTTTAAACTTCATATCTTGTAGTGGCTGAAAGTCTTGATTGTCCCAGTATTCTCACCCTTATTTTCCTGCTGTCTCTTTTTTCAGTCTTTTCTGTCCCTCCTCCCTTTACCTCTCCCTTGATTTTTATGCCTTTTCCCAACCCCTTTACCCTGAAAACCTCGTTTGTGTCTTTAAGTTTCTGCCATTGGTACATGTTGAGTAAAAGGATCTTTGTCTTATGCAGTTTTGTCTGTCCAACTGCTGCTACAAGTCTCTGCCAAGATTGTGGGCACAGTGGAGCATTTAAGCCTTAGAAATACAAACACAGCTCACATTGCCTGAGACTCCAGCCTTGGGTTACTTAGTGGGATTTTAAAGATGAAAAAAAAAAAAAGAGGATCTTGCATTTCTCTCCTCTGCCTTTGTAATGTAACTATTCTGCCTGGGCTTTCAGGAACTATCTGATCCATCTGTAGTCCCCCAGAGTGAGGAAAAAAAAGAGGCCTTGTTAAACTCAGGCAGGAAAACTATGAGATCTCTGGTTCTGTCTGTCTTTATGTAAAAATCAGCTTGTAAATGAGCTGTATTTAATTGGCTTAAATTGAGCACTTATATACATTCTTGGAAATATAAAAGAAACTCACCAGAATACATTTCAGGTTCATGTGATCCCGGAAGTACTCAGTATTGAATATCTGGTATTAAAGCCAGCTTAAGCTTGTGGGTTTAACTAATACAGACCTGTCTTTAGAGTCATCAACATAAAATATAAGATTTTTATTGTACCTAGGGTTACTGAAAGTCAGTAAGTGCATATTGTTTGTTACGAAATTTGTCAACAAGGAAAATAACCTGATATTAAACTTTTATGTAAATGTAAAAGAGCTTTTTGGTAAACTCTATAATTATGTTTTGGAAATATGCATGTAAAATAGTCTCTCCAGATTTTGGTAACTTGAACCTAAATTAAGTTAAATGATGGAAGTTTGTTGAACAGCTAGGTCATTCCCAAATAAAATATCTAGACATCAGTCACTAAACAGAGAAACTAAAGGTATAGAGAACTGTTAACGAATATGTTTGGTGCCACCCTGAGATGTTCTCTACCAATAAGACAGTTTATGGTTGCTTAAGGAAAGTAGGATGTGTGTTTTCAGTAAAGAAGGTATGAGAAATGGAATTGCATTTTATTAAGGGAAAAGAAAGTAGGTTTGTCTTAGGTTGTTTCTGGATGGAAAAAATGAGGGACAAGTTAATATGGATATAGAAAGTGATGGAAGGTCTGTGCATGGTTGGGATTGGCTAGGTTTAGATTGAATTTAATTAAGAAAAATGAAATCTGTTGTTGAAAGTAAGCTGGTGCAAGACTCAATTTGGTGCTCTCTCTCTCTCTCTCTCTCTCTGTTAAGAGGACAAAATTCTTCTGGAATGCTGCTTTTGATAACGATCATGTGACTTTCTGTGCCTTTAAGTGATCTGTATTTACTTTTGAAATCTTTTTTTCACCTTAGCTCAAGGAATAAGTATTGTTTCACAGCGACCTATGATCCTATCTGAGCAGGTGTTTTAAAACTCTTGGAAATTTTTGACAGACTTCCCAAATGTCAAATTCTAATTAAAGTTCTTTTGACTTCCAGCTAACTGTGGGCCCCTGGAGCATCCCAAAGACAGACCCTAAAGTAACTAGGTTCATTTGGTATGTTAAATTACATGGGAAGCATTGTCGAATGAGTACTAAATCTTCTTAGGTTGTGTCATATGGGTAAATGTTATTAATATAAATATTCTAGAACTTATATGGAATTCCTAAAAATCTGATATGTTCTGATAAAATGTTACCAGTCATAATTATAGTTATTATAACCAGGATTCTTTGTCAATTGCACTGTGATCGGATATTTAACTGTGCCTTTAAGTCTAGTCATTCACAGACAGTTAAGCTGATGCTTTGCAAAAATGCCTCATCTTCAAGAAGATTCATAGAAAGAGCTTTTGACAAGTACAGGTTTCTGGTAACTTCTATATCATACCACTAAACTGGGTAAATCTGATGGGCTTTTATAAAACTAATAATTACATGGGATTGAGTAAACTGATGGATATGTTATAATTTTTCAGTTTTGTTAATCTCCAACCTCACTCTATTTCTAGAAATCCCCAATAATTTTTTTGCCTCCTGTCCCTTGGGTCTTGAACCCCATGCTGCCTTCCATAATGCCCAACTCCAACTTCTCCAAGGGTTCCTCTTTACATCTATTGGACCCCCTTTACTCCAAGCGTTGGCAGCCTATACACTGCTACAGACAGCCTATTGTGCTGGCCGCTGCCCAGAAACCCATATTATAAACTTTGTAGATGCTCAATCGTGAGGAATACAACCCAGCATAGGAAAACTTATTATAAGACATAAGCTTTATAGACAACAGATCCCCATCAAGGAGAGTCCTGGCAACGCACCAACAATGGTTCAAACTTTCCTCACCCCGCCCCCACCACCCAGTGACCCCTTGCGCAAGGGACTGGGTCAACCAGAGATGTCTGGTTCGTCAATGGGAGAGTAGAGGACGCTCTAAACCCTATTAGGTTCGAAGGGAATGTGGAGGACACTCTGACCCTTCAGGTTAAAGCCTCCTAAATGTTTCTGGGATACTGGATTCCATTTCTAGGAGAGCTCTCTTGTTCTTGGTTGCAGATTGCTCAACATGTGAGGATCCCCTTCTAAGCCAGAAGAAACACCTCTGGAGTATATCCTTAAAAATAGGAAATTTTTAAAAATAGATGGGCTGAAAAAGGAAAAACTTTACTGTAACACTGTATGGCCTTTATGCAAGTTGGGGGGATGGAGAAAAATGGCCTGAAAATAGATCTCCAAATTATAATACTATCTTGCAAATGGATCTTTACTGTTGCAAGATGAGAAAATGGACTGAGATTCCCTATGTTCAAGCTTTCATGGTCCTTTACCAAAATCCCGCCCTATGGGCCCTTAGTAATCAAAGGCCTGGGGAATCAGAAAACACTCCCAACATCTTAGACAATCCCCTTCTAACCTTTCCCAACTCTCAGGGAGGAAACCAAGCCTTCCCTGCTTTTCTGGTGCCACCTACCTTTCCAGAGCCACCTACTTCTCCAGATCCCTCTGACCGATCCCAAACTCTGACTCCCTAGGTCCCTTTATATCTTCCGTTACCCCAGGAGGGAGAGACTAGTCCCTCCAGGGTAACCAGTAGGGAAATTTCCTATCACCCAGGATCAGGGAAAATATGCCCTCTTACAGAAGTGACAAGTGGCAAAGGGACAGAGAATATGTGCCCTTCTCTTTAACCAATTTAGCCCAATGCAAACAGAGTCTGGGCCGATTTTCTGAAGACAGTATAAGTTTGCTGAAGGGTTTCAGGCCTTAACTCTGGCCTTTGATTTAACTTGGAAGGATGTCCAAATGATCCCATCTACCTGCTGTACTCCTGAGGAAAACAGAATTTGGGCAGCAGCCCAGGGGCATGGCAACCAGCCTGCTAGGGACAAACCAGAACATTTTGTTATGGGTGGAGACGCAGTCTCAAATCAGGAGCCCCACTGGGATTATAATTCCCCAAAGGAACCACGTGATCCAATGTGTATTAAAAGGAATGAGAAAGTATATCAAGAAGCCAGTTAACTATAAAAAGGTTAAAGGAGTGACCCAAGAAGAAAAAGAAAATCTAGTCCTCTTTCAAGGATGGCTTGTGGAGGCTTTTAGAAAATTTGCTAACATTGACCCATCCCCTCCCAAGGTTCAATCCCTGCTGGGACAACATTTTATCAGCCAGTCCACCCCTGATATTAGGCAGAAACTCCAAAAGTTACAATTAGGCCCACAGACCCCTATGCCCCAAGTCCTAGAGGTGGCCTTTGGGGTATTTAATAATCGAGATCAAGCTGAGGAGGAAGAGAGACCTAATGGGAAAACAGGCAGGCCAGGGCTCATGCTAAACTGATGGCCGTTGCTGTCAGCCATGCCTTGCAACCGCAGGACAACGCAAGGGGGACAAGAAGGTTTAACCATCTATCTGGAGGTAAAACCAGCAAGGGGGAATGCTTCAAATGCAAGTCAACTAGTGACTGGGCCCATGAATGCCAGAGAGAGCCCCCTGGTCCATGCCCAGTCTGCAAATGAACAGGTCACTGGAAGTAGAACAGTCCCCAGCCCCAAAGGGGAAGGGGAGCCCCTGCTCCTGAGATGGCCATGCTAGACGACTGAGGTGGCCCAGGGATTCTCTTCATGAGATGTCTATCTCCATCAAGGAGCCCTGGGTGGTCCTTGATGTGGCATATAAGAAAATCGATTTTTTAAACTGTTACAGAAGCCAGTTACTCTGTTCTGATCTCTCATGCTGGGCCTCTTTCTTTCAAAAGCTGTACAGTGACTGGTGTCGGCGGAAAGCCTCGCACCCGTTACTTCACTGGACCTCTCACTTGCCAATGTGAACAGCATTTGATCTCACATGTCTTTTTAGTTGTGCCTGAGTGACCTACCCCACTACTGGTGAGAGACCTTCTGGGCTCCCTCAGGGCTATATTATGATTAGGAGGCCCCAAGCAGCCCCTTTTCCTGACTCTAAGACAAATCAGCTGAAAGAACAAGGGCCTATTCCCAACCATATTCTACATGCAGCAAACCCTGCAGTTTGGGACAAGGGAATCCCTGGGAAGGCTATAAATGCCCAACCTGTAAAAATTAGCCTTAAGCCAGAAGCCACTTACTCTAACAAGAGACAATACCCCATAAAGTTAAAAACAAAAAAGGGTTTATAACCCCTCATGGATAAATTCTAATACATGGCCTCTTGGTGCCCTGTCAGTTTCCATGCAATACCCCTATTCTGCCAGTTGTTAAGCCAAATGGGAAATATCAAATGGTACAAGACCTTAGAGCAGTAAATGATACAGTGGTCCCTATACATCCCCTTGTGGCCAATCCTTATCATATAGTCCAGGTTCCAGGAGATGCCAAATGGTTTACTGTGCTTGACCTCTGACCTCAAGGATGCCTTCTTTTGCGTCCCAGTTCATCCCTCATCTCAGTATCTGTTTGCCCTCAAGTGAACTAACCCCTACTTGGGCCAAATGCAACAATATACCTGGACAGTATTGCCTCAGGGGTTTCAGGACAGCCCACACTTGTTCACCCAGGCCCTAGGAAAAGAACTAAGGGAAATACACCTAAAAGAAGGGACTATTCTACAGTATGTAGATGATATATTAATATGTAGCCCCATCATGGAGGCCTCAGATCAAAATACCACTGAAGTCCTTAATTTCCTTGGAGCTCGGGGTTACAGAGTCTCTCAGAAAAAGGCACAAATCTCAAAGCAACAAGTTAAATATCTGGGATATATTATAAACCCTGAAAGTAGACAGCTATCTCCAGATAGAAAACAAGCTATATTAGGCCTAAGTGGCCCAAAGACAAAGAAACATCTTTGAATTTGGATTCCAGGATTCGGGCTAATGGCTAAGTCCCTACATGAAGCCACTAAAGGACTAGATATGGAATCATTACTTTGGACTGGGGAACAAGAAAAGGCTTTTAATAATATCAAACAGGCCCTCACCAGAGTTCCTGCTCTGGGTAGCCCCAGATTAAAAAAGCCATTCATCTTGTACGTAGCTGAAAAGCAGGGGACAGCTCTGGGAGGTCCTTATACAGAAGCTAAGAGCAGTTCCTCGGCCTATAGGCTATTTTTCCAAACAACTAAATTCCATGGCCCAAGGTTGGCCTGGCTGCCTCTGGAAAAAGGTGGAAAAAGCTAACAAGTTTAACTTTGGACAGTCACTGGAAGTTCAGATCCTTCATCAAGTACAGGGGATTCTGGAGATTAAAGCCACCACTGGCTAACTGGAGACCACCTTACTAAATACCAGGCTTTACTCCTTGACTCCCCAGAGGTAACCTGAAAACATGCCAAACGTTCATTCCGGCTACACTGATGCCTGCTGAAAGCCCCAAACTAACATATTCCTGCCTCAAAACCCTTGCCCAGGTTTATGCCTGTAGGCCTGATCTAAGAGACCAGGCCACAGAAAACCCTGAGGAGGAGTGGTTTACTGACAACAGCAGTTTACAATTAACCACCAATCCTCACTATTCAATATGTGTGGGGAAACTGAAAACTGGTTCTCTAGTTTGTTCTCTTGGATCCCACAAGGTGTAAAAAACTTTCTGGCAGGAGGTTTTCATTTTCTTATAACCCTTCTCTTTTCAGTCATACTGATTTATCTTATATTTCATCTAGTGCTCCGTTGTCTTCCCGTCTGCTGTAAATCTGTGACTAAGACTTTTTGGTCCAAGAAAGAGACCTGGGACCAACAGGAACAGACCTTCCATTTTAAAAATAGAGAAACATGCTAAACTTTAACCCCAAGATTAACAAAATATACACTCAAGCAGAATCGCTTCACAATTTTGACTGAGGCAATATCGCCTCCACTGTTCCTTCCCTTTTCTAGGCCCTTTTAGTGGCTATTGTTGTTCTTTTTGGCCCTTGTTTGTTTAACCTTTTGGTTAAGTTTCTGTCTTTGAGGCTCCAACAGTTTCAACTGAGGCTCGTGATGGCTCATGGAATTCAAACCATTCCACAGGAAGATGGCCCAGGTCCCCACAGATCCTTGGAACAGTCAGCTAGGGACTTCTACAGGGGGTGGGTGAAATGGGTAAAAGAGGCCAAAAGGTACAAACTTCCAGTTATACAGTAAGTCATGGGGATGTAATGTACAGCATGGTGACTATAGTTAAAAATACTGTACAGTCCATTTGAAAGTTGCTAAAGGAGAAAATCTTAAAAGTTCTCATCACAAGAAGAATTCTGCAACTATGTATGGGGACAGATGTTAACTATGGTGGTGATCAGTTTGGCAATATATACAAATACTGGATCATCATGTTGTACACCTGAAGCTAATAAAATATTGTATGTCAATTACATGTTTTCATAAATAAATATGAAGACAATTTAATATCCCCATACCAAGAGATCTCTGACTTCTACTTTCGAAACAACCTCAGAAATGGTGGTGTTATCTAAAATCATTCACTTCAAGAAAGTGAGAGCTCAAGGTAATTAGGAATCAACATCTAAGTCCATATGTAAAGTGAAATTAGACACAGTCCCTGCAATAGCTGTACAAATAACTCTGCAGGCATTAGCAAGAACTGCTGGGGGGGGCAGTAATTATAGAGGCCTTTGATCTTCTATTATATCTTCTATCTGGGATCTCAAAGAAGCCAGCAAACAAACAAGGCCCAGCAGTGCACTGACAAAGGCCACTGCGTCTTCATCTGTTTACAGCACCAGCCCCAGATCCTGCACCTCTGCATGGGAGCAGCTGAATTCAGAAAGGGCCTACGTGTTACTAATGTCCTGATATAAAAACATGATTAAGTCAAAACTCCACATAAGTTAACTTCTGTCTGGTCCTTATGAGAAGGATCCCAATCAGAGAGCAAATCTATGTGTCCCAGGTTGGCATTTTTCCTAATATATTAGATTCTTTAAAAGCAAGAAAGAACAGAGAACTTGAGAGAAATAGCACAGTCTGTTACTTCAAACCTCCCAATTCTATTTGACCTTCTTGCCTACTGTTATAGGTTGAATTGTGTCCCCCGAAAATTCATATGCTGAAGTCCTAGCCCCCAGTCCTCAGAATGAGACCTTATTTGGTGGCAATGTTGGTGAACAAGGACTTCTATCCTTATCTTAGAGATAAAGAAACAAGTACAGAGAAATAAAGTATACTGCTGTAAGTCACAAAGCCCCCACTGACAAAGATTAGAACTCAGGAATCAAGAAAAAATATGCTGCGAAAAGTCATAAGAAGTAAAAGCATGAAAGAAATGGCAAACTCTCCTTTCCTGGAGGCCTGCTAACTCCTCTCTGGGAGGGCCTGGGGTGGCCCTGTCTATAGAGAAAGGTACCTAATGTATGTCCCCAATGGTGCCTCCACCCCTACAAGTCTAAGCCAACACAGCACACCTGCCCCAAGACTTGTAATTCCCACTACGGCAATGAATTACTTTTCAAAGGCCTGACTCTGCTAAAAAGAATGTAGTTACTGAAAATGAGGCAAGAAAAAGGAGAATGTGAATAGAAATGGCATTTTAATAAGTAATAAGACTTCAAGGGAAGCTAGAAGTTCAGAGTCACTTCTGAAATTTAACATAGAATTAATCTACATCATCTTCCAAAAGTGTCAGTCCAGCAAAGAAATTGCACAATGGTGTCCATTTCAAATGAAGCCACAGAAAATACAAATGAACCTCTAAAAGCAATCAGTGTTAGGGTGGGTTTTATGAATTGATCCCTGGTGTGTGCCAGCTATGGCTAAAATCCAAACTACAGTAAACGTCAGTAATATCTAGATTACATTTAATATTGGCTGGAACAATATGGGTAGAGTTAGATTTTATGAAATGGAAGCTACACATTTCAAAAATATTAATTGAGCACCTGCTACGTGCTGGATGCCAAACCACACTGCAAGTCAGACCTAGGGGTGAATAAAATAGACACCAGCCCTGTCTAAAAGCCCTCATGGAGTTTAGAGTGAAGCTCTCAAATGGGAATCCAGAAGTAACACAGACGGTTGTAACATTTGCTGGTCTTTAAAGGAGAAATTGTAGTGACAACTATCTTAGAATTTTCTATTTGTTCCTCTCAGTTTTAAAATTAGCCTGACCTCCATGACTATCACTGAAATTAGTACCAGAGGCTGGGCTCTGGGCTGCTCTCAGGACAGTGCATGGGAGGAGCGTTCCCTTTTGTGTGCGTACCAACTTGAAAAGAGGACCAATGGGTAGCCTGAAAAAGCCAAGGTCACTGATTTAATCTTCATAGGACCAGGTAACTTCAAGAAACTGCACTTATCATCTTGGCTGACAAGTCCACATTTCACATCATTGGTTTATAGAAAGGAATATGCCCTCCAGCATACTCAGAGGGGATGTGGGTAAAGCATTTTATGAACTGAGAGGGAAGCAAAGCCAACACAGAGGAAGATCTGGTTGTGGCAGGAAACAGGCCTCCGTCCAGTCATCGTGGCACTTTCCAAGGGGAGGCAAGGGTGCCAGGAGCATTCATACCACCCTACATATGGGATGCCCTCAGGCCTTCAAGGACCCTCCTCTGGCCTGACCTTGTGACACTGTTACCTGACAGTCTCAGCCTACCAGGCAAACTAATATCGCTGACAGTCACATCCTTGCGTGAATTCCACGACTGCCCTTTACTGTTGAGGACCAAGCAGTTCAGAACAGCCTCTTTAACGTCAGCTCTTCCTGAAGCAGCAGCACTTGCTTCAAGGAGCAGCAACTCAGTTTTAGCCCAAAGCTACCCTGTTGGGACTTGATGCCATTCCAACTTACCTTCTTTCTCAATGAAACCGAGTCACCTTCAGCCAAATGACAAATTGAAAGCTAGATGCCAGTGTGATTAACTTCAGGTCTTACATTATTAAATTTGCATTTTATCCACTAAAAAGACACCCAGCACTTTGAGAATAGAGGCTAACACACTGTGCTAATGGTGCTAATCTTTCGCAGTGGCACAGGTGAGCTCAAAAATGGAGCAGTATAATTGCATGTGTTCATATGGATGTGCTCAACTCACTGACTTTAAAGAATAAGATACATGAAAAGGACGAAAATCTTAAAAGCCACTCCCTTCAAATCACTTTAAAAACCTCCTTTGAGGAGCTGCTTCATCACAGTCCTAGGGAAAGTTTTTTTTAAGTATAGGTACCATTTCTTACTACATGTCACATTGTCCTTAAGAAAAATCGAAATGTATAGAAATACAATAGTTTCCTAATAGGGAACATATTTTTCAGAGTTAATCTATTATGTCCAGATGGCTATTTAAACCAAGCCAGAAACCAAAGCCCTCACCTCCCGGGGCTGCTGGAAAGCTGGTAGGCTTCACTGTCTCCAGAGCTTCCTGCAGACATCACTGAGGCTGCTTATGCTCTGGCAAGGATTTCTTGCCTATCTTTTCAAAGTTGCAAGGGACGTCCTGGAATTAAAAATGAGCTGCCAGGGAGTCCTGTGGCATCTAACAGGACACCGGTCACTAAGACATCCGTAGCTGTCGTCCATTACAGGCATCCAGCAGCCTGGCCATCTACAGCCAGAGGCACTGGTTGTCATCTCCACAAATTACAAATGCCTCACGCACATGGTGGAGGGAGCCTACAAACCATGTGAATTCCAGATTAGAAATGTTTTACTTCTCCCCACTAAGAGTTCCTTTCTCCCCTCCCCTCCCTATATAGCCATCTCCAACCCCAGTACATCTTAGCCTTGACAGTACATTGCTAAGCAACTTACAAAAATGCCTTGAACACCTCAGATTTAAAACATTCATGATAATATCCTCCACTAAATAAGGGCAACCAAATTTCTGTCCATTTCAACTTTTGGTCTTTTTTTTTTTTAAAAATTAGAGTAAGGATTTCTCTGCTACTTTTTCAGGTAATATATCCTCACTATACAGCCTATTTATTAGATCCAGAATGTTTATTTAAAAAAAAAAACCATCACACTCTCTCTTTTGCCTCCTTTGGCCCCGACTCCTGCCCAGGTGGCACGCAGCCCCTTCAGCCCTGCGCCTACTGCGCCCCTCAGATGGTCTGGGCAGGGGGACCAAGAGCCGGGGCCCCAGGAGGAAGCCGGTGGGCTGCACAGAGGAGGTGCCTGTGGCTGGTGGAACATAAACGGCCCAGGAGATACTAAGGTGTACCCAGGAGAGGCAGAGATGGCAAGTAACAGCCCTTGACCTTAAATAGTTCTCAGCCTGGATCTGGGAGAACACTCTGGAGAATCAGAAACAGCCCTGGACACAAAGCAAAGAGGAGGCACTGCTCAATATCCAGGGCAGGCTCTGGTCACAACACCAATCAAACCCCTATCAATGGGATAATGGCAAAAACCTCTGGACCAACATCACCCACCAGGGGGCAGACACCAAAACGAAGAGGAACTACGAGTCTACAGCCTCCAGAGAGGAAACCACAAACACAGAAAGTTTGACAAAATGAGATGACAAAGAAATATGCTGCAGATGAAAGAGCAATATAAAAACCTACAAGAACAATTAAATGAAGAGGAGAAAGGCAATCTACCTGAAAAAGAATTCAGAGTAATGCTAGTAAAGATGATCCAAGATCTCAGAAAAAAAATGGAGGCACAGATTGAGAAGATACAAGAAATGTTTAACAAAGAACTAGAAGAACAAAAGAACAAACAGAGATGAACAATACTATCACTGAAATGAAAAATATACTAGACTGAATCAGTAGCAGAATAACTGAAGTGGAAGAATGGATAAGTGACTTGAAAGACAGAATGGTGGAAACCTCTGCCACGGAAAAGAGTAAAGAAAAAAGAATGAAAGGAAATAAGGACAGTCTCAGAGACCTCTGGGACAACATTAAATGCACCAACATTCGAATTATAGGGGTCCCAGAAGAAGAAAAAGAGAAAAGGCCTGAGAAAATATTTGAAGAGATTATAGTCGAAAACTTCCCTAACATGGGAAAGGAAAGAGTCACCCGAGTCCAGGAAGTACAGAGAGTCCCATATGGGATAAACCGAAGCACGAACATGCTGAGGCACACATTAATCAAACTAACAAAAATTAAATACAAAGAGAAAATATTTTTTAAAAAACAGGGGGAAGCAACAAATAAAATACAAGGGAATCCTCATGAGATTATCAGTTGATTTTTCAGCAGAAGCTCTGCAGGCCAGAAGGGAGTGGCAAGACATATTTAAAGTGATGAAAGGGAAAACCCCACAACCAAGAATACTCTACCCAGCAAGGCTCTCATTCAGATTCGCAGAAATCAAAAGTTTCTCAGACAAGCAAAAGCTAAGAGAACTCAGCACCACCAAACCAACTTTACAACAAATGTTAAAGGAACTTCTCTAGGCGAGAAACACAGAAGAAGAGAACAAAAGAGGAAGGGAAGAAAGAAGATCTACAAAACAAACCCCAAACAATTAAGAAAATGGCAATAGGAACATACATATCAATAATTATCTTAAATGTAAATGGATTAAATGCTCCAACCAAAGACAGACTGGCTGAATGGATACAGAAACAAGACCTGTGTATATGCTGTCTACAAGAGACCCACTTCAGACCTAGGGACACATACAGACTGAAAGTGTGGGGATGGAAAAAGATATTCCATGCAAATGGAAATCAAAAGAAAGCTGGAATAGCAATACTCATATCAGACAAAATAGACTTTAAAGACTGTGACAAGAGGCAAGGAAGGACACTACATAATGATCAAGGGATCAATCCGAGAAGAAGATATAACAATTGTAAACATATATGCACCTAACACAGGAGCACCTCAAAACATAAGGCAAATGCTAACAGCCATAAAAGGGGAAATCGACAGTAATGTAATAAGAGTGGGGGATCTTAACACCTCACTTACACCAACAGACAGATCATCCAGACAGAAAATTAATAAGGAAACGCAAGCCTTAAATGCTGCTTTCAGATGGAATGTCCTATAAGACCAGATAGACTTAATTGATATTTATAGGACATTCTATCCGAAAGCAGCAGAATACACATTCTTCTTAAGTGCACAAGGAACGTTCTCCAGGATAGATCACATTTTGGGTCACAAATTGAGCCTTGGTAAATTTAAGAATATTGAAATCATTACAAGCATCTTTTCCAACCACAATGCTATGAGATTAGAAATCAATTACAGGAAAAAAAACTAAAAAAACACAAACACATGGAGGCTAAACAATATATTACTAAATAACCAATGGATCACTGAAGGAATCAAAGAGCAAATCAAAAAATACCTAGAGACAAATGACAACAACAAAAAAACAGCTACCCAAAACCTGTGGGAAGCAGCAAAAGCATTTCTAAGAGGGAAGTTTACAGCAATACAATCTTACCTCAAGAAACAAGAAAAGTCTCGAATAAACAACCTAACCTTACAACCAAAGCAACTAGAGAAAGAGCAAACAAAACCCAAAGTTAATAGAAGGAAAGAAATCATAAAGATAAGACCAGAAATAAATGAAATAGAGACAACGAAAACAATAGAAAAGATCAATGAAACTAAAAGCTAGTTCTCTGAGAAGATAAAATTGATTACCCTTTAGCCAGACTCGTCAAGAAAAAAGGGAAAGGACTCAAATCAATAAAATTAGAAATGAAAAAGGAGAAGTTACAATGGACATCACAGAAATACAAAGGATCATAAGAGACTACTACAAGCAAGTCTATGCCAATAAAATGGACAACCTAGAAGAAATGGACAAATTCTTAGAGAGGTACAGCCTTCCAAGACTGAACTAGGAAGAAATAAAAAATACGAACAGACCAATCACAAGTACTGAAATTGAAACTGTGATTAAAAATCTTTCAACAAACAAAATTCCAGGACCGGATGCCTTCACAGTCAAATTCTATCAAACATTTAGAGAAGAGTTAACACCTACTCTTCCAAAACTCTTCCAAAAACTGCAGAGGAAGGAACACTCCCAAGCTCATTCTACGAGACCACCATCACCCTCATACCAAAACCAGACAAGGATATCACACAAAAAAGAAAATTACAGGCCAATAACACTGATGAACATAGACACAAAAATCCACAACAAAATACTAGTGAACAGAATCCAACAACACATTAAAAGGATCATACACCATGATCAAGTGGGATTTATCCCCGGCATGCAAGCATTTTTCAATATCTGCAAGTCAATCAGTGTGATACAGCACATCAACAAACTGAAGAATAAAAACCACATGATCATCTCAACATATGCAGAAAAAGCTTCTGACAAAATTCACCACACATTTATGATAAAAAGTCTCCAGAAAGTTGGCACAGAGGGAACCTACTTCAACATAATCAAGGCTATATGTGACAAACCCACAGCTAACATCATACTCAACAGTGAAAAGCTGAAAGCATGTTCTCTGAGATCAGGAACAAGAAAAGGATGTCCACTCTCGCCACTTTTATTCAACACAGTTTTGGAAGTCTCAGCCACAGCAATCAGAGAAGAAACAGAAATAAAAGGAATCCAAATTGAAAAAGAAGTAGTAAAACTGTCACTGTTTGCAGATGACATGATACTATATGTAGAAAACCCTAAAGATGCTACCAGAAAACTACTAGAGCTCATCAATGAATTTGGTAAAGTTGCAGGATACAAAATTAATACACAGAAATCTCTTGCATTCCTATATACTAACAACAAAAGATCAGAAGGAGAAATCAAGGAAACAATCCCATTTACCACTGCATCAAAAAGAACAAAATACCTAGGAATAACTCTACCTAAGGAGGCAAAAGACCTGTACTCAGAAAACTATAAGATACTGATGAAGGAAATCAAAGATGACACAAACAGATGGAGAGAGATACCATGCTCTTGGACTGGAAGAATCACTATTGTGAAAATGACTATACTACCCAAAGCAATCTACAGAGTCAATGCAATCCCTATCAAATTACCAATGGCATTTTTCACAGAACTAGAACAAAAAATTTCACAATTTGTATGGAAACCCCAAAGACCCCAAATAGCCAAAGCAATCTTGAGAAAGAAAAACAGAGCTGGAGGGCTTCCCTGGTGGCGTGGTGGTTAAGAATCAACCTGGGGCTTCCCTGGTGGCGCAGTGGTTGAGAGTCTGCCTGCGGATGCAGGGGACGCTGGTTCGTGCCCCGGCCTGGGAAGATCCCACATGCCGCGGAGCGGCTGGGCCCGTGAGCCATGGCCGCTGAGCCTGCGCGTCCGAAGCCTGTGCTCCGCAACAGGAGAGGCCACAACAGTGAGAGGCCCGCGTACCACAAAAAACAAAAAAGAATCAGCCTGCCAATGCAGTGGACATGGGTTTGATCCCTGGTCCAGGAAGATCCCACATGCCGTGGAGCAACTAAGCCCGTGCACCACAGCTACTGAGCCTGCGCTCTACATCCCATGAGCCACAACTACTGAGCCCATGTACCACAATTACTGAAGCCCGCGTGCCTACAGCCCATGCTCCACAACAAGAGAAGCCACCACAATGGTAAGCCCGTGCACCGCAACAGAGTAGCCCCTGCTCACTGCAGCTAGAGAAAGCCTGCGTGTAGCAATGAAGACCCAACACAGCCAAAAATAAAATAAATAAATTTATTTTAAAAAAAGAAAAACTGAGCTGGAGGAATCAGACTCCCTGACTTCAGACTATATTACAAAGCTACAGTAATCAAAACAGTATGGTACTGCACAAAAAAACCCAGAAATATAGATCAGTGGAACAGGATAGAAAGTCCAGAGATAAACCCACACACCTGTGGTCACCTAATCTATGACAAAGGAGGCAAGAATATACAATGGAGAAAAGACAGTCTCTTCAATAAATGGTGCTAGGAAAACTGGACAGCTACATGTAAAAGAATGAAATTAGAACACTCCCTAACACCATATACAAAAATAAACTCAAAATGAATTAAAGACCTAAATGTAAGGCCAGATACTATAAAACTCTTAGAGGAAAACATAGGCAGAACACTCTTTGACATAAACTGCAGCAAGATCTTTTTCAATCCACCTCCTAGAGTAATGAAAATAAAAATAAACAAATTGGGCCTAATGTAACTCAAAAGCTTTTGCATAGCAAAGTAAACCATAAACAAAATGAAAAGACAACCTTCAGAATGGGAGAAAATATTGGCAAACGAAGCAACCGACAAGGGATTAATCTCCAAAATATACAAAGAGCTCATGCAGCCCAATATTAAAAAAAAAAAAAAAAAAACAATCAAAAAATGGGAAGATCTTGATAGATATTTATCCAAAGAAGACATAAAGATGGCTAAAAAGCACATGAAAAGATGCTCAACATCACTAATTATCAGAGAAATGTAAATCAAAATTACAATGAGGTATCACCTCACGCCAGTCAGAATGGCCATCATCAAAAAAGTCTACAAACAGTAAACGCTGGAGAGGGTGTGGAGAAAAGGGAACCCTCCTACGCTGCTGGTGGGAATGTAAACTGGTACAGCCACTACGGAGAACACTATGGAGGTTCCTTAAAAAACTAACAATAGAGCTACCATATGATCCAGCAATCCCACTCCTAGGCCTATATCCAGAGAAAACCATAATTCGAAAAGATACATGCAACCCAATGTTCATTGCAGCACGATTTACAATAGCCAGGACATGGAAGCAACCTAAATGCCCATCAACAGAGGAATGTATAAAGAAGATGTGGTACATATATACAGTGGAATATTACTCAGCCACAAAAAAAGAATGAAATAATGCCATTTGCAATGACATGGGTGGACCTAGAGATTGTCATAGAGTGAAGTCAGACACAGAAAGACAAATATCGTATGATGTCACTTATATGTGCAATCTAAAAAATGGGTAAAAATAAACTTATCTATAAAACAGAAATAGAGTTACAGATGTAGAAAACAAACTATGGTGACCAAGGAGTAAGGGAAGGGAGGGATAAACTAGAAGATTGGGACTGACATATACACACTACTATATATAAAACAGATAACTAATAAGGACCTACTGTATAGCACAGGGGACTCTACTCAATACTCTGTAATGACCTATATGGGAAAAGAATCTGAAAAAGAGTGGGTATAGGTATACGTATAACTGATTCACTTTGCTGTACAGCAGAAACTAACACAACATTGTAAAGCAACTATACTCCAATAAAAATTTAAAAACCCATCACATATACAACAACCACCATCAAAATTCCTTCCGTCATTTTTCCAAACTATTTTTATCCTGCTTCATACCTAATTTAAAACATATCATAAATATTATTTTAGCTGTAAAATGACCCACCCTATGGATGTACTACAATTTACTTATCTATTCCCTTCTTGTTAGAAAACTCACTTTCCATTTTAATTATAAATTTCACTTTAAAGAATATTTTTACACCAAAGATTTTTTTTAATTTCAGACATTCCCTTGAAAATAGATTTCTAGCATTAGAATTACTCCAGGTGTGAGTAATTACCCAAATGTGCAAATAATTTTAAAGTTTTCACTGTCCCACTGGCGAAAGGGGTCTCATTTCCGTGTTGAATCCTGACATTTCACTTTCCCGTATTCAGCAGCCTTTCTCCCCTAAACCACTCTTCTCTGGAGCCTTCTCTCCTGGACTGGCCTCTTCCCTCCCTTAGGCCTCCTTCTCCAGCACTAGTAGAACTCGCCCCAGTTTCTTAGGCTTAAGTGTCTCACTTTCAAGAAGGCAGGGTTTTGTTATGAATTTGCTTTTGTTTCTGTTTCACTCATCCTCCAACCCTGCCACAGCACACTCAAAAGAGTATTCCATTCGCATTAGTTTTTAAATCATGTGGATCACATATTTATCTTACCTGTTTTATAGAAGGTGAACTCTTTAGTGATTAGAAACATTTTTTAAGCATTTAACAACATCAAAAAAACCACAATATAGTCCTATAATCTACTATCTAATTTCCTTTTTGTAAATTTTCCACAAGTTCCTTGTTAAATTCAAATTATTTGCACTAGTTTACATGTTCACCCAACATCGGGCTTTCAATTATTTCTGCCCTCTACTCCTCCAATTACACAAAACAAAAAAGTTTCCTTCTTTCTTTCCTCCAAGACAAGTTTGACAACTTTTAAGAAATTTAAATCTTTTTTTTCAGAATCCCATTAACTATTTATTTAGTTCCATCACACTGAGATTAGCACAAACATATACATTAAGTCTAAATTGCTCAGAAAGGTGAAAATTAACACAACGTACAAACACACTGCAAAACATAATATAAAACCACAATCATAAACATACCTACCCATCAAACCAGAAGCTGTCAATCTATATCTGGTTGGCTGTTCCTACATTTTCCCATTAACACTTGCTTATTACTTATTTCACTTAGCTCAGCACAGCCCCACAAGGAAGCAACAAACAGTAAGTGCTGAAGGTTTAAGAACAATTCATAAGGAAGGGAAGGAGAAAAGTTGGAAGACTTCTGAATTTAAAAATCAAAATCACAAAAAGTTTACACAGTACCTTCATCTGCCTGCAAATTAAGAAAAAATCAGCATCATATAACTTTAGTAACAAAACAGAGCCCGTGGAATAAGGTGAGGCGCAGAGCTCTACCTCAGACCATCTCTCCTTTCCTTCATTCTGTGTGGACCTTCACTTACTCTGCCACCTGAGGCCAATGCTGTGAAAATGAGACACAGCAGCGGCCAGAGATTCTGCTTTCTAACAAGCTCCCAGGAGCTTGTTACTGCTGCTAATTTGAGGACCGAAAACCTGAGTATCAAATATAGACTTCAGCATCTAAGAACTTTGTAATTACTGGATTTATAGTAAAAGTTTCCAAATTACAGTATCAATGATTGGCTCACTTTCTTACATTAAATAGAAGTTCCTCAAAGAGAGAAAAGCCACCTTGTTTTTCCTTAATATTAACACAGGTGGGGCGCATTCTATTGTATTTAACAAAATAGATCAGAAACTGGTAAGGTGGGTTGCCTTGAGGAAGGAACCAGCCAACTTGGAGGAGAGAGAGGAGGAAGGGTTTTCACTGAATGTTCTTTTGCAGCTTTTAATGTTGAATCACGTGAGTCAATTACTTATTTAGAAAATAAACTTTTAAAATTTTAAACCATTTCATAGGATATTCTGGAAGCTGACTAAATGTTAAATTAATCCATTTCCCAGGAAAGTAAGTGGTCGGGCCAGGGAGACAAGTTACTTTACTTAGCATTTTTCTTCACAGAGGGAACATGCCTTAGTTTAACCACCTCCTAGGATCACGCCAATCTTATATTTTCATTATGATAATATTTTCAACCCCATTACTCTTCTCCAGCACCAGAAGGACCCAACAGCATGCCTTGATTCACAGGAAATTCGAAAAAGCTTCTACGTGCACCTCTAGTGAGTCAGGTTCTCACTGCAGAGAACTTTCCAGTACCTCAGCCTCTTGTCTGTATTTTTCAAAACTGGGCCCCTTGACACTGAAATTTTTCCTATTAACAGCATTCATATTGGTGTTTTAGATCTACACAGAAGTAACAGCAACTGAAAACAGAAACCAAATGACGGAATGGGTGAGAATGTGCGTGTATGTGTGTGTGCATGGGTGTGTCCTCACACAAGTGACCCTATGGCTGAGCAAATATTAGTTCAACCGTCTGATCTGAACTTAATCCATATGGACCCAACCCCACCTGTACCCTGTACACCTGTCTCCAAGGCAGACACATTCTTCTTTACATAACTTGGTCATGACTCACCTATAAGACTCTGAAAGTGCTTGTCGCGTTTGCAACTTGTGAATTAATATTCATCCCTAAGCCCTTAAATGCTTGTTTCGGTTCTGCTTTTTACCATGTCGCCTTAGAGCAGACCTTACCGTGTTGTCGAGGCTTCTTCAAATCCCCACATCCGCCCTCCTCCTCCATTCGCACTGCCTGGTCTGGGTCCCCATCCCCACCCCAGGTCTCCATCCTCTCTGCTACAGCCTATGCTTATAACTGAGTGGATCAGCTGCAGGGACTAAAGGGAAAGGATCAGAGACAGGCAAACCCAGGTTGGAGGGAATCCACGTGTCACAGCCCTGCCCCAAGGACTCTGGCAACCGTCCAGCACGTGTGTCCAAAGAAGCAGCGGCCACCGAGCTAATTCCAGTTTCCCTGTCTGTTATCCAAGGAGACACGCAGTGGTGGGGAGATAACCAAAAACATCGGGGTGGGGGAAAAGGAGGCCCCAGCGGCACAGAGCATCCTCCTAACTCTCCACTCAGCACAGAGCCCCAGATAAGTACAGATATGGCCCAGAACCAGCACGGACCCCCAGGAACACGGCGGTGGGTTTGGCGGGGTAGGACCAGGTGGAGCCAAGGACCCAGCCAAGAGGCTGCAGTTCAGGCCAGGGTGGCTGTTCCAGAAGGAACGTCGGTGCCAAGCAGGAAACCAAAGGAAAAACGCAGAATTGCAGGCCAAGAAAACATCGTGAGGATTGAGGTGAGGGGGTCGCTCGGCTCACGAGGGTGCTCTCGCCCGGGGCTTGAGCTATATCGCCGGTTTCCTACCTGCCAGGCGATGGATGTGACGCTGCCAAAGTGCCTCTGCCCACGAGAAGCCACAGCCGCACCGGGCTGGAGGAAACAGGTACAGCTGCCCAACTGCAATTCCCCTCACTCAGAAACTCTCAAGAGCTCCTCCTACATCATCACCACCATCCCCCTCATCAAAACTAGCAGCAACTGGGCAGGCACTGCCTCTGAAGACATCACCTGCTACCATTCTCCTGCCTCTCTGGCCTCTTTGATGATCCTAGAACACACTAGGTAAGTTGCCACCTCAGAGCCTTTGCACTTGCTGTTCCCTCTGCCTAGAAGCCTCTTCCCATAGGTACCTTCATAGCTCTTTCTCTCTCCTCCTTCAATATTCACCCAAGTGTCTTAATCAACCTTCCGTGACCACCCTTTTCAATCATAAATCCCCTCCTCCACCACCTCAGCATCCTTTCCTTTTCCTGTATTTCTTCTTCTTCACAGCACTTATCACACTGACATTCCATGTTTTCCTTCTGTATTTATTGTCCCCTTCACCAAAAGCACATGTGCTGAGAGTCAAGGAAGGGTAAAACAACTTTCCAAAGTGAAAGAAGGTATCAGTATTACAAGGAAAAAAACCAAATGCCCATCATGCCCTTTTCCTTCTTCCCATGACACAGCCATCTGCTTCCAAATATTTTTTTAGAGCAAAATTTGTAACTATTTTTTATCTGTATCTTTTTTTAATTGAAGTATATTTCATTTACAATGTTGTGTTAGTTTCAGGTATACAGCACAGTGGTTTATTTATACACACACACACATATACATTCTTTTTCAGATTCTTTTCCATTATAGGTTATACAAGATATTGAGTATAGTTCCCTGTGCTATACAGTAGGTCCTGCTGCTTCCCAGCCTTTAAGATGGGGATTGAGAGACCTCTTCCTTAGGGTTCACCTTCACGTCTCTTCTGCTCCCCTCTCTCACCTTTCTCCAAACTCCCACAGCATTGTCTGTTCCATGAGAACTCCACACTAACCAACAGCGCCTGCCTAACTGGGAGGACGGAGCGTGTCAGCTCATGCTTAGGAAAGTACTAGGACCGTGTGGTGCTGTTTATTAGCCAATAAATCAGAGCCATTATTACTGTTATTTAGTATAAGTATCTTGTATCACATATACAAGATACTTAAAGTCTTAAATGAGACTTAAAGTCTCATTTCCACAACTAGATTACAAGCAAATTGAGGGCAAACATCTTACCCTGTTTATTTGAATTTTCCCCCAGAGTACTAACCACAGATGTTTAATAATTATTTGTCAACTGATTGAAACAAAGCATTTCCACGTTTAAAGATCCATTTGAGACCCCTTAGAACCTCTGTTTGGACAGTGATTCCAATCCTTTACCTCTTCCAGGACTGACCTTGTGTGTAAATACAGCAAATCCTTGGAAATGGCATTTATTATAGAAACTTTGCTAGAGTTTGAACAGCAGAGCCAAAATACTATAAAAAAAGATCAAATATTGACTCAAAAGAATTTTCCCCCAGGCAACTGTTATAGTCTTATCTTGAATAGAATGTTTGCACAGTTAATTAAGTGTTGCTATGGACTCAGCAAAATCCCAGGCAGACCCTGCCAAGCCGAGTTTTACATTCCCACCATCTTATCACTTTTTATAAGTCCCTCTCCTCATACCCCTCACCTAGCACCACTGCTAATGTTGGGTGTGGGATTAAATGATAAGTCAGTCATACATGTTTTATCCATGGACAAACGATAAAGGAATCCCAGTGCCAAAGATTCTATTTACCTATCCCACAGCAAATATGCTCCATCTTTACCCTCCCAGAAATCAATCAGGTTGCATCTGTTCCTACCTGTTGGCTTCTTGGAAACGTATGAAATAGTAGGACCATGTAGAGAGAGAGGCATTTACAGTGTCACGGGACATGTCTGTACACACCAAACACTAATAAATGTTTACTTCCTATGGTTACCGACTGGGAAGCCTGCCAGAACAGGGAGCCTCCAGATGCACCTCGAAATCACAGACTGTTCTGTGCAGGGAGTGGGCTAGCTTACACCAGGTTGTCTGAAACGTGGGCGAGGACAATTATGACAGGTAGAAGAGTTATTCACAACCTCTCGTTCTAATTCAAGAGAACAAATTGCCCTCTACAAAAAGAAAAAAAAAATTATACAGCAAGCCAAGATATTTGCGTGGGGAAAAATCCTAAGCTTCTATTAATAAAAATGGAACAGTCTGTGGCTTTCAGTGTGAGCTTCTGTAAGATTGGGACCAGGCGTCACAACAGAGAACACAGCTCAGCACCGCGGGTGACTGGACATGCAGTGATGCTGTAGAAAGATGTCAAGCTGGTTAAAAAGAATAACATGCAGAATTAAAGGAGGCTGAAGCGTTGAAATTTACCACAGGGACATTTTTGTAAATGGTGCAATATGTCAAACTCTTTGGCAAATTTAAATGCCAAGCTGGCTAATGCAATATCCAGACCACACGCCCTTCCTGCCCAAACAGCTTCTTGGTAAGATGCTCTCAGCCAAGATCTGCAACAGCAGTGTCTGGGTGTGGTACCTTCGGATCTGCTACCTGCCAATTCCATTCAGTCCTGATCAGCCCAGTTTCATGCATCACATACTCAGTTTTCCAATGAGCAAACACTCATAACAAATTCTGCACAACTCACTGGAGTGCCTCCACCGTTCCGAAGAACACACAGTGTCACCAAGGCAACAAGCATGGACTACAGAGCACACCTGAAGCCTGTGTAACACACACACCAAAAAACACCAAGAAGAGCTATTATTATTAATAACTAAGTAGCCACAATCCCTCCCCATCAGGTTCTGCTGAGGCCACACCCACTGCCCCACCCACAAATCGGACAAATTCCCACCGCTGACTCTCCCTAGTTGGAAGTTACCAAAAGAAAACTAAAATAAGTCAGTGGGGCTAAAGTGATCCATAGAGTGAAGAACTACAGGGGAGGAAGTGCCTAGAACTTCAGAAAGGTGTGGATCAGAAGAGTGAAAACGAGTTTTGAGGAGAGGTGAACCAGAAGTGTGAGGCAGGAGAGAAGGGAGAGAACTTTTAGAGATGTTACTTACAATTTTTAGAAATATACATTGAATCTCTTCTTAATGTTCTCTGGAAGAGGCAAGTAAAGTTTGAAGTTTGGATACTTGTTAATTCAGTTTCTGAACTGTGTTCCTCTGGATGGTAAATTGCATCCGCTACTCTTGGAACAACTAGGCTTGAGCAAAGAGTCTAGTCCACAGACATAAAAAAATGCGGCGAATTCTTCGCTTAACGCAATGCATTCTGCATTATTGAGGGCAATGACGTATTCCAAAACAAAGCCCGGCAAAGTTGTCACAGGGAAAAAATCACAACCAGATGTCCCCTACCTGCCTCAAACACTGAAGCCAGTTTATTCTACAGATGTTCAAAATCCCATGCTAGATTTCTCTCAAACTACCTAAAAAAACCCAGAGATTTGGGCAAAGATTCATTCTCTTGCATTTTTCCAGTCTCAGCCAAGAGCCCAGGTAACAAAAACCTGCTTCCTTGCAGTGGTGTTCTCCAATCATCTGGAAGTTTCTAAGCAGTAGACCTAAGAAAAAAGGACTTTCTCTAGGGAGCAGCAATCTAACCTGTCCCTCTTTTCCCCTCCGGAAGACAACCTATCAGGCAAGTGGAGAGAAGTGTTGTCATGCATCCTTCAACAGTGGTTGTCATGCATCCTTCTACCCTCTGGGAAGTTTCTGGTCAAAGAAGATTCATATGTAATATAGAATGTGCCCTACTGGTGAGGAGTCAATTAAATTTCTCAGCTGCACATAAAAGATACTAAATCCTCCATTCTGACCCCAAAATAAAACATTTGAGACATTGATGATTACACCAGAATCTTTTAAAATCGTATCAAATTTAAATAAGAAACAGGACCTTTAAGTAGTATAAGAACTAAAACCAAAGGAAAGATGCAAAGACTATGAAGCACCACTTTATAACACTAGGTAAAATCCCCAAACCTAAATATATAGGATGGTTTCCATTCTCTGTTTTATGCTTTCTCCTAGTTTCTTGATTTTCTACAAGAATCATATATTATGTCTACAATCAGGAAAAAACGTAAAGTTTTTCAAAATTATGCACAAAAAGACAGAAAGAAAATGTACCTTTAAAATGTTATGAATAAGTATACTTGGGGGGGTAAGTTGCTCTTTACTTTTCACTTTTCTGTATTTTCTGAAGCTTTTAGAACGAGAATGTAGTAATTTACAATGAAAAACAACCTTTTAAAAAGCTGTTTAAATTATTAAAATGTCAAAGGACTAAAGTATTTATTAAGGGTCATAAATGTATAAACACAAAATATAATCAGGAAGAAAGCTTTCGCCACTGATCAAGCCGCCTTTCAGAGTCAAACAATTGACACCTTACATACCAGTGCTTCTCAAACTTGAGGAGGTGGAAGAACCACCTGGAGGGTGTGTGAGAGCACAGTGATGGGACCTGAGCAGTTCTAACGAGCTCTCAGGTGATACTGATGCTGCCAATCAGTGCACCTCGCTTTGAGTAGCCAGGATGGATGCAAGGGCAAGTGAGTAGAGTCTCGTGAAGCCTGCCAAGCTCCTTTGAGAGAGGACAGAAGAGAAGCTGAACTCCAAATCCCACCTTCTTTCGAAAGTTCTAAAGCAGAGGCAGATTCCTCTCTCTCCAATCAGCCCTTGGTGACTAAATACTTAGTCATGTCCTTAAACGGCGGCCAATGAAATTAAGATAACCATGATTCCAGAATCTAATGAGCTTGTTAGAGCATCAGATGGAGCCAGGCTTTGATTCCAACTTGGCAGACTGCCTCTGTACTCTCTAGAATTCTCCAAATCAAATCTCTTGATGGTAACTTTCAAATACCACCTTGTTTCCTACAATGATTCTGTCAGATGCCTAAAAATAGAAGGCAGTCCCCCAATTCCATATGTATCACTCATAAGGAGACCAAAAAAAGTAAACAAACAAACAAAAAAGGCAAGCACGCACTCCACGAGCTGACCAAGTGCTTATAAAGTGACTCTGGACCCTGGAGTTGCTGGGAAGGAGGGTGAACTTGTAAACAGTCAAACAGTTCCTGCCCTTTCACTCCCCCCAGCCACCTCCAGGGCCCATCAGGAGCTAAGCACAGAACCACACTCGAACTCCAAAAACCTCAGGAAGAGATTGCAAGGCCCAAGAAAATACTGAGGCCCACAGCCAATATCCTCCACCTCGCTTGCCCATCAAGGCGCTAGAGGGTGACTGTAGTGTTTCCTTTCACCCTAAGGAATAAGGTACCTGGCTGAGAGGCCTCCAAGTTCTACGCAATGAGAACCTCAGAAAGAAACTAACTTAATTAACGATTCACAAGAGCACAGAGAATTCCCACCAGCCTCTAGGTCCCCAAACGCCACATTTGCCATTTAGCCCCCATGCTGCCATTTCCCGCCTGCAGTGAACTAATTACACACAGTGGGAATTCTGGAGCTGCCAGTTCTAATGTTTATCTGCTGTTAACTTGTTGTGTGACCTCAAAGACATTTCTCTAGTGCCTTTATTTCCTCTGCTATAAAAGCAAGATAAGGGAATGACATGCTTGAAAAAGTGCCCTAACATAACATTACAGTCATCACTACCCTAGAAATGCTCACAGGGATGGTAATTAACGTGTTCCTTCTACTAAGGCCTCTAAAGGTAACTGATGACATGTTGTGAAAAGCATGGGATCTCAAATGATATTTCCTCTTTCCCTAAAACAGGTTTCAGTGGCAAACGCTACCTATAAAATTGTTGATAAAAACAATATTGAATGTGCTTCTCTGTAAAGTACAATGCGGTGTATTTTTCCATTACCATAATTTTAACAGCAGACCATGGTTTCATAAGTAGAAGAGATTATAGAAAAATCACCTTAAATTAGATTTCTGTAACCTTCACATACAGCACTGAAAGCTTAGTGAAATAAAATTGAGCTGTACTTCTTTGCCAGTGAAATACTTTGCAACCCCTGGAAGCCGTGATTTAGAAGACTAGTTAGTAACACAGTCTGGGCATGTGAGAAAAGCTGGTTACAAAACATTCTGTGTACAAAACGATCAGTATCGTCTGATTTTTTGTAAATCTATTTGGGCATAGAAAAATATTTAATAAATGGGAGCGATTATCATTTACATTTATCTATTAGGGCCCCAGTTCATTTCTTATACATTTGAATGAGCTATATATTAAGGTTATAACACATATCATATATGTGTCACAAATTTAATGCAAATTTTCTCAGTATGTCTCTTCATTAGTATAGAAGTTTTCAATTTTAATATATTCAAAGCTACTCATTTTTTCTTCCCTGGTTGCTTCTTTTGCTTTGAAGCCATGAAAATTGTCATTCCTATGCAGACCTAATAAATATTATATTTTCTGCTAGTGTTTCTATTATTTGATTTGCAATATTCAACTCTCTGGAGTTTATATTTGGGGCAGGGTATATTTGGTGTGGGTCCAAATTGATATCTTATTATGTCCAAACCATTTATTAAATCATCTATTAAATAATCCTTCCTCATTGCTTTATTTTAAAAATTTAGCACATTTGATTTATATATAGTTAGGAAACTATTCCAATTTACTTTTTTAATATAAAGTACAAGAACCTCAAAGTAAAAATCCAAATATACATAGTAGTTTTATTAGAAACCTCAGCTAGAGATTATGAGCAAATCAAATCATCATCACGCCATTTCATCCTCAGTGGGGCAGCAGTCAACTAAGCGATAATTCCTGTTCACGAACAGTTCCTCCTATTCAGCAGAAGCCTTTGAGAATGTAATTGTAGGGTATATAAGTGTATGGTAGCTGAGTCACCAACTGTTTGAATTCTCTGCTTATTTTATGGGGAAGGACTACTTCTTAGGTGGCAATGTTATTCTAACCTTGACACACCTGGAAATAACACTCCTTGCCCTGAAAAAAAAAAAAAAGAAGTCAAAGAATTCATTGTTTAATTTGGTCAAGATTTAGAACATGATTTTCACGCAATTGAGTTTTTCCTCCAGATCTATTAGAAGCCTACCATCGACAGTATGTACTATGTAAATTTGCCCTTGTTTTTTAGGTTTCTAATGTCTGCATCTTGCCACTCCCATAAAGATATAAGCTCCTGGAAAGCAAAGGCTGTGTCTATTAAAGAATGAAGGAAGGAGGGACTCATGTACAATCCTTGCAGTGACCTCTTTCTGAGCCTTGCCCACAGTGGTCACTCAGGAAAGGCTGCCAATGGATGAACTATTTTAGCATCTCAGCCATAAGTGATGCTTAAAGAAAAAAAAAAAAGAACATATATCACTGAATGCTTTTATCTGAATTCATTCCCCCTACTAAGTAATATGGATAGATTTATGCCATCAATTCACACCCTGAAGCACAAGACATGATCTTTCTTTTTTTTTTACATCTTCAACTTTATATTTATGTATGTATGTATGTATGTATGTATGTATGTATGGCTGCGTTGGGTCTTGGTTGCTGCACGCAGGCTTTCCCTAGTTGTGGCGAGCAGGGGCCACTCTTCGTTGCAGTGCGCAGGCTTCTCGCTGCAGTGGCTTCTCTTGTAGCACAGCATAGGCTCTAGGCGCTCGGGCTTCTGTAGTTGCAGCGCGTGGGCTCAGTAGTTGTGGTGCACGGGCTTAGTTTCTTTGCAGCATGTGGGATCTTCCCGGAGCAGGGATCGGACCTGTGTCCTGTGCATTGGCAGGCGGATTCTTAACCACTGCGCCACCAGGGAAGTCCTATGATCTTTCTTTTCATTTGCATAGCTATGACTCAACATTTTCTAGCCCTATGTGGTTTTTTTTGACTCAGAATAGAATTGCACCATTAGGGTTTCAGCACGTCTATTCTTGGAGTGACTATTTTGAATTGTGTCTTTTAGAAGTAAGGAAAAAAAATTTTTTAACTTCTTAGGTATCTACATGGCTTGGTTTGAGAATCTGAGCTTTTCTGGTTCATTTTCCTGCTGCTTTTCCAGGGCAGGAGGGGATGGCTGAGAGAGGTTCCTCTGGACGAAGGCACTGGATGGCAGTGCTCAGCCTGGTATTCTCTGCTTTTAATCCCCTCCACCAACAAACGGACCAGAGAGAGCACCATCATCATCGCCATCAATGGTACAATTTACTGAGCATCTTATGTATGCCAGTCACACTGCTAAACGTTTCACTTGTTATATGTGATGCTGTTTTTGTTACCAAAAAAATTCTAGAATGTATTTCCTCCCCATCTCTGAAAAGACTGCTCAATTTAATATCATGCTTAATTATTAAGCGTAATTTTAGAGATCTTGCTGAATTTTTAAATCTAATACATGACTAGCATGTTAAGAAATGTGATATTTCATCTCACAAAAAATCTCGTACATAAAATAGAAAAGCCTAACCTATAAGAATGCCCTCCCGTTCCCTGCTTCTCTCTTTTCTGTTGGAGAAGAATGGATACATTTGTCATGCAGCATAAGGAGGCCAGGGAAGAGGAGAGAGATTATCTTACGTGCCTGGCAAAGCAAAGCCTTAGTGTTCGACTCCTCCCGTCACTGTCCCCATCCTACTCCCAAGCCCCAAGGAGACTGGGAGGATGAGAGGCAGAGTTACCTACTAAGAAATCCCACCCAAGCTGCCTCTCCCTCACCTCTCTCCCAGCACTTGCCTAGGGGTGGCCACTCGAGAGCCTGGCACGTCTCACAAGAGGTTCCCAGGGAGTAAAAAGCAAATGCCAGGGAGCCCAGAAAAAATGCAATTCCTCAACTATACTGGGAGAAAGGCATCTAAAAATACATGTAAGCAGAGACATTTTATTCTTGGATTTAAACAGTAAGTCTTCTCGTGGAGTTCACATCTGCCGACACGTTCACTGACACTGCAGCCTGTTGAGTCTGCGAGAGGCTGTCGAGCATTCCTGCAGCAACACCTCGGCTACTCTCCCATCTTTCCAGTGAGGATCATGAGAGTCTGTTCTCGTTCCCACTTCAAAGATTCAAACCCACACCAGTACATTTTCCCCTAAAATGTGCAGTCTCCCCCTAAGCCTCCGAGAAGCAGGAGAAAGCACGCATTTGCAAAGCCTAAAGGTCGGCGCTGGGACAAACCAGGAAGGGCACTAACTGAAGCCAGACCCTGGGCTCACTCTTGGCCAGGTGAGTGTTGGCTCCACCCCTCGTGGAAACTCCCCTCTAGGGGCTGCAGTTGGAGGAAATGCCAGCGCAGCCCATGGCACCTCACTGGTGGCCCCAACCGTCCCCCTCCCTGTGAGCATGGCCTTTACCAAGAGACTCTGCAGCTCCTCCCACTAAAGGGGATCAGAATCATCCCCTGGCCCCTTGACCCTGGGCTTGCTGGCCTGTGACTTGCTTTGGCCAGAGGGAACCCAGGCCCGAAGAAGCCTTGCAGATTTCCTCTTACCCCTTCCAGCTCTGCCACGGCCTTGGCAGGAGCTGCCCCAGGACGGCTGCTGCCCTCAGCCTGGACACACATGGAGCGGACGAGAAACTAACCCGCAGGCCCAGCCAGGGCCACTGCCTGAAGCTCGGCTGCTCAGTTAAGCCCAACGTGGAGCAGCCGAGCCCCGCTGCCAACCTACAGCTGCAAAAGCGATCATAAACCACTGCTCTGAGCTGCTGCATTTTCGAGTATTTCTTACCCAGCGTTATTATGCCAACAGCTAAGTGATACACAGTCTAAGAGACTGCTCATGGAAAATACGACAGGCCCCCTTGCCCAAAATACGATAACTAAATTTTAATAAGTGCTTATCTTGGACTCATTTTTGTAAGAGCTTTAGGTGGATGTATTTTTTTCCTCACAAGAACACTATAAGGAGGATTTTCATCCCTATTTTAAAGATGAGGCAACAGAGGCACAGTTAAGTAACCTGCCCACAGCTGGAAGACGGTAAAGGCAGGATTCAAACCCCAGTCACCTGCACCCGGAGCCCTTGCTTATCAACCCCATGCCCAGCAGCCTTGCAAACCTCCTCCCATGCCTCCCAATCTGCCCCAAATTCTGCTGCGGGTCCCCACGCCCTCGGGGTAAAACCCAAACTGACAAGCGCAGCTGTAAAGTATTCCAGGTCCTCCCCAGACTGATCCTGCATATCCAGTCCAGGCCCCTGCTCCCTCCTCCTCTCTCCCTCAAGGTCAGACCCAAGAGCAACTCTGAGCTCCTACACTTGACCAAACCCACCAAGTCCCTCGCGCCCCCCCTGGAACGCCCTCCCCCCTTTCTGGAGCACCTCTAGGTCATCCCCCTGGGGTACCTCCTGCAGGAACACTTCGGGCCCCAGCCAGGAACACGTGGCTGCTCACCCCGAGTCCCCCACTCCCAGGACCGTCCTCAACATGCACGGACCACTTCGGGCTGTCACTGCTTAGCTCCTTCCCGAGCCCGGCCACACGCCCCTTGAGGGCAAGGCCTGGGCTTGTTCCCCTCTGGCAGCCCCGTGTTCAGCAAGGTGCCTGGTTTCATCGTAGGCATTCCAGGGAAGTTTGCTAAATCACAAAGCAGGTGAAAGGAACAACGACATGATGGAGAAATGGATATGGAGACAGGAGGTCTGAATTTTCATTTTTAAACAGCAAGTCTTCATTTCTCATCAACATTAATTAAACTGCTCAACACCTCTGGGTCTCCAGCTGTATATTCCTCAATTAAAATAGGTCTTTCATGATGGTTTCCTCTGCCAAACCTTCCTCGCAGGCGTCTGTGTTCACCGGGGCGTCTTGGGACACGTAACAAAAGGCACTATATTTGCTTCAAGCAGCAGGGAAACTGAAGGCCTACTCCCTAAACGTTCACTCCTGGCAACACTAGAGTACACGTACTATGATTTCAAAAGGGATGGAGGAACGTCTGTGGCACAAGAAGGCACATTATTAAGGAGTGAAAGGAAAAGATTCCCAAGACAGGCACCAGATAAGTGATACCTTGACACGGGGCAGCAAAAACTTCTTTAACACCAACTAGCAAGTGACTCTTGGGAGAGGCCCAGCGCTCAGAATCCCAGCTTGCAGCTGACAGGTGGTCATTACTGCCTTAACCTCAGAGACACCCAGTAAAGGTTCAGGACTCAGCAGCCTGACAGCACGTGTGGAAAGCTGACTAGGGCCACGGGATGGAGGCTACAGCAGCCCTCAAAATTACACGGCTTCCAGGCCACTTCCAATAGCTGGGCCCCAAGCTTGGAGCAAAGGGGCAACTATATCCCATGAGAGTGAAATGCTCTGTTCCAGAATCAGAGGCTGAAACCCTACAAACGCAGGTTCCTTTCCCCACTGCAGCTTCACGGCCACTGATGAGCAGTTTCTGATGCCAAAGACGCTCGTCCCCGGTGCTTCCTGGGAAAGACAGGGCGAGGCTGGGATAACGTGTGTTCCTGATCCCTTGGATGGGATGTCAGAGTTATAGACAGCTGGAATGTAAGAACCAGAAGGTCTTTGAGATCAGGCCACCTAATAATTTTCACTTTCTAGTGACTGCTTTGTTCAAACAACAGCTTGCAGAAGCATAAATACCAGAGAGGAGACTGAGGCTGCTCCCTTCGGCAGGCAGGAGCCAGGAACCCCAGTTGTCCGTACAGGGACAACCTCTGAGCTGGCTTGATGGAGGCTTGGGAATTTGGTTTGCAAATCATGCATTTAGCCCAAGCCTGCATTTTGCAGTATGGAAACCACTGCCCAGGGAGGGTAAGGTGACTCATCCAAGGTCACACAGTCAGGAGGACCAAGAACAGGACTCAAGTTCCTGACTGCCGGTCCAAACATGCTTTCCTCTAAACGGTGCCACCCCCTTTTGTAGAAACAGCCCTCCACACCCTCCCTCCCCGTGAGCAAGTTCCAGGCCCACCCCAGGGCTTAGACTGAGGTAAAGAGTAACTTAGTGACAGTATGTTTCACTGATGCATTTATCACACACAATAGGGAAAGCTCTGCTTTTTACCAACCCATCCCCTCCACTCCCCACCCCAACTGACCCCCAACATAGGCAACTCATCAGAGCCTTTCAATGACTTGGAACTTTCTCAGGATCCCCTGCCCCAGGCCCGTTCCCTTTCTGTAGCATTTCTTGCAGCACTGAATCAAACGATTGCCTGCAATGCTGTGATTCTTCAATTTGCTGAGTTTGTCCCTACACAGTATATGTTTTTGATTTTAAAATGCTGTTTGCTCCACTTTTTAATTTCATTTTAGCAGCCTGCAAGGAGAGATGCCAACATTTAATTGTAGGGACCGGAGGGGACTTTACAAACTGCTTACGAGGCACAAATACAGGAGTTATCTTCCTATTTCCCTTTTGATCGAATTGGCTGCTGTATCATATGCCGTAACAGTGTGAACCAGAAAGCACTTTTGCATCCTTATCTCACCCCTCACATAATCAAAAGAAAAAATGCATTGTAATAAAAAAGAAAAAGGGAAACTAGAACTTCATATTTGTTTAAAAGTTAATTAAACTTGAAAGGTTTGTAGGGACGATTCATTTCCTTTAGTAGCTTAATACCATAAGGTTCACATTCCATTTTACTGGTGGAATGATAAAAAGTAACCTGATGTTATTTTAATCATAATAATAAATGATATATAATAAAGCTAGAATAAAGAGGTTCTTTTAAAACACATGTTCCACACAATTCTGAATTGACTTATTAAAAAAAGGCTCTGTAAACATTTTCAAGGTGTGAACCTGTTTAATTGCTTCTGTTAATACTACTTTCATTCCTTCCTAGAAAGATGACTTTACAGTAAGCACACAGGTATGTCTTTATATGCCTCCTAGTTAATCCTCTGAATTGACCAGTTTAAAATGGATGGAGTATGCTCTTTACAAAGAAAGTTGAACATACAATTAAACAGAACAGGCAGCCTCCCACAGCCTCTGGGTCACTCAGATTTGGAGTCAGATAACATCCCTGTCCTTGTCAGCTCCACGTCAGAAGCACCTATCAGAAGGACAATGCTGAGTAGTCTTTGAGGTAAAGCAGGAATCTTAGACAAGTCATACTGAAGATGAACACGGGCGCTGGTGTTATATTACCCCAACCAGACACAACAAACGGAGCCAGGATGTGGACTGAACATGGATTGCCTCTCTATGGAAAATACTGTACATGTGTACGTCCATGTGTGTTGTCTGTGTGTGTATGTGTTTGTGAGGTAAACCATTTCAGAGAAAGAAGAGTTGCTGATGAGAGACAGCAGGAATTACTGAATAAGGTAAGAAGTCCTCCTGCTGAAAAATGTGGGGTTGGATAAAAAGATTTCCAAGCCTCCAATTCTAAAATTCTTTGATTCTGTGGAGTAGAAGTGAATGTTCCATCAGCAAACTGAGATCCCCAAATTCCAAGGGTTTAGCTCACCTCTTCTGACCGGTTACCCTTTGATGGGAACCACTTGCCAGAATATTAAACTTCCTGTTTCCTGTCTCCCCCAAAAGCCTTCTCCACAAGCACCCTGAAGACATGGCCTGTATTTAATTCATCTTTGTGATCCCAGCATAGTACCTGAAGCATACAGGGGGAAGTCCATATGTTGAAAGACAGAACGGAAAAATTAGTAGGGATAATTTAAGTTTTATTTTTAAATAATGAACGCTTACATATTAGATGTTAATCAAAATCCTTGGTACCTAGATGTTACATGAATAGATTCCTCAACTAAAATACTTCTTTTCTAGTAACTACTATGCCAAGTTTCCCAATACATAGCACAAAGGGGATTTTTATTGTTTGATTTTGTTGTTTGATTGTCTATTATTCCTCCTTCCCTTGGAAGAACCAAGCAGCAACTCCTGCCCTATCTCTCAGATTCTCAGAGTATAAAAGCAATCATTGAAAAATAGAATAATCCTGGCCATCTCTTTAATCAGGAACATTAGACAGGAACAAGATAATGATGTCTGCTCTCATCACTTCTATTCAACATTGTACTGTCACTTCTAGCCAAGGCAATTAGGCAAGAAAAAAAAAAGTATCATATTGGAAAGAGAGAAGTTAAACTATCTCCATTTTTAGATGATCTTGTATACAGAAAATCCTAATGAATTCAGTAAAAAACTATTAGAATCAATCAATGAGTTCAGCAAGGTTTCAGGATATGCAATCAAAACACAAGAATCAATTGTATTTCTATGTACTACAAACAGACAATCCAAGAATGAAATTGAGACAATTTCATTTACACTGCCTCTGAAATAATAAAATGCTCAGCAATAAATTTAATTTAAAAAGTGCAACACTTGGACACTGAAAACTATCAAACATCACTGAAAGAAATTAAAGAAGACCTAAATAACTGGAAAAACATCCTGTGCATGACTTGAAGACAATATTGTTAAAATGCAATAATCCTCAAATTGATCTCCAGATTCAATGTAATCCTTATCAAAATCCCCGCTGGCTTTTTTTCAAAAATTAACGAACTAGTCCTAAAATTTGCATGGACATATAAGAGACCCAGAATAGCCAAAGCAATCTTGGAAAAAAAAAAAGAACAAAGTTGGAAGACTTACACTCCAGAATTCAAAACTACTACAAAATAAAAACAATCAAGATTGTGTGGTAGTGGCATAAGGACAGATATATAGATCAATGGAATAGAATTCAGAGTACAGAAGTAATTGTATATCTTTATGGTCAAGTCATTTTTGACAAAGGTGCTATGACAATCAATGGCAGAAAGAATACTCTTTTCAACAAATGGTGCCAGGACAACTGGACAGTTACATGCAAAAGAATAAACCTGGATCCCTAACTCACACCATATACAAAAATTAACTCAAAACAGATCAAATATCTAAATAGAAGAGCTAAACCTATACCCTTAGAAGTAAACCTTTGTGATTTTGGATTAGGCACTAGTTTCTTAGATATGACCCAAAAAGCACAACTTAAAAAAGAAAAAAATTAGATAAACAGGATGTTATCAAAATTAAAACGTTGATGTTTCAAAGGATATTAGCAAGGAAGTTAAAAGACAACCTACAGAATGAGAGAAAATATTTATAAATCATATATTGGATAAGGGTCTAGTACCCAGAATATATAAAGAACTCTTATAAATAAAATAAGACAAATAACCCAATTAAAAATTGGCAAGGGATCTAAATAAACGTTTCTCCAAAGAAGATATACAAATGGCCAATAAGCACATGAAAGATAATATCTTTAGTTAGCAGAAAATATAAATACAAACCACAAAGAGCTACTGCTTCATACCCACTAAGATGACTATAAGCAAAAAGATGGACAATAAAAAGTGTCAGTGAGGGGCTTCCCTGGTGGCGCAGTGGTTGAGAGTCCGCCTGCCGATGCAGGGGACACGGGTTTGTGTCCCGGTCCGGGAAGATCACACATGCTGCGGAGCGGCTAGGCCCGTGAGCCATGGCCGCTGAGCCTGCGCGTCCGGAGCCTGTGCTCCGCAACAGGAGAGGCCACAGCAGTGAGAGGCTCGCGTACCACACACACAAAAAAAAGTGTCAGTGAGGATGTAGAGAAACTGGAACCCTCACACATTGCTGGTGGGAATGTAAAATTGCACAGCTGCTTTGGATATAGTTTGGAAGTTCCTCAAAAAGTTAAACATAGACTTACCATATGATCCAGCAATTCCACCCCTAGGTATATACCCCAAAGAAATGAAAACATATGTCCACACAAAAATTTATACATGTATGTTCATAGAAGCATTATTTGTAATAGTCAAAAAGTGAAAATAACCCAAATTTCCATCAAGATGAATAGATACACAGAATATGGTATATCCATATAATAAGGATACTTTTCAGCCATAAAAAGGAATGAAGTACTGGTTTCTGAACCTTAAATCTTGAAAACATTATGCTAAAGAAGCTAGACACAAAAGGCTGCATACTGAATGATTCCATTTATATGAAATGTCCAGAATAGGCAAATCCATACAATAGGGAGCGGATTAGCGATCGTCGGGGGATGAGGGAAGGAGGGAACGGGGAGTGATTGTCAGTGGTATGAGTGTCTTTGTAGAGTCATGAAAACATTCCGGAATTAGTGATGATGGTTGCACAACTTTGTGAACATACTAAGAACCACTGGATTGTACACTTTAAAAGGGTGAATTTTATGGCACATGTATTTATCTCAATTAATTAACAGTAATAATGGTGAGATACTTTCATATATTTTCATGCTGGTAAGACTGTTCACTAGTAGAACTTCTTGAGAGAGAGGTCTGGAAAATGGTATCAACTTTTACCTGATAAATCAAATTATAAGAATTTACCCTCTATAAATAATGTCACAACTTTAGCTCTAAAGATTATCTGCAATATTGTTTATAATACCAAATTATTGGGAATAGCCTGAAGGCACAACAGAGATTTTGTTAAACCATTTATGGTACATCCATTCAGTTTAATACGTCACCTATTAAAATTATGTTTACGATATATTGTTAACCAGAAAAAGGAGGATACAAAATACAATAGGCAGTATGATCCTATTTTTGTTTTTTTAAACTATATATGTGTGTATTCATGCCTCCATGTTACAGAAATAATAGAACCAGGCAGCCCAACACTATAGCCACTAGCCAAGGAGGATATTTAAATTTAAATTAATAAGAATTAACCAAAATTAAGAATTCACTACCTCAGTTACACTAGCCACATCAAGTGCTCAGTAAACACGGGAAGACAGTGGCTGCTGTACTGGACAGCACAGAACATTTCTGAAATTGCAGAAAGTCCTACTGAAATGAGTTGATATAGAATACACACTAAGAGGGCTTATAGATGTTTTTAATTTTCTTCTCTTTATGTTTATTTCTCACTTTTCCTGTAATAAATATAAATGTTTATAATAGAAGAATATTTTTATTTTAAAGATTCAAAGTAAACTGAAACAGGGGAGAAGGGATCTGGAAAAACACTCACTGGGTGCAGGCATTGCCCAGCACAAATGCAGGGAGTCCCTCTGATCTGGGCAGCAAAGGGGCTGGTCCTCCCCTGCTGAGACAACACCTCTGCACCCACAGGGCAGGGGCAGCTTCACAGACCGTTGTGTGATGGATGGATTACCAGAGTGATGGAACAGCTATTTCTGCTCATTTTGTCCAGATATAGAGTTGCTTTCTGGGGAAGAGGATGTGCAACCTCCTCAAGTGGCCACAGCCTGAAGTCCTTCCTGCTGATAGAGATTCTGAACAATAATCACTTTGGAACTGCAAGAGGCTTGGGGAAGAGGCACTCTCAAACTTTAGGCGATTAGCTCATACTTTCTGGAGGACAACATGGAAATATATATCTAAAGCCTTAAAAATATTACAGCCCTTTAAGCAACTGTGTCACTTCTTGAAACTCTATTCTAAGGAAATAATCGAGGATGTGCTCGGAGATTTAGCTACAAGAATGTACATGACAGAGTTGTTTACAGGGGCAGAAGGCTGAATTCAAGCTAAAAGTACAAGATATGGCCTCATGGTGGAATATTATACTAGCCATTAAAAAATAATGCTGTGCAGGAATATTTAATGACATGGAAAATGTTTATAAAGGTTAAGGGTTTTTTTTTTTAAGTTTTAATACAGTGTGACAAGTACCAAGAAAAAATATATACACACATATGCTTAGAAGAAGTGAAAATGATTAAAACATAAACAGTGTCACCTACTATGTGGCAGGAAAATATCTGATGCAGGAGGTAATCTATTATTTTCCACCTTTTCTATAATGAACATGTATCACTGTGGTAATAAGAAAAAAATAAAAGTTACTGTTTTTTAAAAAATGAAATCATATTGATTTAAGACAGGAAATCTCTGTCCTTAGAACTAGAAACAAAATTATCATGATAGTTGAGGATTTTTACAGTTGGCTCCAGGCTTCCTGGCTGCAAAGGCACAAAGAAATATAAAGACTTATACAGGTTTCCACTGTTTGATTTATCAGTTCTTCCCAGAAGATAAACTACCATCCTGGCACTAGATTCTAAGAGAAATGTATGATGTACTTTTCTCGATAACACTAATACCTACCCTGTAGAGCAAGACATCGGGGGATTACTCACAGCCCTTATCTTTGTTCTAACTACTCTTGTAGCTGCTTAAGAGCTGTGGTCCCCATATCTCACTGAGGACAAATACCACACACACAGTGCCTGGTATTTTTTTCATAATGTACTTCCATCCCTATTTTCCTACCATAGCAAAACAGCCCCCAGATGAATGGGATGGTTTCAGTAAGACACCAATGATACAATATCTGATTTTTATGCAATATTTTGATGGTGTCACTGTTTCACAAGAATACTCAGAAGACTGTCTCACAGATGCAGTGGATCTTGAGGAGTGGTAGATGTGACATACTTTGAGAATGTAAGTTTCTTAATAATACATCTTTTAAGAGCCCTCTAAGAAGAGAAAGTAGAAATTCTTAATAATACATCTTTTAAGAGCCCTCTAAGAAAAGAAAGTAGAAAAAATTAAGTCAATGGCTATGAATGGTTGCTCTAAAAGTTGATGGAAGCCACAAAGAGGCACAGGTAAACTAACAGCCCTGAGGTGGCCCCTGGCAAGCTGAACCCTCACCATGACAAGAAGTCACTTCCAAACTAAATCTGTCAGAGTCAGAGTCCCTGAAGACTCAGACATTGGGAACGGGGGTGAGGAAAACTGAGCCTATTACCTTCGGTTAATGTCTATCCTTCCTACAGAAACAATTTAAATTATATTTCCCTCTGTATCTTACCTACAGTTTCTCTCAGATCCAAGCCACTCCTAGAGAGAGCAAAGACTTTGTAGAACTTGGGAGACTATTAAAATAGCATTCTTCTCCTTCCAAGTCCTCTCCACCCCTAAATACCTTCCATTCCTTATGTCTGATGCTTATCTTCAAGGCCGAAATCAAGTCTTTCCTGACAAGCTGTGTGACCTTTGTTTCATCTGTGACCTCTAAGAACACATTCCCACTACACAACTCACTGACACTCATCTTGCATGCATGTGTCCCCAACCAGGCTGTAGGCTGTGAAATATTGGGCATCTCACCCAGCACCGGCCACAGTGTCTTGTGCATGAGTACCAAGGTGACAAGTTCATCTAAATTCCCAGGTTGTCCACTGCCCCCTTGGTAAGTTATAGGTAAGGTTGGTAGCACAACTGTTAGCAAAGCAACGGTGATAAAAGTCCAAAGTTTCTTGACTGGGAACACATTTTCTAAGGTTAGTTTAACAAATTAAATTTTTTGTGCTGCTCACAATGGAGAAAAAGAAGGAAATATTCTTCTTGACGTCTAAGGAGTTCAGTCTCTTGGAAAGTGAAGATGCATATGTAGCTAATTAGAATAACGTGTTATTAATATGAAAAAAGGGAGAGGACACATAAAAACTGCAAAGAAAAGCCATCAACTATGTTCCTCAAGAGATGGCTTCAGTTTACATCCCACTGAATTTGGGCCACAGGACTAGAAATGATGTCTAGCAAAAGACAAGAGACCTCCCTCTACTCTGAACTGACCTGCCACTTGCAGAGCCCTGGCCTCTGAACTAGGCCGTTCATTTGCAGAAGACTCCACACACTGAAGCCCACCTAGTGCATGACTCTGGCCAGGGCAGTGAGGAAGCTGAACCACAGCCAAAGGAAGCAGCGTTACCCCAGGCACAAGAAAACTCTGAGGAGCCAGAAGAGCTGTCGTGACACCTTTGAAAGCTTGTCTAGGGGAAGATGGGCTGGATAAGCATTTTTCATACTGCAAAAAGCCACCCATAGGTGGGTCATGAAACCAATCTAGAGGTAGAAGACTAACAGTAAGTGCTGTTTCATAAAATGCTTGTCATGCAAATGAGTGTGTATGTGCACAGGCATGCGCACTGGGGCACGCAAACGGATTTTTTTTCAAAACAGTTTGCAAGGCTGTGAATTAGACAAATTATTTGGTAGCTTATAAAAGGACAAATTTCAATTCAATTGAAGGAAAACACCTCAAACAAGTGAAACTGTCTCACAGTGGGGTTTATTATTGTGAATGGCAGACAGCTTCCAGCCCCTGAAAGACCCCAAGCAGCACCAAAGCCAGAGATTGTCAAGGAGGATATTCACATTAGTGGAAAGTTAAATAGGAAGAACTCCAAGTTTCCGCCCCATTCTATGAGACTGCCGGTCTAGATCACAGGCACTTAGCTGCCACTGAAAGAACAATTAGGAGGGAAACAACTCCACAGAGTTACAGGGGTGAATGTATACAGCCTGAAATTTCATTTGATCGTTTATCCTGGAACAGCACCTCTGTGAAAGGAAAAGTTATAAGTGATACTTAGACTAAGGGTTCTCAACCTAGGGATACATCAGAATCATCTGGGGAACCTGTAGAAGATACCCATGCCTGGATCCCAACATATATCAATTAAAACACTGGGGCCCAACACTTGTATTTTATTTCTGTTTCCCAGGTAAGAATTGCAAACCCCTGATTTATATGTGTAAAATGTAAAAAATGACATTTTATAAAGCATAGAGGGAAGGAAAATAGCTCCGGGATTTTACATGAATATAATAAAAAGAAAGAGCTGGAAAACATCAAATCATGGCTTTTGAATTCTGCTCAGGGTGTAGAGAGCTGAAAAGAGCATCATTCCCATGCTTACAGATAAAAAGTCAGATCAACTACAAGTTCATATCTTTCTTGAATCCATTAGACAGCTGAGGTCTCAGTGGAACAAACTAGCCCAGAATCTGAGGCGAACCAGGCATCTGTAGGAAGAGACAAGACATGAGCACTTGTTTACCTGAGGTAGATGCACCTGGACACTGGCTAACAAGCATCAAGTAACAAATAACAATGGAACACTGCTGGGAGAGTTGAAAGAGCATGGAGACCAACCACTCTGAGCCACAGTGCAGAAGGAAGACCGAAGGCTGACACTGAAACAATGAGAAAAGCCCTTCAGCAAGCCAGCCCCAACTCTAAACTCAAGGTGTCACTAGAGGAATCTGAAGTCGGTGGTGCCCTGAGGATAGGCTCACCAACAACACACCTCAAATCCAGTCAACTCCTGACCAGAATGATCAATTCCCCACACGAAAGGGCTAGCAGAAATAGAAAGGCATTCCATTTCCAGGAATAAAATCTATTTATCTCAGCCTCTAATGGCCTGCACAAGAGGTCCACATCTTGACAAAACATTACAGGGTGTACAAAAAGAAAAACAACACTGCCAAAAGACACAGCCATTAACAGAACCAGACTCAGATATGACACATATGGGGAAGTTATCAGACACAGAATTTAAAATAACCGTAATTAATGGTAAAAGTCCCTAATAGAAAGGGTGGGCAACATGAAAGATCAAATGCATATTTTTAAACAGATAGAAACTATAAGAAAGAATCAAATGGAAATGCTGGAAAGGCTAAACACAATAACAGAAATGAAAAATGCTCTCAACAGGCATTCTTCAGTAGATGTGATACATCCAAGGAAAGAATCAGTGAATTGAAAACAGGTCAACAGAAATCCCCAACTAAAATAAGGAGAAACAAAAAGAGGAATGAAGCAAAACCAAAGTGTCCAATAGCCGTGGAATAATACCAAAAGTCCTAACCTAGGTGTAGTTGAAATTTCAGAAGGAGAAAAGAAAGAGAATAGGGCAAAAGAAATATTTGAAGAAATAACTGCTAAGAATTTTCTAAAATTAATGACATATACCAAACCACAGAACCAAAAACTCAAGAATGCTAGAGGATAAAAACTAAGCATGTGCAGGCATGTGCACATATGAGCATGTGCGCGCGTGTGCACGCACGCACACACACACACACACACACACACAGAGGCATATCAGAGGCTGCAAATCAAAGACAAAAAGAAAATCTTGGGGGGCTGTGGCCCGGCTACAGGAAGAGGAGGCCGCCTAGGCAACAGTGCTGTGCACTCAGCTGCAATGAGCTCGGCACCAGGGCTCCGTGGGGCTCGCGGTGCAGGTGAGCAAAACATGACAGAAACAGATGCCTTCCCTATGAGAAGGGTAAAAACGCAACCGAAACGCAAAAAAAGATTTGTGCAGTGTATGGAGAAGGTGCTGTGACTGATCAAACGTGTCAAAAGTGGTTTAAAAAAATTCACGCTGGAGACTGCTCACTGAACAATGCTCCATGGTCAGGTAGACCAGCTGAAGTTGAGAGAGATCAAATCAAGACATTAATTGAGGACAATCAACATTATACCACGCAGGCGATAGCTGACATACTCAAAATATCCAAATAAAGCGCTGAATATCATCTACACCAACTTGGTTATGTTAATCACTTTGACGTTTGGGTTCCACATAAGTGAAAAAAAACCTTCTTGACCATATTTCCACATGTGATTCTTTACGTAATGAAAACATTCCATTTTTAAAACAAATTGTGACGGGAGATGAAAAGTGGATACTGTACGATAATGTGGAACAGAAGAGATTGTGGGGCAAGCAAAAGGAACCACCACTAACCACACCAAAGGCCGGTCTTCATCCAAAGAAGGTGATGTTGTGTATATGGTGGGATTGGAAGGGAGTCCTCTATTATGAGCTCCTTCTGGAAAATGAAACGATTCATTCCAACAAGTAGTGCTCCCAATTAGACCAACTGAAAGCAGCACTCGACGAAAAGTGTCCGGAATTAGTCAACAGAAAACGCATAATCTTGCATCAGGATAATGCAAGACTGCATGTTTCTTTGATGACCAGGCAAAAACTGTTACAGCTTGGCTGGGAAGTTCTGATTCGTCCGCCGTATTCACCAGACATTGCACCTTCGGATTTCCATTTATTTCGGTCTTTACAAAATTCTCTTAATTAGAAAAAATTTCAATTTCCTGGAATACTGTAAAAGGCACCTGGAACAGTTCTTTGCTCAAAAAGATAAAAAGTTTTGGGAAGATGGAATTGAAGTAGCCTGAAAAATGGCACAAGGTAATGGAACAAAATGGTGAATACGTTGTTCAATAAAGTTCTTGGTGAAAATGGAATATGTGTCTTTTTACTTAAATACCAAAATAATTTTTTGCCCAACCCAGTATTTCAGGACTTTCCTTGCCAGTATGGCTGGGAGGCTTTCCTGGGGCACACCAGTGGTCTGTCTGCCTGGAAGAGGGGGAGGATGCAGCAGACCTCTATCTACTCTATCTGTTGACCTTGGGCTTGGAGGAGCTCATTATTTAATATGGCTTAAGTGATTGTTTTTTAAACTTTTCATAAACAGAGAAGTGTTTGATACGGCAGAAACGTACAAAAGGGACCACGAGAGGAGAGGAATTGCTTTAATCTTCAATCATGAGAGGATCTTCTGGCACTTAACCCTGCCAGACAGGCGGGGCACCAGCACCGACAGAGACAATCTTAAGCCCAGGTTTTCAGATCTAGGACTTGAAGTGAAATGCTTTGCTGATCTTAAAGCAGAAGAACTACTGCTCAGAATTCACGAGGCGTCAACCGCTAGCCACGCAGATGCCGATTACTTTTTGTGTGTTTTCCTGAGTCATGGTGAAGGCAACCACATCTATGCATATGATGCCAAAACTGAAATTCAGACACTGACTGGCTTGTTCAAAGGAGACAAGTGTCAGAGCCTGGTTGGAAGACCCAAGATATTTAACATTCAGGCATGTCGGGGAAACCAGCATGATGTGCCAGTCATCCCTTTGGATGTAGTGGATCATCAGACAGACAAGCTGGACGTCAACCTAACCAGGTGGATTCAGCCTCAGTTTATACACTTCCTGCTGGAGCAGACTTTGTCATGTGTTACTTTGTGGCAGAAGGTTATTATTTTCATCGGGAAACTGTGACTGGCTCATGATACATTCAAGATTTATGCGAGATGCTGGGAAAATTCAACTCCTCCTTAGAATTCACAGAACTCCTCACGCTGGTGAACAGGCAAGTTTCTCAGCGCCTAGTGGATATCTGCAGAGACCCAAGTGCAATTGGAAAGAAGCAGGTGCCCTGCTTTGCCTCAATGCTAACTAAAAAGCTGCATTTCTTTCCGAAATCTAAATGATAGGTGCTATTTTGTTTTATGTATGTGTATTTTTATATAAAGAAGTATCACTAAATACTTAAATTGAAGCAATTTAAATGGTACAGCAATTTTAAATGTTTAAATGAGAGAACTTAAAAAAATAGTTCATATTGGACATGGTGAAGGGGTTTTATATACGTAGAAATGAAATCCTCAGGAAATTCCTATAAATAAAAATCCACAAGCATTTGTAATACTTGACTTTTGTAGTAAATTGCAAGGTTATTCAAAATATCTGACTGATTTAACTTGTATTTTGTGACATTTTATAAAACTTTATAATGTTTTTAAAAGTTTTTGAAAGCTAAAAAAAAAAAGAAAGAAAGTCTCAAACCCAGTGGGAAAAAATGAAATATTAAATACAAAGGAACTAAGATAAAATTTTCAGAAGACACCTTGTCAGAAGGCATGCAAGTAAGACAATGAAGCAACATCTTCGAAGTACTGAAAGAAATAAACTGTCAACACAGAATCCTGTACTTAGTGAAAATATCCTTCAGAAATGAAGGAGAAATAACTGCAATAGGCAAACAAAAACTGAAAGAATTCATTACCAAAAGACCTACACTACAAGAAATACTAAATGAGCTTTTATAGTCAGAAGGAATATGATGCCAGACAGAAATTTGGATGTACACAAATGAAAAGTGTTAGAAATGGAACAAATGAATGCCAAATATAATTCTTCTTTTTCTGATATTTAATTGCTATAAAAGGTAACTGAATGTTTAAAGAAAATCAGCAAACTATGGCCTGCAAAGCAAATGCAGCCCGCAGTCTGTTCTTGTATGACCTGTGAGCTAAGGATGGTTTGTATATTTTTAAAGTGTTGTTTCAGAAAAAAAAGAATATGCAGTAGAGACCACATGTGGCCTCAGAGCAAAATATTTACTTTCTGGGCCTCTACAAAAAAAAGGTTTGCTGACCCTTGGTCTAAAACAAAAACAGTAACAATATTTTGTTTACAGCATATGTAGAAAAAAAATAACAATAACACAAAGGATGGAAGAGAAGGGTTGGAAATATACTGCTGAAAGTTCCTTAGACTACACATGAAACAGTGTAATATTACTTGAAAGTAGACTCTGATTAATTAAAGATATATAGATATAAATAAACACTCTAGGGGAATCACTAAAAATGTTAAAGAAGCATAAATAAGAAGTGGAGATAAAAGGGAATCAAGAAATGCTCAGGTAATAGGGAAAAATGGAACAGAGAGAAAATAACTAGCAAGATGGTAGCTTTTAATTAAGCCATATTAACACCACAGTAAATGTGAATGGTCTAATACACCAGTTAAAAGACAGGTATTGTTAGATTGATTTAAAAAGTAAGACCCGCACATCCCTGGTGGTGCAGTGGTTGAGAGTCTGCCTGCCGATGCAGGGGACACGGGTTCGTGCCCCAGTCCAGGAAGGTCCCACATGCCACAGAGCGGCTGGGCCCACGAGCCATGGCCGCTGAGCCTGTGCGTCCGGAGCCTGTGCTCTGCAACGGGACAGGCCACAACAGTGAGAGGCCCGTGTACCGCAAAAAAAAAAAAAAAAAGTAAGACCCAACTATCTGAGGTTTACAAGGAATGTGCCTTAAATATACAGACACAGGCAGGTTAAAATGAAAAGAATAGGAAAAGATACGGCTGCAAACACTAAGCAAAAGAAAGCTGGAGTAGCTATATTATTAACACCCAAAGTAGACCCCAGAACAAGGAATATTAACCAGGATAAAGAGGAATATTATATAATGAGAACAGGATCAATTTTCCAAGAGGACATAACAATCCTAAATATGTATGCACTGTGGAATTAAAAACCTCCGCTAAAATTGGAGTTGGGATGGCCTGTAGGGGGAGCTCTCAGGGCCCACCATGCACCATCTATTACTCCAAACAGGAAGGTATTGCTGCTGCTTCTCTCTGCTGGAAGGCAGTCCAGCCAATCAGACACTGTAGCAGCCCAACCAATGAGAAGCCTCCATACACTGGACTCCCAGTTTCCTGCAACAGGTCTCTTTGGTTATTACAGCTCCTTCCAAGTTTCGCTTTTCCCTATAAAAGTTCCCCTTCCTTGTTTTTGGGTTTGCCTATGGTATACCATAGTTCACATATCCTGAATTGCAATTCCTTTGGCTAGTCCAGAAAAAACTTGCTTTCACTGGTAAAATAACTAGCTATTATACTATTAAAGTTGCACTTCAGAACAAATGGTCAAAATACATGAATCAAAAAGTGACAGAACTGAAACAAGAAATTTTAAAATTGACAATTGTAGTTGGAGATTCTATTCTAACATGCCTCTCTGTTACTGATAAAACAAGTAGATAGATAATGAACAAGGACACAGGAGACCTGAACAAACCTATCAGGCAACTTCACCTAATATTTCCAGAACATTCTACCCAACAATAGCAGAATACACATTCTTTTCAAGTGCACACTGAACATTCACCAAGATATTTTGGGCCATAAAACAAATGTGAACAAATTTAAAAGAATAAAAATCATGCAAATTATATTATGGGATGGTGCTTCCCTTGTGGCACAGTGGTTAAGAATCTGCCTGCCAATGCAAGGGACACGGGTTCGAGCCCTGGCCTGGGAAGATCCCACATGCCGCGGAGCAACTAAGCCAGTGCACCACAACTACTAAGCCTGACCTCTAAAGCCTTCAAGCCACAACTACTGAGCCCACATGCCACAACTACTGAAGCCTGTGCACCTACAGCCGGTGCTCCGCAACGAGAAGCCACGACAATGAGAAGCTTGTGCACCGCAACGAAGAGTAGCCCCGCTCATCACAACCAGAGAAAGCCCACGTACAGACACGAAGGCCCAACACAGCCAAAAATAAATAAATAAATAAATAGAAATTATATTATGGGACAATAAGAGAATTAAACTAGAAACTGATAACAAGAAAACTTCTGGAAAATTCCCAAGTATTTGAAAAGTAAATGACATACTTTGAAATAACACATGGGTCAAGAGGAAGTCTCAAGGGAAATCTTAAATATTTTAATTTTAAATAAATAAAAATGAATATGCACATATCAAAATTGTTGAATGCAGGCTAAAGCGGTGGTTAAAGGGAAATGTATAGCACTAAATGCTTATATTAAAACAGAAGAAAAATCTCAGATCAGTAATATAAGCTTACCCCTTAAGAAAACAGGAGCATATTAAACCCAAAGCAAGGTGAAGGAAATAAAAAGGGCATAAATCAATAAAATTGAAAACAGAAAAAATTAATGAAATCAAAATCTGGATCTGTGAAAGATTAATAAAGTTGCTGAACTTCTAGACAGACTAAGAAAATGACTGAAGACACAAATTACCAATATCAGGAATGAAAGGGGGAACATCACTACAGACCCCAAAGACATTAAATGAATAATAGGAGAACACCACAAACAATTCTATATCCATAAATTTGACAACTTAGGTGAAGAAGACCCATTCCTTGAAAGATATAAACAATTAAAACTTATCAAGAAAAACTGGATAACCTGAATTGTCCTGTATCTATTAAAGAAGTTAAATTTGTAGTTTAAAAACCTTCCATCAGAGAAAACTCTAGGCCTAGATGGTTTCACTAATGAATTCTACCAAATACTGAAGGAGGAAAAAATAGCAATCTTACACAGTCTCTTCCAAAAATACATTACAACCAAGTAGGGTTTATCCCAGGAATACAAAGCTGGTTCAACATCTGAAAATCAATCAATGTCATTCACCATAGTAAATATGAATAAATCACATGACCCTGTCAATAGACAGAGAAAAAGTATACAACAAAATTCAAAATCCATTCATAATAAAAACTCTCAGTAAACTAGGGATACAAGTGAAATTCCTTAACCTCATGGGGCACCTATAAAAATTCTCAGCTAACATACTTCATAGTGAAAGATTACTTCTCCCCTATTATGAGAAACAAGGCAAGGATGTTCTCTCTCACCACTCCTTTTAAACATTGTACTACACGACTTAGCCAGTAGAATAAGGCAAGTAAAAGAAATAAAAGGCGTCCAGATTGGAAGGGAAAAAATAAAACTGTCATTAATCACAGATAACATGACTGTCTGTGTAGAAAATCCCCCAAAATCTATAAATAAACCTCCTAGAATAAGTGACTTCAGAGAGGTAACAGAATACAGTATCAAAATACAAAAATCAATTGTATTTCTTTATATTAGCAACAAGAGCAACCCCCAAATGAAATACTAAAGTATAAATCTAACAAAACGTGGAAGATCTATATCCTGAAAAGTACCAAATGCTGATAAAAAAATAAAAACAGAAATAATAAACAAAGTGATAAACAATATTGTGTTAATGGACTGGAATATACAATATTGTAAAGATATCAATTCTTCCTAAATGAATCTATAGATTCAATGCAAGCCCATTCAAAATCCCAGCAGGACTTTTTCCAGATATTGACAAGCTGACTCTACAACCTATATGAAAAGGCCAAGGAACTAGGAGAGCCGTAACAATTTTGAAAAGAAATAAACTTGGAGGATTTATACTACCTATTTTCAAAATTTATTATAAAGTCACAGCATCAAGCCAGTGTAGTGTTGGCACAAAGTAGGCTTACAGATCAATGGAATAAAATTGAGAATCCAGAAATAAATCCTTACAATTATGGCCAACTGATTATCTACAAAAATATCCATACAATTCTAGGGAATTATAGTCTTTTCAACAAATGGTGCTGGAAAAACTGGAATTCCACATGCAAAAAAAAAAATTCTTGACTCATAGTTTACACCTTATATAAAACTTAACCCAAAATGGATCATAAACCTAAGTGTAAAACACAGAACTATGAAACTTCTAGAAGAAAATGTAGAAAAGTTTTAAGACTTGTAGTTTGGCAAAGAATCTTAGATACAACAACAAAAGTCTATTCCATAGAAAAATTGATACATTGGTTTACTAAAGCTAAAAAAACTTTTGCCCTGAGAAACACACTGCTATGGGAATAAAAAGATAAGGCACAGACTGAGAGAATTTATTTAAAAATCACATTTCTGACACAGCACATATATCCAGATTATGTAAAGAACTCGCAAAACTCAACAATAAGAAAACAAAACAAGCCAATAAAAATAGGTAATCAAAATTACCTCTGCATAACACTTGTATGCTGTAAATTTTAATTTGAATTTGTATATTTTCCCAGCTAGTTATAAGTCCAAACTTAAATTCTCACCAATTTTTATTTATACCATATTATTTGACCCTGGAATTAGGCTTTCGATCTCTGTTAACATTTAATGCACTTCATACTGACCTAAAAAATACTATTAAATTTCTTTGAACTCAGGAGATAATTTTCATATACATCTTTAGTATAGAGACTATTTTTTCCTATCAAATAAAATTGACTCTTTACACACAGACCCAAAAAAGTTATAACTTTCTGAGGCATCAAAAATTTATTTTGTCACCTTTCTTTTTTTTTTTTTTTGGTACGCCGGCCTCTCACTGTTGTGGCCTCTCCCACTGCGGAGCACAGGCTCCGGACGTGCAGGCTCAGCGGCCACGGCTCACAGGCCCAGCCGCTCCACGGCATGTGGGATCTTCCTGGACCAGGGCACGAACCCGTGTCCCCTGCATTGGCAGGAGGACTCTCAACCACTGCACCACCAGGGAAGCCCTATTTTGTCACCTTTTAAATAATGAAGCCTGAGCATGAATCACCACATTTTTTATCACCATACTTCCTTCTTCCCCTGCTACCAAACCTAAACAATTCTGGAAAACAATGATGAAAGAAATGAACTTTATTTTCCCTTTGCTTGTATTTCTTCATTTATTTCTCATCACTTGGTACTATGTTTTATAACACATTGTAAATCATGTCTGGGAACTATGCGAAGTATAACAAAGAGATTCTGCATGAAAGAAATCCTTTAAGATCAAGTTATTCAATATGTAATCCCGTTCCTCCAAATGAACGTCTCTTTTTTGCCCAATACCATACCAACTCTGGCCATATTTCTCTGCTGGAAAACAGAGAGAGACTAAACTTTGATGATTTGTAGTACTATATCCAGCTTGTTTCAAACTACTGCAGTCTTCACTTAACCTACCTTATTTTTCATTATAGTACTTCTCATCACCTGACATAGGAGACAAAACAAATAGTCTCCTTCCAGGAAAGTGTAAGCTCAGAGAACAGACTTTGTCTTTCTTATATACTCTTTTTATTCCCAGAGCAGTGTCTGCACCCAGTAGGTGTTCAGTAAATATTTGTGAATGAATGACTGCCCAATGCATCTCTCTACCTCATTCCCTCACACTCTGCCAGGGATCCTGGGCGGCCCTCGGCAGGACTGCTGATGGAAACAACAAAATATGCTGCCCTACACTCCCTCCTTTCTTCCAGGATTAGTGACTAGATCTTTCTGCCAATTTCTGTGCTAAGTAGATACTGAGGACAGTGGATCATAAGAAGTAGCATCCTGCTTGCCAATCTAACTCCAAATGCCCACCAATGTCCACCATGTCAAATGGAAACAAAAAGCAGCTCTCACTTCATACTTCAAATGAAAACAGGCTAAATGTTTTAAAAGCAGCAGACAGTCGAAAACCACATTCACAGAAAGACAGACAAAATGAAAAAGCAGAGGAATATGTACCAGATGAAGGAATAAGATAAAACCCCAGAAAAACAACTAAATGAAGTGGAGATAGGCAACCTTCCAGAAAAATAATTCAGAATAATGATAGTGAAGATGATCCAGGACCTTGGAAAAAGAATGGAGGCAAAGACTGAGAAGATGCAAGAAATGTTTAACAAAACCTAAAAGGATTAAAGAACAAACACCTAGAAGAATTAAAGAACAAACAAACAGAGATAAATACAATAACTGAAATGAAAAATACACTAGAAGGAATCAACAGCAGAATAACTGAGGCAGAAGAACAGATAAGTGACCTGGAAGACAGAATGGTGGAATTCACTGCTGCAGAATACAATAAAGAAAAAAAGAATGAAAAGAAATGAAGACAGCCTAAGAGACCTCTGGGACAACATTAAGCGCAACAACATTTGTATTATAGAGGACACAGACGAAGAAAAGAGAGAGAAATGACCCGAGAAAATATTTAAAGAGATTATAGCCCAAAACTTCCCTAACATGGGAAAGGAAATAGCCACCCAAGTCCAGGAACCACAGAGAGTCCCACACAGGATAAACCCAAGGAGAAACATGCAGAGACACATAGTAATCAAATTGACAAAAGACAAAGAAAAATTATTAAAAGCAATAAGGGATAAACGACAAATAACACACAAGGGAATTCCCATAAGGTTAACAGCTGATTTATTAGCAGAAACTCTACAATCCAGAAGGAAGTGGCATGATATATTTAAAGTGATGAAAGGGAAGAAACTACAACCAAGATTACTCTACACGGCAAGGATCTCATTCAGATTCAATGGAGAAATCAAAAGCTTTACAGACAAGCAAAAGCTAAGAGAATTCAGCAACACCAAACCAGCTCTACAACAAATGCTAAAGGAACTTCTCTAAATGGGAAACACAAGAGAAGAAAAGGACCTACAAAAACAAACCCAAAACAATTAAGAAAATGGTAATAGGAACATACATATCAATAATTACCTTAAATGTGAATGGATTAAATGCTCCAACCAAAAGACACAGGCTCGCTGAATGGATAAAAAATAAGACCCATATATATGCTGTCTACAAGAGACCCACTTCAGACCTAGGGACACAGACTGAAAGTGAGGGGATGGAAAAAGATATTCCTTGCAAATGGAAATCAAAAGAAACCTGGAGTAGCAATACTCATAACAGAAAAATAGACCTTTAAATAAAGAATGTTACAAGGGACAAGGAAGGACACTACACAAAGATAAAGGGATCAATGCAAAAAGAAGATATAAAAATTATAAATATGTATGCATCCAACATAGGAGCACCTCAATACATGAGGCAAATATTAACAGTTCTAAAAGAGGAAATCGACAGTAACACAATAATAGTGGGGGACTTTAACACCTCACTTACACCAATGGACAAATCATTCAGACAGAAAATTAATAAGGAAACACAAGCTTTAAAAGACACAATGGGCCAGATACATTTAATTGATATTTATAGGACAATCCATCCGAAAACATCAGATTACATTTTCTTCTCAAATGCACACCGAACATACTGCAGGATAGAACATATCTTGGGTCACAAATCAAGCCTCAGTAAACTTAAGAAAACTGAAATTATATCAAGCATCTTTTCTGACCACAATGCTATGAAATTAGAAATAAATGACAGGGGGAAAAACGTAAAAAACACAAACAAATGGAGGCTAAGCAATATGCTACTAAATACCCAAGATTTCACTGAAGAAATCAGAGAGGAAATAAAAAATTACCTAGAGACAAATGACTACAAAACACGATGATCCAAAACCTATGGGATGCAACAAAAGCAGTTCTAAGAGGGAAGTTTATAGCTATATAATCCTACCTCAAGAAACAAGAAAACTCTCAAATAAACAACCTAACTTTACACCTAAAGGGACTAGAGAAAGAAGAACAAACAAAATCCAAAGTTAGTAGAAGGAAAGAGATCATAAAGATCAGACCAGAAATAAATGAAATAGAAACAAAACTATAGTAAAGATCAATAAAACTAAACAGCTGGTTCTTTGAGAAGATAAACAAAATTGATAAACCTTTAGCCAGACTCATCAAGAAAAAGAGGGAGAGGATTCAAATCAATAAAATTAGAGACGAAAAAGGAGAAGTTACAGTAGACACAGCAGAAATACAAAGCATTGTAAGAGACTACTACAAGCAACTCTATGCCAATAAAATGGACAACCTGGAAGAAATGGACAAATTCTTAGAAAAGCACAACCTTCTGAGGCTGAACCAGGAAGAAATGGAAAATATGAACAGACCAATCACAAGTAATGAAATTGAAACTGTGATTAAAAATCTTCCAACAAACAAAAGTCCAGGACCAGATGGCTTCACAGGTGAATTCTATCAAACATTTAGGGAAGAGCTAAAACCCATCCTTCTCAAACTCTTCCAAAATTTGCAGAAGAAGGAACACTCTCAAACTCATTCTATGAGGCCACAATCACCCTGATACGAAAACCAGACAAAGGTACTACAAAAAAAGAAAATTACAGACCAATATCACTGATTAATATAGATGCAAAAATCCTCAACAAAATACTAGCAAACAGAATCCAACAACACATTAAAAGGATCATACACGATGATTAAGTGGGATTTATCCCAGGGATGCAAGGATTCTTCAGTATATGCAAATCAATCAGTGTGATACACCATATTAACAAAGTGAAGAATAAAAACCATAGGATCATCTCAATAGACGCAGGAAAAGCTTTTGACAAAATTCAACACCCATTTACGATAAAAACTCTCCAGAAAGTGGGCATAGACGGAACCTACCTCAACATAATAAAGGCCATATATGACAAACCCACAGCAAACATCATTCTCAATAGTGAAAAACTGAAAGCATTTCCTCTAAGATCAGGAACAAGACAAGGATGTCCATGCTCACCACTATTATTCAATACAGTTTTGGAAGTCCTAGCCATGGCAATCAGAGAAGAAAAAGAAATAAAAGGAATATAAATTGGAAAAGAAGCAGTAAAACTGTTACCGTTTGCACATGACATGACACTATACATAGCTAATCCTAAAGAAGCCACCAGAAAACTACTAGAGCTAATCAATGAATCTGGTAGTTTCAGGATACAAAATAATGCACATTCTCTTGCATTCCTATATACTAACAACAAAAGATCAGAAAGAAAAATTAAGGAAACATTCCCATACACCACTGCAACAAAAAGAATAAAATACCTAGGAATAAACCTACCTAAGGAAGTAAAAGACCTGTACTCAGAAAACTATAAAACACTGATGAAAGACATCAAAGATGACACAAACAGGTGAAGAGATATACCACGTTCTTGAATTGGAAGAATCAATATTGTGAAAATGACTATACTACCCAAAGCAATCCACAGATTCAGTGCAATCCCTATCAAATTACCAGTGGCATTTTTTACAGAGCTAGAACAAAACTATCTTATAATTTGTACAGAGACACAAAAGACAGTGAATAGCCAAAGCAATCTTGAGGGGAAAATACGGAGCTGGAGGAGTCAGATTCCCTGACTTCAGACTACACTACAATCTACAGTAATCAAGACAATATGGTACTGGCACAAAAACAGAAATATAGATCAATGGAACAGGATAGAAAGCCCAGAGATAAACCCATGCATCTATGGTCAATTAATCTATGACAAACAAGGCAAGACTATACAATGGACAAAAGACAGTCTCTTCAATAAATGGTGCTGGGAAAACTGGACAGCTACATGTAAAAGAATGAAATTAGACACTCCCTAACACCATACACAAAAATCAACTCAAAATGGATTAAAGACCTAAATGTAAGACCGGACACCATAAAACTCTTAGAGGAAAACATAGGAAGAACACTCTTTGACATAAATCACAGCAAGATCTTTTTTCACCCACCTCCCAGAGTAATGGAAATAAAAACAAAAATAAACAAATGGGACCTAATGAAACTTAAAAGCTTTTGCACAAGAAAGGAAACTATAAAGGCGAATCGAAAATCCTCAGAATGGGAGAAAATATTTGCAAACAAATCAACAAAGGATTAATCTCCAAAGTATATAAACAGCTCATGCAGCTCAATATTAAACAAACAACCCAATCAAGAAATGGGCAGACCTAACTAGACATTTCTCCAAAGAAGACATACAGATGGCCAAGAAGCACATGAAAGGCTGCTCAACATCACTAATTATTACAGAAATGCAAATCAAAACTACAATGAGGTATCACCTCACACCAATTGGAATGGGCATCATCAGAAAATCTACAAACAATAAACGCTGGAGAGGGTGTGGAGAAAAGGGAACCCTCTTGCACTGTTGGTGGGAATGTAAATTTATACAGCCACTATGGAGAACAGTATGGAGGCGCCTTAAAAAACTAAAAATAGAATTACCGTATGATCCAGCGATCCCACTACTGCACATATACCCACAGAAAACCATAATTCAAAAAGACACATGCACCCCAATGTTCATTGCTGCACTATTTACAATAGCCAGGTCATGGGAGCAACCTAAATGCCATCAGCAGACAAATGGTTAAAGAAGATGTGGTACACTGGAATATTACTCAGCCATGACACGGAATGAAATTGGGTCATTTGTACAGACATGGCTGGACGTAGAGACTGTCATACAGAGTGAAGTAAGTCAGAAAGAGAAAAACAAATATCATATATAATGCATATATGTGGAATCTAGAAAAATGGTACAGATGAACCAGTTTGCAAGGCAGAAATCGAGACACAGATGTAGAGAACAAATGTATGGACACCAAGGCGGGGAAGCGAGGGTGGATGGGTGGGATGAACTGGGAGATTGGGATCGACATATATACACTAATATGTATAAAATATATAGCTAATAAGAACCTGCTGTACAAAAAATAAATAAATAAAAATTTTTTAAAATGCTGTTTATGGGCTTCCCTGGTGGCACAGTGGTTGAGAGTCTGCCACCGATGCAGAGGGCGCGGGTTCGTGCCCCAGTCTGGGAGGATCCCACATGCCGCAGAGCGGCTGGGCCCGTGAGCCATGGCCGCTGAGCCTGCGCGTCCGAAGCCTGTGCTCCGCAACGGGAGAGGCCACAACAGTGACAGGCCCGCGTACCGCAAAAAATAAATGCTGTTTACAAAAAAGAAAAGCAGTAGACAGTGGAGGCTGGTTCCCTACTGAGCACGACTCTATAGTATTCACCCGCTGGACTATCATCAGGAGAACTGTTTCCTAGTCCAGGATCTACCACTAACTGCATCTTCTCCAAGTCCCAGCCTGTAGCTTGAAGACAGGTAAGGACGCCAAAACAAAGACATGATTTAGAGCAAATGTTCTCAATAAGGGGCAGGGGAGAAGGTGAAGGGGGCACTGGGGAGTGGGAGGCACAGCAGAACCAGCTGTGAGGCTTCTTCAAACTGCACACGGCCCCTCCCTAAACTCCTCCACCCTAATCCCCCGCACAGTTACCCCCATAGAGTGAGCCACTGTTGCTGTTACTATGGGACTGTGACAGACTCAGAAAAACTTTCCCAGGTTTTGAGTGTAAGCTCTTTGAGGAATGGGACCGAGATTTAGGCTTCTTAGTGATATCCAGAGGGCATCTAACACAGGGTTTTCCTGTCTCTACAGCGCCTCCAACCTCAGCTCCTTCCCTCCCCTCAGCCACACCCTACCCTTCCCCTACCGTCCTGAGCTTCTCCTGCTTCCTGTAAGGCCATGTCTTTCATCGTCTGTCACCACCTGCAGGAGACACGGGTGACCGGCTACCTAACCGCCCGACAGGCAAGCCAGGCTCGCTTTCTGCCTTGCTAACAGAATTCCGATTTTCAGATAGGGGCACCAACGTGCTCAGGGAAGGTGACCCCTCCCCCAGCTCCAGAACACGGCTGGGCCACGACAATCACAGCCACCCTCTCCTCCTTTGCCAGTGACTGGCTCAGCACGGGCGCATGACCATTCTGGCCAGTGGCACAGGGAACCTCTGGGAAATTCTGACCTTTGTTATCTAGAGAATCACTGAGAAGCAAGCCGTCTCCCTCCCTTTTTGCTCTACATGTTATCACGTGAAGGTGTGATGGAGCTCCAGTCACCCTGTGGCAGGGCAGGGAAAACCCAGAGAATCTTCAAGAAGCCAACCCAGAACTGTGGCCACTTTGAACCACCTACCTCTAGACTTCTTAAGCAAGACAGTAAAGTAACCTAACTAGTGTTACTTACAACAGAAAGTACCCTACCACACCACACTGCTTGGCCTGGTAAGTCCCTGCAACTTTTCCTCCTACTATCCCCTACTATCTCCAATTTAGAGCTCAAGTACAGTTTCCTTGGGAAGTCCTTGCTTGTCCCCAGACGGTTACACGGTCCCAGACTCTGTTCTCTAAACATCTGCCTCTCCAACTAGACCGTGAGCTTCTCAAAAGCAAACATGTTCACCCTTGGCAGAGGCCCTGGTGTATGCTGGGCATTTATTAAATGCTGAATGAATGAATCAACCAACAAGCAAACAACAAAACAAGGAATCAAAGGAGGAACATGCAGGATGCCTTCCTTGCCTGGGATAAGACTTGACAATTGACAGATGGAACATGGCACCCAGGCAGTCTACACTCTACTAAAGACTTCCTTTAGGCGGTGGTGAGCAAAGGCAGAGATAGTGCAATGAACAGGTCCTATTTTATCTGCCCAGAAGTCAGACCTCTCATTGGGAACTGTCCCTGCCCAATCCCCGGCACCTGGGGTGGGAGTGACTATCACAGTGGCACCTGAGCAAAGTACCCACTGCTATGGTGGAAACCCACTCCCTGTCCACTGAGATGGCTTGGCCCCGCTTTGGTCTAGTGTATCAATAACGTTTGCTCTAAGGATGGAGGTGATGGAAGAAAAGAGAGACATCCTCCTATCCCCCCTCTCTCTAAAGGAACAGATAAGCCTGAGATGCCGTGCTTTTTATCACTCCATACTAAGAACAGTCAACACAGAGGGAAAAAGAGAGAACAAGCCCGGCAACCCTATGTGAGCCCCTGGATCAAGCTATGCCTAAAGCTAAAACCCTCAGCCTTTTCATTTATGTGACCCAATCAATTTCCATACTGCATAAAGCAATTTTCAAGTGACCAAACCCAACCCGAAGAAAATAATTCTGACAAATACAGTCAGTAATGATGAAAGCAAGCCGATAACATCCCTTCTATATTCAGGACCTGTGCACTGTCACCTCTCAAACTGGGCTTCTAGAATGGTGTCAGGAAGTAAAACTGCCTGGAGGAGGCCTAGCCATGAACAAGTTAGAATGGAAAAAATGCCACCCCCAAAACCACACATCACCACCTTCCCTCCTAAAGGAGGGTACTCTGAGCCTCCTGGATCTCCCTTCTGTTCAGGAAGGAGTGGGGACCTCTGGAAGGCATGAAGTGTTACATTAACACATAGGGAAAAAATGGAGAGAACTTTCATCAAGCAACGTGCTATGGCTTTATGAACATCGTATAACTTCAGGCCGTTGTAATGATTATAATAACCTTTTTACCTTTGAGCAAACTGAGAATCAGCAAAGTTAAGCAACTTGCTCAAGGTCACACTGCTAGTAACTAGAATTTAAATTCTAGACTTTTTCCACTTTATCACACCGATGGCCAGGGCCTGGGAGATGCAGCGCACCCTCCGCCTCCACCCCAACCCCCGACAGCGCCCCAGGACACACAGACCTGGATGGAGCCTTACAAGCGCAGGCCCCTGGAGTCAGAGCAGCCCTGCATACCCAGTTTTTTGGAAGCCCCAGGTAACTAACCCAGGTGTATGTCGGACACTCAACACCAGCACCAAAAGTAAAGCGCCGGGCAGAGGGAGCAGCTGCACCTGAGCCGGCCCCTGGGAAGCGCCGCAGAGGGAAAGGCGGGAGCTCGCTCGGGTCCCCCCCGCGGGCCTGAGCCCCCCCCGCTGCTCCGCGCTCTCCGCAGCAGTGAGGCCCCCAGCCTCCCCTCTCCCCACCAGCGCCGCGGACAGAGCGCCTCTGTGCCGTCCGGGCCGCTCAGAGACCCACGCAGCCCCGGCCCTGTCCCCGCGCCCGCCCCCGCCCCCAGCTCCAGCCCGGTGCAGAGGGTCGCAGCTGTTCGCCCCCAGGCAGCTACGGGACCCCGACCCCTCCGCTGTGCCGCGACCCCGGCACGCTCGCTCCCCCGACGCGCCAGGCAGGGGAGCCCCGCACTGCCCGCCGCAGCCGCTCGGCCCCGCAGGACCCGGGCGCGGAGCCCGCCGTCCCCCGCCGACCGCCGCCCCCAGCCTGCTGTGCCCGCCCGGCTCACCAGCTCCGCCGCGCTCTCCTGACCTGTCCGCGCGTCCGGCCGGCTCCCTGCTCCCGGCACCCCGTCCTGGCTAGCAGCTCACTGGCGGCTGGCTGGCGTTGGTGCGGCCCCTCCCCGCCCCGAGCCACCTGGGATGCCCGGGAAGGGGCGTGACAGCGCCAAGATAGGTGGGCCCCGCCCGCCGCGAGCAGCCCGGGCCTCGGGCTCTTCGGGAATTCTCCGCGGGGTGGAAGGGAGGCCCCGGCGACCGCTTAACAGGAGACACCTGGGACGGTTAGTCCTTGGCGGGAGGCGGGAAGCCAGGGCCCGGCCTGTTTCCACACAGCCTGGCCCGCTGGGGAAGTGGATCGCAGAGCGTGGGAGTCGAACCCCGCTGAGCAGGAAGAGGGGAGGCCAGCCCCTTTCGTTGTGGGCTGTAGAAACCGAGAACCGAGACCCTCAGGGTGAAAATGATGGGGCCACGGGCAAGTTAGTTCAGAACTGGAAGAGCTCAGAAAGGCCTTTTCCGACCATTCCACCCTCCCCCATCCCCACTTCACACACCCCTCACATGATTCTCCCCCTTTTTAAAATAATGGCTTTAAACTATAAATAAGATCATTTCAGATAGTGATGTCCTCCCCACTTCTAGACTGTAAGCCCCAGGCGGGGCAGGAACCTCTCCTGTCCATGTTCAATCGCCAGAGGTGAACAGAGCCAGGACAGTTAATACCTGATGAACAAATGAGGTGTGACCTAGTCCTTTGAGTCCAGCCTCCTGCTGGACCCCCCAGGCCAGAGTCTGCTCCAGCAAAACTTTGCCAAAGAGCCTAGAGTCAGGGTGCCTGGCTTCCAGGCCACCCCTCCCCTCTGTACTGCTTACTTCCCCTCCGAATGGCAGGCAAGAAGCTGGCTTGTAGGAGGTCTACTCATCCAGGGCACCTTTGGAAGCTGTGTAGCAAATCTTTAACTTCTTAAGATGTCACAGGCAGAGGAACTCAGATGTATAATGCTGTCCTGACAGCCTTGCATTGCACAGACAGAGCCCAGACTTGGGGTGACTGACCCAACATCCCACAGCTGATAGCAGAGCTGAGTCTGGGGCCCTGGAGGGCTGCTGGGACCTATGGCTGGGAAGTTTTCAACTTCTGCAGAAATGGGGCTTGGGTTTGGTCTGCGTTCTCTAGTCCATGGCTTTTCCAGGCCTCTCAGAGGTCAGGTGTGACCTGAGCCATTAGCATTTACTGAGGCCCTGACCCTTTCAAAAACAAAGATGTGTCAGAATAGGATAGGAAGAATGTGGTATATTTTTTAAAGTGTTCCATTGAACAAATGAATGGTCTTAACACACACACACACACACACACACACACACACACACGCACAGGAGATGATGTGTGATGCTGCTACTCACATGTTAATTTCAAGACTCATTAAAGAAATCCATTCCAAGCCCAGTACAGGAAACACTGTACAACTTTAAAGTTGCATGGAGACCATTCTTTCCTGGAACTATTTCAGTACACTCCAGTGACTGCACATTGAACCTCAGAAGCCACAACTGGAGGCTGTCTGTTAAGGTGAAGGCACGGCCAAGTGGCCTGCCCACCCCTCCCCCCAACAATAGGCTCAACACTCTCAAGGCCTGGACCCCATTCCCCTTCATCAGTGAGTCCTGCACAGATGGGTGTTTAAGATGTGGTGTTGCCTGGCTGACCACGTCACACTGGGCAAGGCCAACCTGGAAAAAAATCACAGAGGTTGCCCCACCTAGGTGTGCCCTCCTCCAGCTGCACTCCGTCTATGGTGGTGTGGAGGCTGGTGTCCCGGGGTGGAGCTGTGAAGAAGCCTGCCCTTGGGACAGCTTCTTGCACCAGCAGGTGAGGCTGAGCTCAGGAGCCCCTCTGGGTCTCACCCACGTGGGACCATTGGTTGTTCAACAGTGTTCACTCCCACTCAGCCCTTCTTGTGTGTTGGTTTCAGTCTCTCTCTCTCTCTCTCTCCTATAGGGGGAGCAGAGCTTGTCCCAGGAAGCACTTCAGGGAGTGGGTAAGTAGGACAGGGAAGGGAGCAAACCCCTCAGGAGAACACAAATGAGCAGATTACCTATGGACAACTGAGACTTAATCCCCCTGGGGCCTTGTGAGAAACTGTGTGAGAAACCTCAGCAGCATCTCCTTGAGGGGTGAGGAAGCTGAGGCGTTTATCCACCAATCCCTGGTACAGACATGCAGCCCCTCTGGGCTGCCCTGTGCATTGACTGAACAACTTGTGCTCCTTCCAGAGAGAGCTGCCTGGTGCTTCGTTGTGCGGGAATTGTCTGCATGTGACCTCTGGGCGTAGAACAGCATTTCATTACTTTTAACATTAAATGTCATGGTTTCTCCCTCCATCTATCACAAATAGTTTAATTCTTCTCTCCCTCCTGCTTCCCCTCCCAGGATTTCTCCAAGAACTTCAACAGTGTTCACTCTGCCGAGGAATCTAGAACGAATTTGATCATCTCCTCTTGACAGAAATCCAGGCAACCTCAGTCCACAAACAGTCCTCTTATTTTGGGAGTAGTTGTCACCGCCTTTATGCTATTGAATCACTGACGATCAGGCCACCCGGCACCATGCCAGCCATTGCTGGAAGCTCCACAGTGATGTGTCGATGGGCACGGCACTGAAGTCCCATAACCTGGGCCTGGGGTGATATGTGTCCACTAGAGAAGGGAGTTTTGGTGATCTAGGTCCTGCGTTAGAGATGAGAAGTCTTCAGTTGTTTTGCTCATTTAATGTCATTCTGAGCTTCCCCAGAAATGGGTTCCTAAAGTTACCAACTCTTCTGGGTTTTAAGTACACACATTCCCCCAGGCATTCCTATGGTGCCACAGCAGGTAGATGGGTCTGAGGAGTTTCCAGTCTTGGCTACACACTACAGCTAGAATAAGTCGTCCTCCCCCCACCTCCATATTTCAGCCCTTGAGGTCAGAGGTGACCCTTTTTTTTTTCAGTCCCAAGGCTGGACATTCTTTTCCTGCCCCAGCGTGAATGACATGATTGTAAAGCTAAGCCTCCATCTTCTCACAGGGCTCTACATCTCCAAGAGATGCACCGAAGAAGAGGTAGGACTTAAGTAAACTCCTACCCAAGACTAACTCTTTCTGACCCTTCTGCATGGAACACTTTCCGTTTACTCAGTCAAGTTCCAAGACTATGAGAGAGCCAAGGAGTTAAGGGTGAGGGTGAGGATGTGGTAGTAAATAAGGATAGAGATGTATGAATTGAGATAACCCCTCTGGAGATTAAATAAAGAGAAAGTTGGAAAGAAAGCTGCAAAGACAGAAGAAAAGGCAGAGACACAGAAGAAAAGAACAAAAAGAGAAAGTACACGTCCTTTTGTAAATCTTTACTGTAATGAGAAAAACAGGGTTTATATTCACAAAGGAAATACATGAATCAGTGCAAAGTACTGTGGCTGCAGACAGCCATGCAGGGAAGTGCTCAGTGATCATAGGTACGTCGTGGGCCACAGGAAGTGTATTACCATTGCTACTGTTGAGAAATCTAGCTTATCATTTTTGGAGGCAAAATCTAGATTTTGTCCTTTAAGATTTCTGCTACCGCAATGACTATATATTGAATATACTGCCAATTCACCATATTTTTTTCTTTTTAAAGTGTATGTTTGTATACCAACTTCCTCTTCCTTGAACTGAGATACAATTTATCCACTCCTGTTTTCCACTGAAGTAACTGGAAAAGGTGATAGTACATGCAGCCATACAAAGTAGCAGCCAAGAGAAGAGGATTGAACCAAAAACTTCCAATGGTGCAGCTAGTGCCAACTGTGATATCCCTGTTTTATTTGTCGCCCTAGAGTGAATTGTTACAACATGCCAAGAAACGCTATGCTCAGTTTAGTGTTGGTAGAGGCTGTTATGAACTGAATGTTCCTCTTGCCCCCCCCATTCATATGTTGAGATATCAACCCCCAATGTGATGGTATTAGAAGGTGGGGACTTTGGGAGGTGGTTAGATCATGAGGGTGGAGTCCTCATGAAAGGAATTAGTGCACTTATAAAAGGGACTCCAGAGAACTCTTGCTCTCATTCTGCCATGTAAGGATACAGCGAGAAGTTGGCAGCCTGTAAGCCAGAAGAGGGCCATCACCATACTGGCACCCTGATCTCAGATTTCCAGGCTTCAGAACTGTGAGAAATAAATTTCTGTTGTTCATACACTGCCCAGTCTCTTGCATTTTGTTGTATATAGTAGCCCGAACTAACTCAGACAGAGACCAACTATCAAATGTCTCAATATTTCTATGAATGCTGCAGGATCTTCTACAACCTTTTGGTCTAGTCAACTCCTTGGCACATTTTGGCAAGCCAGTAAATTCTCTTCATTTTCTTTGTCCTAGAAGCATTAAGACTCTCTTTTTCAGGGCACTGCTATTCAAAACTTAGTTTTAAGAGTGGGTCTGATAATTTTTCTTACTCATGTCATTATTTTAACTCTTACTTTTCATGAGAAACAGATGGAGAAAATAAACTATTATTCTGTCTTAGATCCTGGATTCAAGAGGTTACAGCTTTTATTTCCTTACCAGACTACATTAGTTGTCCTCTTTTGACTGTCTACATCCATTCACTCAACAAATCCTTCTTGAGTACCTACTATATGTCAGACACTGAGGGTGTAACAACTCAACCAACACTGAGGGTGTTGGTCTTTGTAACAACAGGTCCCACCCTAAGAGCAGCAGGAAAGACCAAAAAAGAATACAGATACCAAAATACAAATTTCCAAAAAGTCAGAGTACATGGAAGGGGCACCTATCTTATTATAAATGTGACTGGCTTCACCTTTAGAGGGTCCTTTTCAACGAATGTGTAATGAAGATGTTTTAAAATTTGAAACCATGCTGTAGTTTGCTTGTTTAGCTTGCAAGCACGAAGGAGTCTGGGCTGCTTGCTTAAGGAGCTACGCTGGACCACTTGAGTTCAAGTTCTAACATATACGCTCCTCTTTAATATTACTTCATCTGGCCTATAACATGAAGGTAACAGAAAGTTTCTTCAGACTACACTTATAAACTACGTTTGAGTGTGATAATCTCATTTCAAAAGGGCCTCTGGGTACATGTTGCTGCTTTGTTCCTGAACAAACTCAGATATATGCCAATTGACTAAAATACTTCTATGACTAATTTCTCCTTTACATTGAAAACAAAATCTCCATCTGTACATTTATTAAATTTATTATGTTGACTTGGTTTAGGGACAGCTGAGGAACTTCAAAGCTAGATATATGACATGCATTTAAAAAAAAACATCTTTGGGCAGATTTGATATTGCCATTGAGGTAGAGTTCATCATCAGCTTGCCCAAGCCTGTGTCAGGGACCTTCCGAAGAATGGCTCATAGTTTTCACAGATCATTTTGCTGCCAGAATGCTTTTGAGCTGGAAGGAGCTAAATATTCAGGTCCACAGCTTTAGAAGTAAGTTCTCACCCTCTAAGGGACCTTCAAAACTTGTTCTACCACCCCTGTTTCATCCCTGTTTATTTCTGATCCTTCCAAAAGTCTCACTCTCTTTCCCAAGTATCTGTCATCACCTGGACTTTTTTCTACATACTGCTTGATACATCTCCTAATTTCTCTCTTCTCTCCAAAGTCCTTCCTCTGTACCTAGTTTACCTTTGGGTTTGTAAAATTTCTCACCTTCCCAAGCCCTATTATCAATCTTATACCCTAGCGTCTTAATCCCTGAATCTCCTTAACCACAAACTCCTCTCATATTCATATCCTAAATGTTTGCTGTTTTTTTTTACTAGAAACTGTACCAAATTAAAATTCTCAGTTTTAAACATCCCATCCTTTGATCACACCCAACTCTACACAGGCTCACTGATGCTTCTACCCTCACTGCCACAGATCTTCAAACTCATCATGACCTTCACTTAAGTGATCCCAACACTTTCTCACAAGTTCCTTTGTGTCTTTACTTTGCTCTCTATCCATTTTTTCGTTCATCACTATACTGCATAACAAGTGCACTCAAATCTGTGCCCTCTCTCTACCTCTGTCACACCTGTCTGCAAAACTTCCTATTATCTTCATCCATGTCATCTCATCTTGGGAGAAAATCACAAAAATAGTCTTCATATAACAAACCCTGCTCATTTCCCTAATAAAGAAACTTTACTACTTTTGAAGATAACAGCTTACTACCATCTTCTGTCTCCTTAAGCCTCTCTTACTTTCCAGTTGACAACATGCTTCATATTTCACTGAGAAATCAAAAGCTGTTGAACGGAGTTCTGAAATCTCCTCACGATAGAATCTAAAAGTTGATCTTCATCTGAACCTGTCTTCTTCCTCCCCTTCGTTGTGGATTTGTTAACAGTAAATCTCTCATCTTTTTCACTAGATCCCGTTTCCCTTCTCTTCTGCACCTTCCATCTCTCTTTCTATAATATAAAATTTTTGAAAAATCTAGAACTAAAAAATACAATAACTGAAATGAAAAATTCACTGGGTGGATTTAATAGATTGAAGATGGTAGAATAGAGAGTCAGTGAACTTGAAGATCAATAAAAAAATATCCAATCTGGAGAACATGGAGAAAAAAGATTGAGGAGAGGTGAACATAGCCTTGGGGGCCTATCAAATGGTCTTGTATACGTGTAATTGGAGTCTAAGAAAAAGAAGAGTATGTGGCAGACAAATATTTGAAGAAATACTGGCCTAACTTTCCCAAATTGATTTAAAAAAATCAACTTAGATATTCAAGAAACTCAGTGATCCCCAACAGTATAAACACAAAAAAACCACACCTAGGCACATCATGGTCAAACTGCTGAAATCCAAAGATAAAAGAAAAATCCTGAAAGCAGCCAGAGAAAGATGCCACATTACAGAGGAGAATGATGCTACAAATGATGGCTGGACTTCCTATCAAAAACAATGGAAACCAAAAGACAATGACAAAAAACAAGGCAACGAAGACCAAATGACACCCTGAAAGTGAGAGAAAAAGCAAATGTCTCTGCGCTGTATTTTCTATATACTGAATTTTTTTAAAAAATGAGGGTGGAATAAAGACATTTTCAGATAAATGAAGGGTAACAATATTTAGCCAGCAGAATTGTATTGTAAGAGAAACTAAATGCTTCAGGTTGGAGAGAAATGAAACCATGAGGAAATTTGGATCTATAGGAAGGGAATGAGAACTACAAAACATGGTAAATGTGTAAATATAAATGAATATGGTTTTTCCCTTCTAAGGACATCTGACTCTTTAAAACAAAAATGATAACATTTTAAGGTGGAGTTTATGATGAATGTAGAAGTAAAAGATGGGACAACAATGGCACAAAAGAATAGAGGGCAGGGGCTTCCCTGGTGGCGCAGTGGTTGAAAGTCCGCTTGCCGATGCAGGGGACGTGGGTTTGTGCCCCGGTCCGGGAAGATCCTACGTGCCGTGGAGCGGCTGAGCCCGTGAGCCATGGCCGCTAGGCCTGCGTGTCCCGAGCCTGTGCTCCGCAACGGGAGAGGCCACAACAGTGAGAGGCCCGCATACTGCAAAAAAAAAAAAAAAAAATGAATAGGGGGCAGGCAAAACGAAAGTGTAGCATTACAAAGTTTTACATTTGTGAGTGGGTAGTAGGAAGTGTGAAGTAGGAAATACAAGGAAAAATTGAAGTTTGAGAGATGAAATGTGAAATGATACAATACTAATTCTAATGAAAAGTGAAGATTGACAAGCCATGTTGTAAGCTCTCTCCTAGACGGCTGGATCTGTTTCCAAAGCTTTGAAAGTCATCTCTATGTTGGTACATCCCAAATTTCTAACTCTACTTCAGATCTCTCCTGTAGAATCTAAAATCATATTTCCAGTTGTGTATTTGACCTAGTATATGGCTCAATGGCATTTCAAACATCAACAAACCAAAATGGAATTCTTTTTTTTTTTAATACTTCTTTCTTTCAGCTGCGCCAGGTCTTAGTTGTGGCACACGGGATCTCTGTTGCGGCATGCGGGATCTTTTACTTGCAGCATGTGGGCTTCTTAGTTTTGGCATGCATGCAGGATCTAGTTCTCCGACCAGGGATTGAACCCAGGCCCCCTGCATTGGGAGCGCGGAGTCTTACCCACTGGGCCACAAGGGAAGTCCCAGAAATGGAATTCTTGATTTACTCCCTTTCCTCCAATCCACTCCTCCCTTCTTCAGTCTTTTCTATCTCAGTAAATGATACCACCATCCACCCAGCTCAAACCAGGAAGGTGGGGTCATTGTGGTTTCCTCACATCAGTAAGCCTTGTTTCTACTTCTAAAATATATTTCCACCACCACACCAATCTAGGGCAACCCACATCTAAGCTTCTCCCTAGTCACCCCACTTCTGGTCAAGCACTCATAGTGCGAATGATCTTTTAAAACTGTCAACAGAGGCTTAACACACCTTCGCTTAAATCACTGTGACTCCCTGTGACCCCAGGAATAAAATCCATGCTTCTACCACAGCCCGAATGGCCCCTGCTTCCCTCTCCTCTTACTTACTGCACTCCAGCCCCTCTGCCCTGCTTCTGTTTCTCACTCCTATAGGGCTGGGGCCAATGTGAGGTGAATAACTCACAAAACATAAAAAATTTTAAGATAGGATCATTACCAGTGTTATGCCCAGCTATACCAGAGCTTGAGGCAAAAAGAAAAGTCAATGATTCTGAACATGCCTTTATTTAAAAGACTGATATTTTGTTCATCACAGATGAGTCTTTGCATTAATTTTGATTTTGAAAATATTGCATTAAAGCATTATTTTTCTGAGTTTTTTGGCACCCCCTTGAACTCTGCAACCTAGATGAATGCCTCCTCCTAATTCCTACCCTGCTCAAACCAGCAGGGTCATTCCTGCTTCATGATCTTTGCTCATTCGTTTCCCTTCGCATGGAATCTACCATCCACCAGATCACTGCATGGATGGTTCCTTCTTTTCCTTATGTCTCAGCCTAAATGACACTTCCTTAGGGAAGGTGATCATCCTATCTTAATCCCACCTGGCACCTCTTTACTCTTTGTCATGGATAGCACTCTTTTTTTTCTTTTAAGGGGTTTTCACAGCGATAATCATTTGGTTTCCTTATCTGTTCACCTGTCTATTATCTGTCTTTCCTACTTATATACACTCCATATGAGGTAAGGGGTCTAGCATTATGCTCAGATCATAGGAGCCATTCAACACACCCTTTTAAATACATGCTTTTAAAGTAAATTAATGAATAGGCTGAACCTGTATTGAATAATGTTCTACCCTTCCCTTCCTGGCCGTTGCTTTTTCCTCTATTGTGATCTCCCTGTGTAGCCTATAAAAGAATGAGATCTTCACGAAACAAATACCCTTGGAGTTTTCTCTCAAAACAGAACAAAAGAAAACACAAAAAAGTTACATGGAAGCCAAGCCAAAATACAATAGTTGGGGGAAGATGGGTGATGATCCTCTTAGGTCTGCCTCCGCTTTTTATTGGTTCAGGATTTATGAATTAGTAATTATTTCCATGATTGCACAAAGGCTTATAGTTAGAACTGCTGAATCCAATTAACTGCTGAGGCTATTCAACATATTCAGTGATTTTTTTTTTTAAGTTAACCATAGGAAGGAACTCTTATTAAAATTTCAATATACAGAACCTGGCTTCTAGGTTTTCCCTTTATGTTTCTAAGATAATAAATCTACCAGTGGTTCATTCATTCATTCATTATTGAATGCCTACTGTATTGCAGGCAGTGCTCTCAGGGCTGGGCCAACAGCAATGAATAAGTCAAAGTCTTTGCTTTATGGAATTTATCTTCTGGCGCAGGGAGACACTGAGCAATCCAGGAAGAGATACTGCTAGGAAGGAAACTACAGCAGCACAGGGAAATGAAGAGTGGTGGAATGGGCGTGAGTGATCGAGGGGAAGAACTTTAGGGACAGGGGTCAGCAAAGGCCTCTTTGAGGATGTGCCATTTGTGCAGAGGCCATTGAGGTATTTTGCCTTGAAGGCTTTGTCTTATATTTTATTCCAGTTAGTCATGGGTTGGATTCTCTGGCAGAAGACGCTGAAACAGACTTTGGGATGCATGATGTTAATTAGGGATCAACACCCGTGAAAAGAAGGGAGAGGGGAACAGTATTGGACAGAGGAGGCTACTGAAGTGTCATGCCTTGCCTAACCTGTGTCATTGCACAGGCCTTCTTAAAACAGCATTTCCTTCCTATATAGCTTTATTCACCTAAAAGTTCAAATAATCAATACACTGTTAAGTGAATCACTGAATAAATATTTAGTAAGTGTCAACTAAGTACTCAGCACTCTGGTAGGACTGAAGAAGAAGGAGAAACACATGTTCTGCCCTCCTGTCCGGAGTGATAGACATGCACGTGAATAATTCCAAATTAATGTGGAAATTGTATTTAAAAGGGGCTCTTGCAGTGCACCAGAAGGCACCGTTAAATGATTCACCTGGGAGTACATTTTACAGCTAACCAACCCGGCAGGCTCATTGGTATGCAGGCTTCCTCAAAAATCAAGTATTCTACTGGAACACTATTAAAGTTATATTTTGTAAGAGGCAGAAAGTTGATAAACCCTGCCCTCAGAATCTCCCAGATCTAGAACATCTCTTCCACACTTTATCGTTCAGGACTCTGGGGCTTCAGATTAGTTTAGTTTTGGGAACATTTGAACAGATAATGAATAAATAAAACTTTCAGGTTAGAGACTAGGTCCTGTATTATTTTCCCACTTAAGCTCTCATAGTTACAGCTGCACACAATGCATAGATACATAATTTCCCTACCCTAAGACGTGTCTCTGAGAAGGAGCAATACGCAGATGCTTGGAAGGTATTTATATGTTGCAACACAGTATACATAATCTATTCGTATTCAACTAATGTCTAAAAGGTCTGTTAAACAGGACCAAGGAGGCAGCTCTTTCCAACCTAAAATAAATCTAGAAATTCTAAAGAAATGAAGAAGGTTAAATAAGTTGAGTAAAAATAAACCTACTGAAGGGAACTGCATAAATTTGCATTTAGAAAAATCTATAAGCTTTATTTTAGAAACAGAATATATCAGTAATACAATTATTGTGACTATTAGTTTTCTGTGCATCTATTTTTCTTTATGCAAATAAATACTCATTGAAGAGTTCTAGGAATACTTGAAAAATAAAAATATAAATACTACTCCTAATTTACACCCCAGAATAACTACTCCTGTCTTACAATATTATTCCTGTGTATATTTTTCCATTTAATTTTTAAAAGTTGAGCATTTTTTTTTTTTTGAGCATCTTTTTAAGTCAATACATAACGTAGAGGTGAAAAGAGAACTCAAGTTCTAGAACAGAAGTGTCACAAGAAAGCAGAGAAACTATTTCAGCACTGTGAGTTTGAAGGGCGACTTGGCTGCGAAGGTCTTATATTAAATTTTGGCACTGCTGGCTCAAGCCACCCCAGCCTGTTTCAGTCATTAATCCTATAGAGGAGACTTGATTTCCACCCCGGAGAAGACAGTGTGAACTCGTGTACTGAGAACAACTGGACTTATTTTGGGGGGTTTGTTTTCAATACAAGACTGTGGAGACAGTTCAGGAACAAAAACCTCATTATTGGAGTTGTTTTATTTTCTAATCCCTTCCTCCTCAGGGGCCTTCCTGAGTTAGGCATGCCTTTACTGAGAACCCCATTGAGCTAACCACTGCCTGGGAAGCTTGAGGCAAATCATCCATCGTTTGATGAAATTTGTCCTCAGACTAAAATAATATTCCCGTTTGCCAAGCAATACACAATTGTAGGCTAGATAAATGGGGCATGTTTAAAAGCACACATGCAGAACATGTTTCTGTGGCTTTTTGAGACCATTGTTGAAGAAGAAAAATTTTACCTCCAAGTCTGTTTGTCAACCTTCTAATACGCTTGGACAGGATCCTAAGACTGCATTTTACTTCTGCGCCTTTCCTAAGATGACTTGTTTTGATGAGAGCTTTGCACACAGAACTGCAATGCACAGACGTGGTGACATCAGGGTTCAATCTGAGACTTAGCAGGAGACTGTGACAAGTTCACTTTGCAAGGTGCCGGATGAAGTTCCTTTTGTCAGACAGGTACAAAACTGCTTCGTCTTTCCTCACTGGAAATGATTTAAGTCCAAAAATGACTTTTCCTGGAAAGCACTTTTCTAATATCTTGCCTATGTCATCATTTCTTTTTTTGTTGAATGAAAAAAGTCTGCCATAGAGGGGAATCACTAAAACGTCAGAATTGCCCTTGTTCATTACATGGGGGAATAGAATGTTTTTTAATGTTTAAGTTGATAGTTTTGAGTTTGTTTTTGAACAATTCAATGTGGACCAAAACAATAATGAAATACTAAAGATCTGGTTAAAAATAGACTAGATTGATTAGAGTACATACACTATCATTTGAGAAGAATATTCATAAGAGTACCAATCCTCCTTGATAAATTGTCACAGGAGCCAAAGTCTAAAATATAGTTGGTCTCTATTTCTTTGGCATGTTATACATTCATGGAAAGGGAGGTGCTTCCCCAGCACATTCTAAAAACCGAGTAGAACCTATCACTTTAGAATAATGGGATTATAATTATGCTAAAACCCAGAACCCTGTCTGATTTCCATTGGTTTCTACTTAATTATGGGTTTTCAATATTTCACAAGCTGAGAGCATCAGCAGTTGACATGTAGGTTAATTTCCTGTCCCCAGGGATGTTGGAAAGATACTTCTGGAAGAGGGGAGGTTGGGTCTAATTCTCCCTGAGTGACCCGCATGATCCCCTGAAACATGACATACAAGCACATACATCCTACAACCATGTTCATAAGCCCATTTGTTGCAGCAGCTTAAGTCAGGCATCAGACTTAGGCAAATGTAAAAAAAATTTTCTTTACCCCACTCTTCACTGTCAGTTATTCCAGATAGAAATCAAGATTTAGTAATAGAAATACAGTAAGGATTTAAAAGTATTTTTTCATGCTGAGTGTCAAAGTCTTGGTTTTGGGACCTTAGCCATCATACTCTATATAAAGTCAAAATCTGACAGGCGAGTATTTACCCTTTGGTTGTGAACATACTGAACTTGAACTAAGTCAGCACCGTCAGCATTTACAGTTTTTGAGGCATGTTACATGTGTGTTCCCACCATAAGAAACAAAGTCTTGGAATAGAATATTAGTTTTGTGTTTTCTGATGATTCAGACACCATCAAAAAAGGATGACAAAGGCTTTGATTGCACATCTGTTTGACTGCCTGCCAAACTTCTAAATAACCTTTCAGGACTTTGAGGCATTTTTGGTTAAAGGTACATCAAATGATTTTTTAAATGGCATGGTTAGAGATTGTATAAGAGGCAATACTTCACTGTTATGACTTGGAGAATGAAGCTAGAATAAAGTCTCAAGGTATTTATTCTAGAATTCTCAACTTTGAGAGTATAAATGCCATTCAACCCGACACTCAGACTGAAATATATCTCCCGGCATCAGCATCCTTGCCTGCAGGTAGATGTTCCTGCTTTGAGCTGTGGAATGCCCACTCACTGCAAGACCGACTGCGAGCTCATCCCAAGTGTAGGGCACTGCTCTATGCACTTTGAGAATACTAACTCAAATGGGACGATAGAAAGTTTTTTGTCTAATAATGGGGTTTGTGAGGATTTAAGTCTGGAGGAAAGATGGTTACTAGCATGACAGCTCTACCTCCTTCTGCAGCTGTGCTCTCAGAAAAGCAGGTCTCCTTCTCCATTTAGAGGAAATTTAGTTTTATTGTCATGGACCTGGATTGATGGTAGATACAGTTTGTTGCCTACTCAACAGCTAACTCACCTTTTTCCTTATTAACTGAAGCCTGTATGGGTGTCAGTGTGTTCAGGGAAGGGGAGCCCCTTCCAAACCCCCTGGGCTTCTGGGAAATGCTTTTGTCTCTAATAAGTAAGGCGAGCACATATCTCACTTTTCTGAGATAGTGCTGGTTTATGTGTATTGTCCTGGTAAAATTACTAATAATACTTTCTTTCACTTGAAAAAAATTCTAATTCAAGTGATAAACTCTATGGTCTTCCTGTGAATATGAGAGAAATCACTGCTCTGCCTTCCGTTCTGTCTCTGGCAATGTAAAATGAGAGCATGATGCTTGGGGCTGAGGCAGCCATTTTATGCCTAGGAGGATAAGAGCCAAGAGAGAATCAGAGAATCAGATCCAGAACCAACTGAGTCTGGAACTGTAGTGCCTCTGGATTTGATAGTAAAAGTGAAGGTTTGTTTTTCTTAAGATACATAGGGGAACATTCTGTTACTTGCAAGGAAGGGTAGGGAGGAAGGGAGAAACAGGGATGAGGCCTTTCCATGGAAAGGATTTTGAATCACTCTGGGTAAGATTTCTGAGTTATATTTAGTATTATTTTCTCCATCCCTCTTTAGAAATTCTGGAAATTACATTTGTAATTTGAGAGGCAATGGCAGAAAATAGAAGAATCACGGTCTCCTGCTCAATGAAGAAGTTTGGAAATTGAAAAGGAGTAACATTTTCTCACCCCCTATGGTGGACCCCTCTTGGGACCAGTGGAAATTGGTGGCAGTATGTCTAGGGATAAAGGTTCTCACTTCACACAATTGAACCACCACCACCCCTGCCCCAGTTATCACCAGCTATCTCTGGGGACTTGACAATTTGACTTTTACATCACCAAATTAGCTATGTTCAGAATTTACATTTTGTTTGTAGGTATTCTTCAGAGGAAGACATTTGGTTGAAAAACTATGAAAACTGCTATTGATTCTTTTAAAAATGTATAGGATAGGGAACGTATTTTCATTTACTTATTTACAATCACTTTAGGAAAATGATGACTGAAACAGAAAAATTCCATATGGCTTTGATTGAAAAATGACTCATTATCTAGCTAACCTATGTTCATGCAAATCAAACTAAAACCCATTTAAAAAGACTGTTCTTGTATTAATACCAAATGCAAAATTGTTCAGGCGTCCTCCAGTATATAGATCGATAAACGTCTATTACACCTTAGAAAGCAAAGCTACTGACTCCCAAGGGAGAAGCATATAGGGAGAGGACTAACAGGTATAGAGTCTCTAGCACTATGCCCAGCACGTAGTTCAGTGGGGCATTTCCTTTCTTACTCTCCTCTTCACTGTGTTATTAGATAATGATGTAGTTCTGACGGGTTTCGGCTTAGTGAGAGCTGGATACTTATAGGATAGTTTTCTTTGCTTTAGACGATGCAATCTTCTTAATTTTGACTCTTAAAGAGAACAAGGTTCTTTTAATTTCTGCTTCTCTGGAAGTCTACAGAAGATGCTGCACTTATGGTCAGTTGAAGAGTAGTGGGTCAGTCCTTAGGTATTGATTTGTCTGAATGAGTTCAACATCCTTAAACATCTGTAGTGATCTGCAGGAACTAAAGAATTAGTCTTCCCAGCGCAATTTCCTATCTCCCCTATGTTGGGTCCATCTTGAGCTTACCTCTGTGGCAGGACAGACGTTGTAGTTGACAGCCCACTCCACGTAAGACTACATAGAGTGAAGAGACTGTCTAACCCTTGACACTTCACTAACAGTACATAAAAGTGTTCATTTCCCTGTACAATTGTAAAAAAATGGATATTGCTTTTTTGCATCTAAATGGCAAAGATTCTAAAAAACTAGTCTCTCATCAATGTTTTAGTTACTTCTTCAGTTACTGCAGAGGGTGTATTTTTGTATTTCTTTTCATTTTTTTGAATTGCCTGTTCTGTCTTCTCACTTTCTATCAGAGTATATTTTCTTTTTAGTTTGAATTTCTTTGCATAAGCAAAATTTTGTGTGTGTTCATAAGATTGTGGTCCTAAGCTGGGCTTAGGCTTGGGGGAGTAATGTCAGCATCTCCCCATGCCTGGGGAAAGGGGAAAAGGAAGCCCAGATATTAATACTTTGAAAAAGGAAGATATTCTGATACCCCCAGCAAATTAACTAATTAGCTAGTAGTGAATCAATTCACCCATTTGTTATTCCACCAATATGTATTGAGCACCTACCATTCTAGGCACTGTTCTGGGAGCTAGAGGACAGCTGCAGTGAGATGACACGTCGCCTGCAGCCTACATTGCAGTGGAGAAAGTACATGCGACCCGCAAATAGCCAAGTGATAGACGCTATGTCCAGTATAGATGAGCACCATGAAGAAAAATACAGCAGAGAAAGAGGATACAGTGGGACAGCGGTGGGGATAGTTTAGAGACTATGCCCTTAGCCTCACCATGAACATTATCTTTGCCTTTTGGACAAAGGATACAGAATTATCATTCCCTCCTTCCTTCCCTCCTTCCCTCCACCCTTTGCAACTGCAGTTAGGACAGATACATCAGACTCAGTGAGGAGAGCTGGGGTTATTTTTTTCTCTTTCTTCATGGAAAAGCTTAAGCCTGATAAGTATTTTATTATCACTTCCAAGGAGATAGTTCAACCCTGTTGAAATTGGCTTATACTTGCATTGAACAAATATCTTTCCACTGTCATCAGCCTTCTTTCTTTGTTGCTCAGTTCCCAAAGGCGCCTGAGATTTGCACTGAGTAGGATGTGATCTCAGAGCTTTTGCATTAACACACTCAGCAAACGAGACTTTTCTTGGCCTGGCTCGACTCCTTTTTTTTTTTTTTTTTTTTTTTTTTTTGCAGTACGCGGGCCTCTCACTGTTGTGGCCTCTCCCATTGCGGAGCACAGGCTCCGGACGCACAGGCTCAGCGGCCATGGCTCACGGGCCCAGCCACTCCATGGCATGTGGGATCTTTCCGGACCGGGGCACGAACCCGTGTCCCCTGCATCAGCAGGTGGACTTTCAACCACTGCGCCACCAGGGAAGTCCTTGCAGCTCATTCTAAACTCAGCTTTTTAAAATTTGCTCTTCCTCATTTGAGCCTGTTTTCAAGGAGCAATCTTAGACCGATGCTTTCATAGTGACCCTCACTTATCTTACCTGTGAAGTTCAAAGCTGCCAGTGCAGCGGGCTCTGTTCATCTGTATTTATATACATTAGCATAATGTCCTCAGTGACCGTGTGGTTCCTCACTTTTTCTCTGGAAGTTTAAGCACTACTTTCTTGAGATTGCTGGAGAGTGGATCTAGGCATTTGTCATAGTACTTTAATATCAAAGTACAATCCATACTATTAACATTAAAAATGTGGGCTTCCCTGGTGGCGCAGTGGTTGAGAGTCTGCCTGCCGATGCAGGGGACGCGGGTTTGTGCCCCGGTCCGGGAAGATCCCACATGCCGCGGAGCGGCTGGGCCCGTGAGCCATGGCCACTGAGCCTGTGCGTCCGGAGCCTGTGCTCCGCGGCGGGAGAGGCCACAACAGTGAGAGGCCCGCGTAACGAGAAAAAAAAAAGTGCCTGGCACACTAATCCCATTGTCTCCTAACTTGAGAATAAAGGATGAGGAAAAAAATAAAGTAAAAAATAAAATTAAAGATACCTAATCCTCCTGCCTACAGATTTGGTTACCAGCAATATCTTCAGAGCAACAGGATCACAGTAACCTGCAGCAATAAAGTCAGACAAGAAGGGAGATTCTTTTCTGTTCCTTTCTTTTCTTTGCACCAAAACTTTGAGCCAAGTATTTTTTTCAACCACTCTTTAAATTGTTACTGTTTGCTTTCAAACCTTGATTACCAATGCTAATGGCGGTGGATAACTTAAGAGCATTCCTAATCCAAAAATAACTTAAATTTCACTTTGAAAGGCATTGTGGTGTTTTAATTTTAATATAGGATAATTAAGATTCATAATATTTCACACAGTGTGGTGTATCTAGTTAGATTATTTAAGGAAGTTACATATGGTGAAGGGGCAGCAGTGATGTGCCAGCAGTGTAGACAGCATCAAGCACACCTGAATTCACAGTTAGGTTCTACCAGTGAGAGACAGGTTATCTCAGCCTGGTTGTTAAACTTGGAATGGTGACAGTACTCACCTCCCGGAATATCTGAAGGGATTAAAAGAGATAAAAGCATGTAATCATTGATCAGGGTCCTCAGTACATGGTAAGATCCCAATGTTAGTTGTTGCTGTTGTCATTATTCAGATAAGTGTCAACTACTGCATATATGACTTTTCAAAAGGTTATAGATTAGACTTCATGTCAAATTCCTTTAAAAAAAACATTATTATAGACTTTGCGAAATGTATTATCAAGGATAAGAAAACCAGACTAATGCCAGGAAATGTCAACTAAAAATTACATAAGTACTTCTCCGGATCACCAAGGCTAAATGTGGGGTTATGTAGGAGTTGATGCTGAGCTCATACATTTTTAACTGTTTTATAATTGTGTTGAAGGCAGGAATACACACTGATGTTGTCAACTTTACAAAGAGAATCAAGAAACGCTTGGGATCTCTAGTAGATTTATTTCAGAAAGAGAATGGAAGGCTCTGTGAGTGTTCCAAGAATGAGGTAGACAGATGAGCATCAGTGTGACAAATACAAATAACGCATTTCTCAGTAACATATACAAAAGGTGAGCTAACAGCTTGGGATACAGGTCAGCCCGGCTGGCAATTTTCATCTTCCTGAAAGCTTCCAAAATTGCCCAGGAGGCTGGGCATGCAAGGGAAGGGTGCTTAGGCAATGCAGAGCTAACCCACTTCCTGTAGCATCACTGCAAATTGAAACTTTCAGAAAGACTTAATGAACAGATCCACCAGAGGGCAGACAGCAGAAGCAAGAAGAACTACAATCCTGCAGCCTGTGGAACAAAAGCCACATTCACAGAAACACTGACAAGATGAAAAAGCAGAGGGCTATGTACCAGATGAAGGAACAAGATAAAACCCCAGAAAAACAACTAAATGAAATGGAGATAGGCAATCTTCCAGAAAAATAATTCAGAATAATGATAGTGAAGATGATCCAGGACCTTGGAAAAAGAATGGAGGCAAAGATCAAGCACATGCAAGAAATGTTTAACAAAGATCTAGAAGAATTAAAGAACAAACAAACAGAGATGAACAATACAATAACTGAAATGAGAAATACACTAGAAGGAATCAATAGCAGAATAACTGAGGCAGAAGAATGGATAAGTGACCTGGAAGACAGAATGGTGGAATCCACTGCTGCAGAACAGAATAAAGAAAAAAGAATGAAAAGAAATGAAGACAGCCAAAGAGACCTCTGGGATGACATTAAACTCAACAACATTATAGGGGTCCCAGAAGGAGAAGAGAGAGAGAAAGGACCCAAGAAAATATTTGAAGAGATTATAGTCGAAAACTTCCCTAACATGGGAAAGGAAATAGCCACCCAAGTCCAGGAAGCACAGAGAGTCCCACACAGGATAAACCCAAGGAGAAACACGCCGAGACACATAGTAATCAAATTGGCAAAAATTAGAGACAAAGAAAAATTACTGAAAGCAGCAAGGGAAAAACGACAAATAACATACAAGGGAAACTCCCATAAGGTTAACAGCTGATTTCTCAGCAGAAACCCTACAAGCCAGAAGGGAGTGGAATGATATACTTAAAGTGATGAAAGGGAAGAACCTACAACCAAGATTACTCTACCCATCAAGGATCTCATTCACATTTCACGGAGAAATTAAAACCTTTACAGACAAGCAAAAGCTAAGAGAATTCAGCACCAGCAAACCAGCTCTACAACAAATGCTAAAGGAACTTCTCTAAATGGAGAACACAAGAGAAGAAAAGGACCTACAAAAACAAACCCAAAACAATTAAGAAAATGGTAATAGGAACATACATATCGATAATTACCTTAAATGTGAATGGATTAAATGCTCCAACCAAAAGGCACAGGCTTGCTCAATGGATACAAAAACAAGACACATATATATGCTGTCTGCAAGAGACCCACTTCAGAACTAGGGACACATACAGACTGAAAGTGAGGGGATGGAAAAAGATATTCCTTGCAAATGGAAATCAAAAGAAAGCTGGAGTAGCAATACTCATATCAGATAAAATAGACTTTAAAATAAAGAATGTTGCAAGAGACAAGGAAGGACACTACATAATAATCAAGGGATCAATCCAAGAAAAAGATATAACAATTATAAATACATATGCACCCAACATAGGAGGAGTACCTCAATACATAAGGCAACTGCTAACAGCTATAAAAGAGGAAATCGACAGTAACACAATAATAGTGGGGCACTTTAACACCTCACTTGCACCAATGGACGGATCATACAAACAGAAAATTACTAAGGAAACACAAGCTTTAAATGACACAATAGACCAGATAGATTTGATAGATATTTTAGGATATTCCATCCTCAAACAGCAGATTACACTTTCATCTCAAGTGCACACGGAACATTTTCCAGTATAGATCACATCTTGGTTCATAAATCAAGTCTCAGTATATTTTAGAAAATTGAAATCATATCAAGCATCTTTTCTGACCACAGTGCTATGAGATTAGAAATAAATTACAGGGAAAAAACGTAAAAAACACAAACACATGGAGACTGAACAATACGTTACTAAATAACCAAGAGATCACTGAAGAAATCAAAGAGGAAATCAAAAAATACCTAGAGACAAATGACAATGAAAACACGATGATCCAAAACCTATGGGATGCAGCAAAAGCAGTTCTAAGAGGGAAGTTTATAGCTATACAAGCCTACCTCAAGAAACAAGAAAAATCTCAAATAAACAATCTAACCTTACACCTAAAGGAACTAGAGAAAGAAGAACAAACAAAACCCAAAGTTAGCAGAAGGAAAGAAATCATAAAGATCAGAGCAGAAATAAATGAAATAGACACAAAGAAAACAAGAGCAAAGATCAACAAAACTAAAAGCTGGTTCTTTGAGAAGATAAACAAAATTGATAAACCATTAGCCAGACTCATCAAGAAAAAGAGGGAGAGGACTCAGATCAATAAAATTAGAAATGAAAAGGAGAAGTTACAAGAGACACCGCAGAAATACAAAGCATCCTAAGAGACTACTACAAACAACTCTATGCCAATAAAATGGACAACCTGGAAGAAATGAACAAATTCTTAGAAAGGTAGAACCTTCCAAGACTGAACCAGGAAGAAATAGGAAATATGAACAGACCAATCACAAGTAAAGAAATTGAAACTGTGATTAAAAATCTTCCATCAAACAGAAGTCCAGTACCAGATGGCTTCACAGGTGAATTCTATCAAACATTTAGAGAAGAGCTAACACCCATCCTTCTCAAACTCTTCCAAAAAATTGCAGAGGAAGGAAAACTCCCAAACTCATTCTATGAGGCCACCATCACCCTGATACGAAAACCAGACAAAGATACTACAAAAACAGAAAATTACAGACCAATATCACTGATGAACATCGATGAAAAAATCCTCAACAAAATACTAGCAAACAGAATCCAACAACACATTAAAAGGATCATACACCATGATCAAGTGGGATTTATCCCCGAGATGCAAGGATTCTTCAGTATATGCAAATCAATCAATGTGATATACCATATTAACAAATTGAAGAATAAAAACCATAGGATCATCTCAATAGATGAAGAAAAAGCTTTTGACAAAATTTAACACCCATTTAAGATAAAAACTCTCCAGAAAGTGGGCACAGAGAGGACCTACTTCAACATAATAAAGGCCATATACGACAAACCCACAGCAAACACCATTCTCAATGGTGAAAAATTGAAAGCATTTCCTCTAAGATCAGGAAGAAGACAAGGATGTCCACTCTCACCACTATTATTCAACATAGTTTTGGAAGTCCTAGCCATGGCAATCAGAGAAGAAAAAGAAGTAAAAGGAATACAAATTGGAAAAGAGGAAGTAAAACTTTCACTGTTTGCAGATGACATGATACTATACATAGAGAATCCTAAAGATGCCACCAGAAAACTACTAGAGCTAATCAATGGATTTGGTAAAGTTGCAGGATACAAAATTAATACACTGAAACCTCTTGCATTCCTATACACTAATGATGAAAAATCTGAAAGAGAAATTAAGGAAACACTCCCATTTACCACTGCAACAAAAAGAATAAAATACCTAGGAATAAACCTACCTAGGGAGAAAAAAGACCTGTATGCAGAAAACTATAAGACACTGATGAAAGAAATTAAAGATGATACCAACAGATGGAGAGATATACCATGTTCTTGGATTGGAAGAATCAATATTGTGAAAATGAGTACTACCCAAATCAATCTACAGATTCAATGCAAGCCTTATCAAATTACCAATGACATTTTTTACAGAACTAGAACAAAAAAATCTTAAAATTTGTATGGAGACACAAAAGACCCCAAATAGCCAAAGCAGTCTTGAGGGAAAAAAACGGAGCTGGAGGAATCAGACTCCCTGACTTCAGACTATACTACAAAGCTACAGTAATCAAGACAATATGGTACTGGCACAAAAACAGAAATACAGATCAATGGAACAGGATAGAAAGCCCAGAGATAAACCCACGCACCCATGGTCAACTAATCTCTGACAAAGGAGGCAAGGATATACAATGGAGAAAAGACAGTCTCTTCAAGAAGTTGTGCTGGGAAAACTGGACAGCTACATGTAAAAGTATGAAATTAGAACCCTCCCTAACACCATATACAAAAATAAACTCAAAATGGATTCGAGACCTAAATGTAAGACCGGACACTATAAAACTCTTAGAGGAAAACATAGGAAGAACACTCTTTGACATAAATCACAGCAAGATATTTTTTGACCCACCTCTTAGAGTACGCAAGTAAAAACAAAAATAAATAAATGCGACCTAATGAAACTTAAAAGCTTTTGCACAGCAAAGGAAACCATAAACAAGATGAAAAGACAACCCTCAGAATGGGAGAAAATATTGCAAATGAAACAATGGAGAAAGGATTAATCTCCAAAATATATAAACAGCTCATGCAGCTCGCTATTAAAAAAACAAACAGCCCAATTCAAAAATGGGCAGAAGACCTAAATAGACATTTCTCCACAGAAGACATACAGATGGCCAAGAAGCACATGAAAAGATGCTCAAAATCACTAATTATTAGAGAAATGCAAATCAAAACTACAATGAGGTATCAGCTCACACCAGTTAGAATGGGCATCATCAGAAAATCTACAAACAACAAATGCTGGAGAGGGTGTGGAGTAAGGGGACCCTCTTGCACTGTTGGTGGGAATGTAAATTGATACAGCCACTATGGAGAACAGTATGGAGATTCCTTAAGGAACTAAAAATAGAATTATCCCACTACTGGGCATATACCTAGAGAAAACCATAATTCAAGAAGACTCATGCACCCCAGTGTTCATTGCAGCACTATTTACAATAGCCAGGACATGGAAGCAACCTAAATGCCCATCGACAGATGAATGGGTAAAGAAGATGTGGTACATATATGCAAAGGAATATTTCTCAGCCATAAAAAGGAATGAAATTGGGTCATTTGTAGTGACTTGGATGCATCTAGAGACTGTCATACAGAGTGAAGTAAGTCAGAAAGAGAAAAAAAAATCGTATATTAAGGCATAGATGTGGAACCTAGAAAATGGTACAGATGAAACGGTTTGCAGGGCAGAAATTGAAACACAGATGTAGAGAACAAACATATGGACATGAAGGGGGGAAAGCGGTGGGGGGTGGTGGGGGTGGTGGGATGAATTGGGAGATTGGGATTGACATGTACACACTGATGTGTATAAAGTGGATGACTAATAAGAAAATAAATAAATAAACATTAAAAAAAAGGCTTAATGAATGCAGACCAGGTTCAAAGAAGGCTGCTAAAATGCTCAGGAAGCCAGAAGGTCATGTATAAAAAAGGAACTCCAAATCTGAGGTTCTACCAACAGAGACTAAACCTTAGAAGTGTTGAACCTGGAAATATGAATATGGAGAAAGTATACCAAACACACTGACAAAATTATAAAATATGCAAGTGGACTTACTGATTAAATTTTGGCATACTAGCATGGGTGGGATACCCCTTGAGGCTTGAAATAGATCATTTAATACATAGAAGGCAATGTTTTTAATAGCAATAATGAATATATAGAACTTGTTAAATCAAATAAATAAAAATAATCAACTTCATGAAGGTAATAATGGATTATTAGATTAAAGCATCAGAGCAGGTTATTTGGACAAAAGAAAGAAGTTTAACTTAATGATGACAGTACAGATAACAACCTTAATGCATGTCTCTTGGTTTCGTTATAAGGAAGTTAGACTGAATTGTCCATCACTCTGATCTAGTAAGGCAATTTGTCCATTTTTTTGTATTAGTCAATTTGGTAAAAATCTATTTTAATAAAATTTAAAATTAAAGTACATATGCATATAGAAAAGTGAACAAATCAAAGTGACAGTTGGATGAATTAGTATGAAGCTAACACACTCACTAACTACCTCCTAAGTCAAAAAATAGAACTTTATGGGACTTACCTCGTGGCACAGTGGTTAAGAATCCACCTGCCAAGGCAGGGGACACGGGTTTGATCCCTGGTCTGGGAAGATCCCACATGCCGCGGAGCAACTAAGTCCGTGCGCCACAACTACTGAGCCCACATGCCACAACTACTGATGCCCGGGTGCCTAGAGGCTGCACTCTGCAACAAGAGAAGCCACTGCAATGAGAAGCCCGGCGCACCGCAACATAGAGTAGCCCCCGCTCGCCCGCGCGCAGAAACAAAGACCCAAAGCAGCCAAAAATTAATTAATTAATTTTTAAAAAAAGAAAGAAAGAAAACATTATGAGCATCCCAGAAGCCCCAGTGGACACTTTCCCACTCACTAACCCCTTCCTTCTCCGCAAAGGTGATCACTCTCAAAACCTTCAGCATCATAGATTAGGCCAGCCTGTTTTTGAGCTTTTTAAAACAGCAATCATAAGGCACATATTGTTGTTTTCTATCTGGCTTCTTGACGTTATGCTTGTGAGATTCATTCATACTGTTGCGTGCAGTGGTAGTGTATTCATTTTCATTGCTGATTATTATTTATTTATTTGAATATACCACAATTTAATTATCCATTTCAATTATGGACCTTTGGGTTGTTTCTACTTTGGGGCTGTTATGAACGAAGCTGCTATTGCTATTTTGTACGTGCACATATGGATGACTGTCTGTTGAGCATATACCTAGGAATGGAATTGCTGGGGCATAGGTTATGCCTGTAAAAGTCAAATACTGGAAACACAGGAAAATTGCACAAGCCTCCTTCCCCACATCAACTCCTTGTTTTCTACATGTTGGAAAGTGTAGCTTTTCTGCCAAATGAGCCAACTGTTGCTCCCTGGTCAATCCTAAGAAGAAAAACACGTTTTGAAGCTGCTGGGTGTTATGGCTTGTTGAGCAGTTTCAGACCCTTGGAATTTAGTAACTCCATGGAGTGCTTGCTGCTTTCATGCCCCTTGCCTTCCTCAGATCACAGGATTTGCTTTCATACTTGGATAAACCTACTTCTCATTAGCAGCTTAAGAAATGTTTTCTATGCATCCAGAATTTGTAATGTCGAGAAGTGGACTTCAATACTTTTTTCTTTGCCAACAGATACTGCTATCTAATGAAGGATGAATTTCAAGTGCCCGAGACTTGAGGTAGGGTTCGCTGCCACACTGCTTTATTAATGCTAGATGATCAGACATCTGTAAATAGTACATACTGTACCCTGCACCCAATCAGGGGTTTATAGTAGGAGGTATGGGTGCCATCTTGTCACTGACTGAATGTATCAATAACAGAAGTGCTGCTTTTTAAATTTAACATCCTTAAAAACAGACTGAGTTGGCACCTCCAGTTGGGTATATCTGACTCCTGCAAGGTTGATATGAGTTGAGCACTCCAGAGAGAGTTCATTTAGCCTTCACATTGTGAGTGTTTAAGATATAGAAATGTATTGCCAAATTTAATCTTACATCTGTGATTTCTGAGCATGTGTGAAGTGCTTCATATGTATTATCTCATTCAATTTTCCAAGCAATCCTATGAGTTAGATACTACTAGTCTCTCTTCTCTTAGATGGGACAATGGAGACTCGTAGAGGTTAGGTATCCTTCCCAATGATAAGTAAGTGGCATCAGTTGGTGGCAGAATCAGAACTCAAACCCAAGTTTTATGGACTGCTACTGAAATTGTGAACCACTTTATCTACTGTCTCCCTGCTCTTGGCTCCCTACTGGACGGTTTTGGTTTTTCACCTGTGATAAATCTAGTCTTGCTTCTTGGTTAAAAACTTGGCAGAATTTAGGTCTCTCTCTCCCAGGACTGTCACTTACCACATTCATCATTTCTGTCTTCCTTAGGGCATTGCCTCAGAACTCTCTCAGCCAAAAAGGTTGACAACCCTTCTGTTCCCAATTCCGTCAGATTATAGTTTGGCACTTTTGTGCAAGGGCATATTCTGTACATCAGTTTGTCTCTAAAGGCTTCTGTGTATTGGCTGATATTTTAAGACTAGGGCCTCTTGAGGAATGATGCCACAAACTATAGCATGTTAATATTTGCTGTAACAGAGATGTTTTCATAATTCCTCTTAATACCTGAGGATGGGGTATGATGTTAAGTGGAAAAAACAGAACATAAAGTAGCAGACAACAGCTAATTCCAATATAGAGTTATATGCCTGCACATTAATAAAGATTAAAAGATAATTTTCACAAGGCTGTTATTAAGTGTTTGTTATACTCTTCGTTGTGTCCTGCATTGCTTAAGTCAATAGAACTAGTAAATAATAGATTGACTTGGAAAAGTGATGTAACAATAATTGAAGGCGAATATAACCAAGGATCATAAGTGAGAATTAGACTAAATACCTTTTTTCTGGATCACAATTTACAGTTTTTAAATGTATTTGCATTTATTTTCCTATTTGAACCTCATAACACACTAGGAAATAAGAAACAGGGATTATCTGTCTCATTTTACAGACAGAGCATCTGAGGCTCAGAGAAGTTGTTTGACTTGCCCTAGGTCATCAGTGATGGGACAAAGATTCATGCCCAGACTTCCTGACTCCGGGTTAAATTTCCTCTCATCATATCACATTGCTTTCTTTCACCAGAGGGCAGAGCTACCAGGATTAGCTACACAGCAGTAAGTCCATTTATCATGTGATGTCCATTAAAATCTAAAATCGACGTTTCTGAACCACATCTTCAAAGTCATCTTCATCTAAGAAATTCTGGTCAGTTTCACACCTCTAAACTAAGTAAACGATATCCCAACTCAATAAATTCTATAAGTTGTGGAGATAAAAAGATATAATGTGACCTGAATCCAATCTTCCTTAATCCATCCTTTTGGGCAATAAAAATAGGATCTCAAGTATACGGTAGGTTTCACCTTTATTTAAAAAAAATTGTTTTAAAGTTTTCTAATTGCAGTAAAATACACATAACATTTATCATCTTAATAATTTTTAAGTGTTCAGTTCAGTAGTGTTAAGTACATTTAGCTTGCTGTGCAATTAATCTCCAGAACTCTTTTCATTTTGCAAAACTGAAAATCTGTATCCATTAAACAACAATCTCCAGTCTCCCCTCTCCCAGCCTCTAGTGACCACCATTGTACTGGCTATTCTAGGTACCTCATATAAGTGGAATCATAGGGTATTTGTCTTTTGGGGACTGGTTATTTCACTTAGCCTAATGTCCTTAAAACTCACCCACTGTGGGCTTCCCTGGTGGCGCAGTGGTTGAGAGCCCGCCTGCCGATGCAGGGGACACGGGTTCGTGCCCTGGTCCAGGAAGATCCCACATGCCGTGGAGTGGCTGGGCCCGTGAGCCATGGCCACTGAGCCTGCGCGTCCGGAGCCTGTGCTCCACAACGGGAGAGGCCACAGCAGTGAGAGGCCCGCGTACCGCAAAAAAAAAACAAACAAACAAACAAAAAACTCATCCACTGTAACGTGTCAGAATTTCCTTCTTTCTTAAGGCTGAGTAGTATTCCATTGTTTGTATGTACCACATTTTGCTTATCCATTTGTCTCCTGATGGACACTTGGGTTGCTTCCACTTTTTTGCTATTGTGAATACTGCTGTTATGAATATGGGTATACAAATATCTCTTTGAGACCCTGCTTTCAATTCTTTTGGGTATATACCCAGAAGTGGGATTACTGGATCATACGGTAATTCTATTTTCAATTTTCTGAGGATCCACCGAACACTTTTTCATAGAGTTTGCACCATTTTACAGTCCTACCAGCAGTGCACAAGGGTTCTAATTTCTCCACATCCTCACCAGTACTTGGTATGTTCTGTTTTTTGGCTTTTGTTTGTTTTTTTTCTCTTTACAGTAACCATCCCAATGGGGGTGAAATGGTATCTCATGGTTTTGATTTGCTTTTCCCTGATAATTAGTGAAGTCTTTTCATGTGTTTTTTGGCCTTCGGAGAAGTGTATTACTCAAGTCCTTTGCCCATTTTTAATTGGGTTTTGTTGTTGATGTTTTTGCTGAGTTATAGGAGTTTTTTGTGGTTTTTTTTGCGGTACGCAGGCCTCTCACTGCTGTGGCCTCTCCCACTGCAGAGCACAGGCTCTGGACGCGCAGGCTCAGTGGCCATGGCTCACGGGCCCAGCCGCTCCGCGGCATGTGGGATCCTCCCGGACCGGGGCACGAACCCGTGTCCCCTGCATCGGCAGGCGGACTCCCAACCACTGTGCCACCAGGGGAGCCCCGATATAGGAGTTCTTTATATATTCTGGACATAACTCCTTATCAAATATATGATTTGGAACTATCTTCTCCATTTAACTAGACTGGCAGAATGGAAGGTGCGCATTTGTGTAGGTGGTGGCTGAAATGCGTGTGCACGTGTGGCGTGGGGATGTTAGGAGCGGGGGTAGACAGGAGTAGTGCTGCCTTTTAGAAAGGTGGTTGCTCCTAAGGAGATGTATCAGTCAAGGTCCATCCAGAAAAATGGAAACTACTGTGAGCATTTAAAACAGAGGAAGAATGGAAGGTGTGCATTTGTGTAGGTGGTTGCCTTTTCACTCTGTTGATTGTGTCCTTTGATGTACAAAGTTTTAAATTTTGATGTAGTCACATTCTTCTTAATCAGTTTTAGACTTGTGGGCCCTTTGAGAAATCAACAAAATAAATAGACTGTCTCCCAAGGAAAACAAAACATATGTATGCATTCAAATGAAGTTTCATGTAGCATCTCATGAGGTTTTCTGATTCCCTGGCATCCATCTGGGAAGCTCCAGGGAAGTTTTTGTCACTTGACTGCTCAGTTTATGATGACTGGGCTGGGATTAGGGACAGGTGCTGGGTGCTGGGGAGACAGCTCCTATTCTGTGATTTGAATCCTGACCTGCTAGTCCCTTCTATTTCCTCTAGTGGAGGAAAATTAGATCTGCAGTTCCTGCAGTGACAGGCATTTAACTAGACTGGCAGAATGGAAGGTGCGCATTTGTGTAGGTGGTGGCTGAAATGCGTGTGCACATGTGGCGTGGGGATGTTAGGAGCAGGGGTAGACAGGAGTAGTGCTGCCTTTTAGAAAGGTGGTTGCTCCTAAGGAGATGTATCAGTCAAGGTCCATCCAGAAAAATGGAAACTACTGTGAGCATTTAAAACAGAGGGAGTTTTGTTTTGTTTTGTTTTAATTGGGGTATAGTTGTTTTACAATGTTGTGTTAGTTTCTACTGTACAGCAAAGTGGAGTTCCCTGTGCTATACAGCAGGTTCTCATTAGTTATCTATTTCATACATTTTAGTTAGTGTATATATGTCAATCCCAATCTCCCAATTCATCCCACCCGCCCCCATCCCCCCTTGGTGTCCATACATTTGTTCTCCACGTCTGTGTCTCTATTTCTGCCTTGCAGACAGGTTCATCTGTACCATTTTTCTAGATTCCACAAATATGCGTTAATATATGATATTTGTTTTTCTCTTTCTGACTTACTTCACTCTGTATGACAGCCTCTAGGTCCATCCACATCTCTACAAATGACCCAATTTTGTTCCTTTTTTATGGCTGAGTAATATTCCATTGTATATGTATGTACCACATCTTCTTTGTCCATTTGTCTGTTGATGGGCATTTAGGTTGCTTCCATGTCCTGGCTATTGTAAATAGTGCTGCAATGAACATTGGGGTGTGTCTTTTTGAGTTATGGTTTTCTCTGGGTATATGCCCAGAAAACAGAGGGAATTTAATTCAGGGAACCGGTTTCCCTGGAGATGGAAGAGGCTGAAAAAACAACCGAGGAACAGATTGTCAACTCAGAGTCCTGTCTAAAGCAGAAAAGTAGGGGGAAAATAGTCCAGAGCAGGAAGGAAAGAGGAGAGACACACTGGCTTCGTCCTTCCTCCAGTCAGTGTCTCCCAATGGCTGAACCCAGCCAGAAGCCACCTGATCTGGGAAACAGAGCAGAGTGGGTGGGGGAAGGGCAGGGAATCAGTCTAAGACAAACAGGCCCAGGAGGGCAAGGTATACTTGGGACACCTGTGCTGTGGGGCAGTCTAACAATCCTCTTTTGCTTTATTTGGAAAATCTCTGCTGTTTTTGTGCATGTCATCTGCTAGGCTTGGCAGTGCCCCTTGAAATCTGCTGACTCAGCTTCATGAATTAGGCTGCTATTAGTTGGAAGGGATATGACTGTCCTAAGGTTTGTCCAAGGCTGTGAAATTTGGGACTAGGGTAGGTAGTGTGGATGGAAGACATAGGAGGAGGGAGCAGCCCAGTGGCCAAACATGGCTTTGGCTGAACAAGCAATCAGGTAATTTACGGAAACAAGCTTGGCTTGTTGGTTAGGGAAGGTCAAGAACAGGGTGCCTTGTGGCAATGTATCCAAGGACGGCAGAGTGGGAATTTTAATATGTCATTTTGAAATGTTTCTTCTTCTGCACACAATGAAGACAAGACTTATTTTTCATTTTACATCCTTACGTGTACATTTCCTTCCATATATGGCCCTTAAATAGACTGAGCCCCAATGACTTACAGAAAAACACTACAAAAATCATTATACTTCTAGAAGATTACAGAAGTGGGAGTGGACAGAAGTGATACGAAGGGAAACAGAAGAGAAAGAGAAAACAGAAAAAAAAAAAAAGCTGAGGGAGAGAGCAAAGTATAAGAGAAAGGGGAAGAGATAGACAGTGAGAGAGTCAAGGCATTCCATAGAATAAAAATGAGAGCTAGTTTTCCCTCTGCTGCTAGCCATGTCTTATGAGTAAAAACTTACAGTGATCAGTGTTTCAGTAGAATCAAAACACATCTTTTTGTTGTAGTGACACCTCCCCAGCACAAGGATATTTGGGATCTTGCATTTAGACTTTCAGTCCTTTTTTTTTTCCCACCAGGAAGTTATCATTCTTTTTACATGACTGCCCCAAACTCCCTTTAAGTATAAAATTAAGCACTGCAAAGAAATCTGACATCAGTTACATATTACATGGGAATTTTTATTTATTTACTTCCTTTTTCTTCAATAAAATCTCTTTTCCCTCTAGTTGGGCAGTTCTATTTTCTGTTTGTTCTGTGGTAATAGGAGGGAAATCTTGAACTATGTTCTCTTGAGCAGAAAAAGTGACTTCCATCTTGGGGTGTGAGCTGAAATTGGCCTTTTCACCCCAGCGTAGAACCACAGGCCTTAAGGTTTAACTCTGGGAGTTAAACATCCTTTCTGGGGAATCCTGGTGGGAGTAGCAGTTTAGGGCTATTTCCCACCCACTGCTGTGCGGGTTACATTTGAACCAGTAAAAAAGAAATTCCAAGAGCACAGTTTGACTGCTGTTTCCACACTACTTACTTGAGGGTCTTCTCCTCTCAATCCCATTGGCTAATCTTGGTGAACATTTGCTGAAACTTCCCTTAAAGAATGAGCTGATCGAAGTCTCCTTGGTCTGTTCTCCTGCACGGAGATTTTTGGAGAGACAAGGTGAGGGACACTCAACCGCAAATGTAACCTTTGAGCCTGACTCTTACCTCTTGATTTAATCTTTGTGGGAGGAGAGTGGGAGTAGGAAGACTCTGGTGGCCTGAAAATGACAAAGCGCTGAGAGCCACCGGGAGATCGCTACTGTGGCAATGGCTCTGACTGTGTGCTTAGCAGCACATGTCGGATTAGCAGGTTCCAATGGTTTGTATGAGGCCTGGGCTTTCTGCAGAGGAGCCCCTGAAGTTCGCCTCCAGGATCCGAGAGCAAGCTTGTTTAGGTTAAGGTTTCAAAGCACTGGCTTTTATTACATTTTAATGATCAGAGTCATATTTTATTCATGGAGCTCAAGTCGAGCACCCTGCAGTTAGTAAAACACAAGGTTTCTAGTTTACATTCAGGCCAGCCTATGGAAAGGTTTGAAATAGAAGGGAAATGTTGGGATTGAGTATCCTTATTAAAAAGAAACATAAAGGATTTGCTGAACACTGATGATAAAATATGTAGGGTAACATACTTATAAAGACTTCAACAGTTTTTGTTGAATATTTCATAAGGTACATCTCATTTGCTAGACACCTAACCTCTCATGAACTTGTAAATATTTTCAGACCTTCACAATATATCAAAACCTCTGGTAGAAATAGAACTCTCCCTGGAACTTCTCTCCAACTGTGAAAGTTTTAGAACAGGCTGTATTTTACCTTTTCCTTTTTGAAAGAGAGAGAGAGAGAGAGAGAGAGAGAGAGAGAAGCATTTTGTTGTGTTCCATTCCTACGTATAATGTGGGGAAGGTTGAGGGAGATTCTAGTTCATTTTGTAGGAAAGAATGAAGAAGAATTTAATTTCCTCTTTACTCTGCTGCTAGATGCAAGTAATGATAGAGGGTGATTATCTTTTTAAATCCTGGTAATTTAGAGTATGTTTGAGGCACTTTCAAAGTGACCTCTGTATTTTGGGGGAGATTAGGACAAGATCCATGGAGGGTGAGACTCAGATGTATAATTGGCATCTGGTTGTGAAAGATTTACCTGTAAATCCACCTTGAACTCTCTGCCCAAAAGACAAAGCCCTAAGTGTGGCCAGTGCTCATTGTTTTCTTTCTTTTTTACTTTTTGCAGCTCTTCTTAAGGATCAAAGGACACCTCTGGAAGGAGACCAACAGGTGAATGGTGATAACAGCTGCTCAACATCGATTCAGTAGCATCGATTCAGCACCATGATCTGCCTCAAATAAGGGTCCAAGTCCTGTGTATTTAGCATGTTCCCTATAACTACAGAGTGAATAAATGAATGAGGAGAGAAGAGCTTATGAATAAAATACTTCCTAATAGCAGATAATCCAAAAGCCATTTTTCTTGGACATTGCAAAGAACTACCCTGTTTTTTTCTGTTATAGATTTACTTCCTTAATTACATTTTGCTTGGGTTAATACTGAAATTCATGTTTTTTAGTGCTTTCACACAAATTATGTGAATTTACAAGCTTAGAGGGAGCTGAATAGCAAGGAGACATCAAGAGTAAACTAAAGGGCTTCCCTGGTGGCGCAGTGGTTGAGAGTCTGCCTGCTGATGCAGGGGACACGGGTTCGTGTCCCGGTCCGGGAAGATCCCACATGCCGCGGAGTGGCTGGGCCCGTGAGCCATGGCCGCTGAGCCTGCGCGTCCAGAGCCTGTGCTCCGCAACGGGAGGGGCCACAACAGTGAGAGGCCTGCGTCCCCAAAAAAAAAAAAAAAAAAAAAAAAAAATACAGATCTTGAGGCCCAGAGGGGTCATGTGACTTCTAACGTTAGAGGCGAGGTTAGGACTACGATCAGATCTTCTAATGCCAGTACAATTGTCCCTTGGTATCTGCAGGGGATTGGTTCCAGGAGTCCCCTCGAATGCCAGAAGTCCATTATATAAAATGGCATAGTACAATGAAAACAGTTGACTCTTCATATCCATGAGTTTCACATCCATGGATATGGAGGACCAACTGTACTATACTTTTCCCCATGTACCACGTGAATGTCCACATAAAAGGAAACTAAATCATCCTTTGATGTTTTAGTGCATTTTTATTCAGAAGGTTGAGAATTAAGGTTCGTTGCCCATAGTAAAGATACTAGCCAACAATGACTGAGTAGTTCCTATGTATAGTCACAATGCTAAGTGCTTTATATGTATAATCTCATTAAACATTAATAGTGATTTTGTAAGGTAGGTACTATCTTTATCTCTATTTTACAGCTGGGAAAGTCAGGCTCAGAGAGTTTAAGAACTCAGGTTGTAAATTGGGAGCGGAGATTCCCAATGAGGCAGCCATGACTCTAGACCAGCCCAGGTTCTCCTCTTTGACCCCTCCATGGAACTGCCTCCACCACCTGATCCCTGCACGAAAGAGATGGAAGACAATGTTTGGCGTCTATGGCTGCTTACCTCAGGAACTTTGGACAATTATGTAAATAAAGGCAGAGTCATGTATTCCAGGCTGGAAAAACCAAGAAACTTTGATTTATTCCCTGTCCATAGGCTGCATTCTTAGCCCAAGCTACTTGTCTTGTGAGGGTAGTTAGTCATGGCTTAATGGAAGCCCAGTGACAAGATGGCTCCAACAGTGAAAATCCTTCTTTACCCCTGTACATTTAACTGACAAATTTAACCATTCAGGAAGCAAGAAGGGGGACTAGAGACCATAAAATTACACAAATAGCAGTCATAAAGCCTATGTCCCTGCATCTCTTTATTTAGGAGAATCCATCTAATACCTTACTCTTGCAGGCACATTTCCTTCATGAATTGCTTTTGCATGTTCTTTGTCCATTTTTCACTTGAGTGATTCTTAAGTTGGTTTGCAGGAACTCTTTATATACTAAGCCTATTAATCCTTGGGTTGTCATAAATGTACAGCTATTTTTCTATCTGTTGATTGCTTTATAATTTTATTCATTCTTTACACATGAAATTGTTATAGTTTTATGTAGTGAAATCAATCAATCCTTTTATTTATTATTTCTTCTTTGAGTATGCTAGAAGGTACACTCCCATCCTAAGAATATATTAATATTCACACATATTTTTTTCTATTGTTTTTATAGTATCTCTTTTGTACTTTTAAAACTTTAATCAAACTGGAATTGCTTTTGGTGTTTGGTATAAAATGGAAAGACTTCCCTATTTTTCCCAAATTTTTAGTCTTTTAATCCACCCATTTGGTGAATAATCCACCCCTTCTCTATTTATTTGAAATATTCTAATTTCTGATTTATACAACAACTTCTGCAATTTCTATGGTGTTTCATCAATACATTTCTTCATTGGTGTTATACTAGTTTCAATTATTGTTGGGTATACACTCGATTTACTTATTTATGCAATACTGGACTAGGTTTCTAGTTTCTTTGTCCTTAGCCAATTACAAGAAGCAACCTCAGGCTTCCCTGGTGGCGCAGTGGTTGAGAGTCCCCCTGCCAATGCAGGAGACACGGGTTCATGCCCCGGTCCGGGAAGATCCCACATGCCCCGGAGCGGCTGGGCCCGTGAGCCATGGCTGCTGAGCCTGTGCATCCGGAGCCTGTGCTCCGCAACGGAAGAGGCCACAACAGTGACAGGCCCGTGTACCGCAAAAAAAAAAAAAAAAAAAAGCAACCTCAAGGCTCTTAAAGGGAGCATGAGCACATCAAGAAATGATTGTGATCAGCCTGACTAAAAGGTGGGAGGCAGAAAACACTACAAAGTAGTCTTGAAGATTCAGTCAGAGTTATTTGGGATTACTTAATGTAAGTCAAAACTCTTTAAAGATCTTAAACACCTCTGAGACTTTCACTAAATGATTTATATTCATGAAGAACTCAGGTTATAAAAAATATTCATGGGAGTTCCCTGGTGGCCTAGTAGTTAGGTCTCTGCCCTTTCAATGCTGCAGCCCAGGTTCAGTCCCTGGTCAGGGAACTAAGATACCGCAAGTTGTGCAGCACGGCCAAAAAAAATTTTTTATTTTTCACATACTCACAGACTTAAAACCACTCTCTTGGACTAAACTGGGTCAGAGTGGAGAATGGGGAAAACTCAGACCCTGCTCTGCCAACTGCATTTTATGTAATAGATTTCAGTCCTTACTTATGATCAGTACAAAATATAGAAGACGTAAACTGGAATCAAAATTTAAATCAGCTCACAATATAGTTGCATCCATTATTTGGCAAGTGTGTATTTTTCTCTTTGGAAAACTGCTTGTGGGAACATTCAACTTTTGTAAAGATAACACTACAGGGCTTCCCTGGTGGTGCAGTGATTGAGAGTCCACCTGCCGATGAGGGGACACGGGTTCGTGCCCCGGTCTAGGAAGATCCCGCATGCCACGGAGCGGCTGGGCCCGTGAGCCATGGCCACTGAGCCTGTGCATCCGGAGCCTGCGCTCCGCAACGGGAAAGGCCACAACAGTGAGAGGCCCGCGTACCGCAAAAAAAAAAAAAAAAAAAAAAAAAAAGATAACACTACAGAATGCATAACTACCTAAATAAACCATGTTATTTTAACCTAGGGTACAAATGGGACAGCTGGAAGCCTGGAAGAAATAACTCAGCTTTGACATGCCCATAACAACTAATTCTACCTTTTCTAAAAATTCTTCCCTCGTCTCTCTCCCATCAATGCAAGGTCTAAGGATAAGTATAAGTAGCAACACCTGGTAGAGCTTGAGATGTTCTTACAGTTGTGCACTTTTTCATTTATCTGAGGAGAAATCTTGTAATAGCACTGAGAGAACAGTGGGCTAAAATGTTCATGTGGAAGAGGAAGAGGCCATGGACAGTTTTAGAGTTCTATTTTATTTATTTATTTATTTTTTGCAGTACGCGGGCCTCTCACTGTTGTGGCCTCTCCCGTTGCGGAGCACAGGCTCCGGATGCACAGCCTCAGCTGCCATGGCTCACGGGCCCAGCCGCTCCGCGGCATGTGGGATCTTCCCGGACCGGGGCACGAACCCGCGTCCCCTGCATAGGCAGGCGGACTCTCAACCACTGCGCCACCAGGGAAGCCCCTAGAGTTCTATTTTAAAATTGGAAAATAGTTTTCATTCCATAAAATATACAGATCTTACCCGGACAGAGTGATAAGTTTTGACAAATATGTAACCTGTGTAACCAACATCCGATCAAGATATAGAACATTTCTCTCACCCTAGAGAATTCCCTGTGTCATATCCAGTCAACCCTTTCTCACTAGACAGGCAACCACTCTTCTGATTTTCTAATATTACAGATCAGTTTTGCCTATTTTTATAACTCACATAAATGCAATCATACTATCGTATGTACTTTTTGGGGAAGAGAGTCTAGCTTCTCTCAGCCAAATGTTTTCCACATGCATCCACGTGGTTGCATGTGTCAATAATTTGTTCCTGTTTATTGCTGAGTAGTAGTTCATTGTATGACTATACCACCACTGTTTTATCCATTCACATGTTGATACACATTTGGGTTGTTTCTAGCCCAAAGGCTATTATCAATAAAGCTGCTATGAATATTGTTGTATTTTTTTTGTGTGGACACGTGTTTTCATTTCTTTTGGGTAAATATCTGAGAGTAGACTTTCTGGGTCAAAGGGCAAATGTATGAACTGCCATCATGATTTCCCATAGTTGTTGTAACACGTTACTGTCTAAACAGGAGTGTGTGAGGATTCATGTTTTGCACATCCCTCCCAATATTTGGTATTGTCAAATTTAATTTAATTTTAGCCATTCTAACGGGTTTGAAGTAGTGTCTCATGGGAGTTATAAATGCACTTTCTTGATGACTAGTGACGTTGAGCACATTTTCAGGTGCTTATTTTTATGTCTTCTTTTATGGAATGACTATTCAAAACTTCTGCCCTTTTAAAAGATTGGACTGTCATTTTAGTGTTGATTTATGAGAAATCTTTATGTACTCTGGACACATGTCATTTATCAGACATATTGCAAATATTTTCCTCCTTCTGAGACTTGTTTTAAATGTTCTTAATGGCCATTTTAGGAACAGAACTTAAACATTTTGATGACATTTAAATTCTCAGTCCCTCCCATAGTTAATCCTTTTTGGGTGTGTCGCCTAAGAACCTTTGCCTACTTCAAGGTGATATTCCCTCATGTTTCTTTTAGTTTTGACTAGCTGTATGATCCATCTCAGATTAACGTATACGTATGGTATGAGTTAGGGATCCAGGTTTACGTTTTTCCACATAAATATCTACTTCCAGCAGCATTTATTGAAACTATTTCAATTTCCTGATTGAATTATTTTGGTTCCTGTGTAAAAATTGATTGTTAATGTGAGGGGCTGTTTCTGGATCTCTCTCTAGAACTCCAGACTCAGATATCCAAATGCCTTACTTGACGGTGCCACTTGGATATCTAAGAGACATGTCAAGCTCATATCCCCAAACTGAATTCCTTCTTCCCCTTCAAACCTGTTCTACATGTGGCCTTCGCCATCTCACTTTGTCATAATTCCATTCTTCTAATTATTCAGGCCAAAGATCTTGGCGTTATGGTGGATACTCTCTCTTGCACCTTATATTTCCAAAGTATGTAAGTCTACTTTCAAAAAACTCCAGAATCTCTGGGACTTCCCTGGTGGCGCGGTGGTTGACAGTCCGCCTGCTGATGCAGGGGACAGGGGTTCGTGCCACGTTCTGGGAAGATCCCACATGCCGCAGAGCGGCTAGGCCCTGGCTGTGAGCCATGGCCGCTGAGCCTGCGCGTCCGGAGCCTGTGCTCCACAACGAGAGAGGCCACAACAGTGGGAGGCCCGCATACCGCAAAACAAAACAAAACAAAACAAAACTCCAGAATCTGACCACTTCTGTAGCCACCATCATGACAATACTGATCTCTGCTCCCACCCTTGCCTCTAGAGCCTACTTTCAAACAGCTGGAGTTTCAAGAACTTTTGAAAACTTAAGTCAAATCACTTCTCTGCTCAAAACATTCCAAGGACTTTCCCTTTGCACAGGAGAAAAGCCACGGACCTGAAAATGGTCTCCATATCCTCCAAACCCTTCCTGGCCTCATCTCCTACCAGTCCCTTCTACTCTAACTCATCAACAGCCTCCCGGGCCCCAATGCTTGAGGGCTGGTGGGTCCCACCTCAGGATCTTAACAGCTGCTGTTTCCTTTGCCTGGAATGCTTTTTCCTCATAATTCTTCATGGTTTCCTCCCTCATTTCCTTCATGTCTTTGATCAAATTGCACCTTACCAGTGAGGTTTCACCTGACTATTAATTTAAAATCGTATTCCTCCCCAGCACTTATCACCTTTTAATATCTTATATAAAATTTATTTTCTTTGTTTATTGCCTGAATATAGCTCCAACTGGAATGTAAATTCTATGAGAGCAGGAATTTTTGTCTGTGTCCTACTGTTTATTCAGCATCCTGGAACACAGTAGACACCCAATGGATATTTGCTAAATGGACAAATTAATTCCTTCCCACCAGGGGTTGCAAGGTGTTTTGGGGTATGGAAATAAAGACTCAGACTGAAACAAATTTTCTATTAACCTTGAGACTCTCAGTCTGTCAGAATCCCTTTTGGGTCTAATTTCTAAAAACTAAAATAGTAACAGAAAATCCAGGGATTAAAGTGAAAGTACAACATCCTTCCTTCGGAGCCCCCTGTGCTCTTTTCCTAGAACAGAACTTGTCTCAGTTTAAGGAAGTGTAAGACAGAAATGTACTGAACACATTTCAGAAATATTTTCAACTAAAACGATCAAAAATTTAAAGGTTTAATACAGAATTACGCTTTAGTTACTTGCAAAATGCATCACATTTCCAAACAATGCTGCGAAACAAGGAGTTATTATTTGCATTGTCAGTATGGTTATATAGCTGCTGGATGCCAGGCCATATGCTTAGGACTTTGCATGTATTATTTAATTCTCACACTAATACTGTAAGACTCTGGTACTAAAAGTACATACATTTTAGAGTTGAGGAACTTGAAACTTAAAGAGGTTAATTTGACTGCTGCCTATATATTTCCTCAGGATCATCACATTGAAAATAAACTTTTGCTGAATTGTCAGTGCCCATTACACAGTCAAGGGGCTCTTCAAACATCCTGTCCCACTAGAATGTGGCCAAATTCTAAGTCTGTTGTTAAGTCTATCGTTAAGTCTCTTGTTAGGGATTTTGTATTTGCTGCCAAATTTCTGACCCCAGCTCCCCTCTACCAGAGAAAATATTGTGTAGTAATATGAATAGCAACTCCAGTATTACCTTGCTACCATCCAACTACTCCAAAAGGAAAATCCCCTGGGCACTCTGAAGGCCATAGGAAGATTAATTTTCACCCACAGATCTCCAGACTAGCACACAGTTGGAAAAGATGCATGAGTTTCAAGTAAGAGAGAGAGGAAAAAAAAAAAAAATCCAAAGACATCTTTCTAGTCCAGGTGTGCTATCTTTAGGATTTATAATAATGGCTCCTCCCCATACCCTCGACCACAAATGCACATAAGCAAAGAGATAAGTTGCACTTGATCTTCGAAACAGTTCCAGGAGTTACAAGAAAGATGCTGGGCATTGTGAGATTAAGCAAATGTGCCCTCTGTGAAAGGAGAAGGGAATCTCAGGTTTGGGTGCTCTTGAAAGCTGCTGAACCACCCCCGGGAGTTTCAATGCCTTGATGCTCTAGTTGGCACCCTGATAATACCTTTTTCTCATGTTCGCAGGTTTTAGTTACTTTGCCCACCACTACAGGTAGGCCTGTCTTTGGAATCTGTAAACGTGCGTCCACGTGAGGAGAACAGAAACCTATCCATTTGGTTCATGACTTTCAATGATCTCCAGTTTCTTCCCAAAGTTCCAGAAACGGGCTCATGCTCTGCTTTCCCAGACCCAGTTTCTCCCTGACCCTTATGCCAGAAACTGTAACACTGGTTTAACTCTTTCCATCAGTTTCTTCCTTTCTTCCCATTTCTGTCCACTCTTCGTCCCTCCTAGGTTAGTTGCTGAAATTTAGTTCCTGTGGCAGCACAGTTTCCATGACTTTTCCTGGGTCTTCTTCAGGTTACCTGGTGTCTGCTTGGCCCTTAGTTTCTGGCTGTTCACTGGGAGGTCATTCCATCACACTCATTCAGTTATGAAACGTGAGTAGGGTGCGGAGAAGGCGCCAGATCAAGGCATCCATGTAATCATGGCACAGAGATGGGACTCAGGCTCTGCAGCACAGGCAGCAGCTCACATGGAGCCCAAAGAAATAACTGTCCTGATGGGAGCAATGGGTTTGTACTGCAGAATAGTGAGAAAGGACTCCAATGGGGACAGGGCTTGATTTTAGAGAGCCTCAGCAGTTAGACCAAGCAATTTTATATTTGACGAAATGGGCAGAACCGTTGGAAATGCTCGTGCACTGGGGTAAAAGGATGAAAGCAAAGCTTTAAGAACATTAGTCTGGCTATTACAGTATGTTGGATGAATTGGAGGCAGAGAGACTGCATTTAGGAAGGTTTCAGAGCAACAAAAGAATGAAAAGCCACAGACCACGCTTATAAGAATGGACAGTAAGAGGCAAAACCAAGGAATTCTTTGAAGGAAGAACAAACAAGAGATTGGTGACAGACAGCATTTATATTCACAAAGCTAAACAGCTGGGAGAGGAGGGAGACATGTAGTTGAAAACACAGATATTCCCAATTACATATACAGTTCTTGTGTTAGATGAGCCATACAGCCACATTTAAAAAATGTTCTTTGTTTTCTGATACTTGATGGCTATTTTGTAGACTCAAACATGCCATGTATGCTCAGGGTCAATAATATTCAAAAACAAGCTAATAAGTTTTGACTAGATTCAAGGGCTAGTTAGTGTGATACTAAATCGTAAGGATAGTTTCGATAGAGCCCTAAATAAACTTCAGGAATTAAAGATTAAAAATGATTTTATAATGTCTTTCTATCATGAGTACTCCTGGAATGACCTGCTTGCCTCCACTCACCTGGGAATAATATACAGGGGACCGTTAACAAAAAATGTGAATTTTATATATTTATTCTTCTGGCCAGGAGAGATAGTGGGTTGGTAGGTCCTGTTCTTCTGTTTCTTGTAAGAGTAGAATTTGTCTAGAGACAGAATGATGTACTGTATTGTAGACAAAAGAGCTATTTTGAAGCCAAGCTGACTTGGGCACTAATTTCATCTCTGCTATTTAGCATCTGTGTAATTTGGGCAAAGAGACTTCACCTGTGAGTTGCTCATTTCTTATTTGCAAAACAGGGGTAACAGTACATAACTCATGAGGCTGTTTGCAACACTTCAGTGAGGTAACATGGTATTAATGACAGCCACGTGGAAGGTACCCAGGAAATGCTAGTTCCCCTTCTTAAAAAACTTTAAGAAAGGCTCATTTGCTTAGCTAAGCCCTAGACAGGTTATTTTGATGAAACTTTAGGGAACTAGTGCAGAATTTATTGGGGGTTGGAAAAAAATGTATGTGTAACCAACACTACCTCTTATCGAATTACTCCAGGGCATTGCCTCTAGTAGACAAGCAAGGCCAGAGGCAGAGACAGTGTGCACAGTCATCCTTGACTCCTAGAGAAAAGTGAGAAACTAAGCAAGGAAGTCAATCCAAGCCATCAAGTATAATTCCATCCCAAGTTTGAGCAGATTTATTTCCATTTTTGAAGGAAAGTAATTGTATCAGTGAATAGATAGAAGGGTCAACAACACAAAGATGAAGAAAGGACCAGATCATGGTAATGGGGCAATAAATTCAGTGCTTCTGAGGAAGCCAAAAATGAAAATATAAAAATCAACACAATATGTCTGACTTTGTTTTTGGAGGCAGATGTTGCCGTGGCTTAGATGGCAAATCCACATTCACAAAGTGAATGATTGTGTCTTAGGCTGCACAGGAAATGCTGATTTAGTATTTGGGGGATTTTTATTAAGAAATTCAATCTAAGTTTGGTGGAAAACAAGGACGAGTGATTAATAATCAAACTGAAGGATGAAAAAGGGACAAAGCAAGTTTGAATAAAGGAAGAAAAATGAAGCAGAAACTTATTTCAGGAAGCCAGGCTAAATTATGTCCTTCAAGCCTGCATAAGTAGCTCCAAACAAGAATAGCAATTAGTGAGGTAATGGCCTAGGATTTAGAAAACCAATAACTTTTCTTCTGTGTGTATTCTGGGTGTAGACATACGGACACAACAATATAAAATTAATAGTTGTTAAAACTGAAGGAGTTTTACCTTAAAACGAGGACAAACATAAGCCAAATAGCTCATATATATCATTTAATTTGTTCATGAATCCAGCTTGAAAGAAAGGAAAAAATACATAAAAGGAGCAGTGTAAAGAGATTTCAGAGGGAACAATTCTTTGAAGACATTTTAGACTAAGATGAGAATCTCTGACTTCATACAGACCAAGGGAGGGAGCCAATATCACCCTTTGAGAATGGCAAATGAGGGCCAAGGAATGAAAGGGAAGGATTTTTGAAGACAGTTTTATTGAAAACCGTCCAATTATGTGCTCCTTGAGAGCTGACATCATGCCTCTTTAGTATGCATTAGTAATGTGTTTGGGGTACTCATTTGGTGCTTTTTGAATTATCCTAATTCCAGAAATTGAAACCTGAAAGGAGATGGTAAGGATTTAAAGGAATTCCACTTCTCTATAATTTGAATAGAATGCTTATTATGATGCCAGCTACAAAATTAAGCCAGGTTTTAGGAACTCAACTCTTTGATATTCCTGAGCCTTGCCCCATGCTACTGGTATATTTTTCTTTCTACTTTTTGTCCACTTGAGATTGAAAATTGATTCAGAGGACCATTACATAGACAAATACCTATGGATTTGTCCACCAATACAGTGCCCTATCTGTGACAAGTTTTATTATTTAGAATTTAAGTGTGCAATTAGTGGGGGAAGAGATCTAGAAAATACTAAGGAGTTAGTCACAAATGGACTTAGGGCATATTGAGTGAATGGCTGTCAATATCTCCCTCAGCAACGCCATGGGAAGGGCACTGAGCCACAGGCACACACACCAACCTCGGGACCTTCACACTCTCCTCTCAACCGTCACTGAGCCTCCTTCTGATGTTGGGTGGGCTGACCCGCAGACAGGAAGTAGTGGGGAGCCAGGGGTAAGCCCCTCTCAGGTAATGGAGAATTGACTGGAGAAATCAGAGGCCATTTCTAGCTCCCAAATTTTATGGATATTAACCTAGTTTGAGAGCAAACCCTCCAAAGAACTTAGCTGAAATCATCTCATAAATCTTTTCAGATAAGTTAGGAAACCAGGTCTGAAGAGGTTTCACGATGAATGATAAAACACGGGCGGCTGCATGGCATGCCCCCGAGGAAAGCAAGAGAGGGATGTGGAATGAGAGTCAAACTCTGTCTGCACTTAAAGGGCAACATGACAACCCCCTCCCCCACAAACTCCTGCAGCTGTTGTTTTAATGGCTTATTTATGGTGTTACAGAGCCAGTCATGTTTACTCTGTCCCACAGTTAGTTATTATACACAGGGACTCAGTGAATGAATTCTTCCCAGTGAAGAAACAAACTTCCTTGCTATAATGGGGTAGTAGTTTTTCCTACTACCCCGTTACTGAAACCAATCATTATTTTCTGGGACTACTGAAATTATTTAGGAATCCCCTGTCCCTGGGCAGATAGACCCGAAGTTTTCAGCTGACCTTCACTGCTTCTGCCATTAGGGCAGTAAATCTCCCTTGAGGGCAGACAGCACTTGGGTAATTTTAGAGAGGGCAAAGGAGCAGAATTATAGGTTGTCTGGGAAGGGCTGAAAGATTAGACCTCTAGAGGGAAAAACTAAAATGAATCATCTCAAAGGGCAACTACTACTTAGGGTCAAAGTTTAAATGTCTGTAACCAGTGTTTTAGTTTGACTTGCTGCTGGGATAATTAATGCTCTCAGTTCTTGGAACAACTGAAAATAACGCATTACATTTAGAACAGCTGAATTCATTTCAGAAAACAAAAAGGATGTTCATTAAGAAAAAGAAACAAACCTACAGTCACTGAGCGCATGAATACATGAAGACAAATACTAATGACTTACTTTTCTGAAATGAGTAATTTCCTTTATTTTAAACTATAAAAGGATATGATGGATTTCTTTAGAACAAGAATGGTGGAATATTAGGGTAAGTCCTCCACTTTTTAAATGCTTCTCTCTGCATGTAACTTAATTTGTATACATGTTAAAGCTTTGATTTCAAGAGCCACAGAAGATCTTGGAAGGAATCAGAGGCTTCTGATCCTACTATCTAGGGATCGGGTTGCAGACCCTGAGCCTGAGGCAACATATCTCAAATGTACGTCATGCGCTGTCTACTGAACACGTGGCTTAACCAACAAGGTAGTGCCTTTTTTTTTTTTTAAATAGTCACTTGTATTCATCAATGCAGTGGTGTTTTTGTTGTTGTTTTTTTGGCTGTGCGGCATTCGGGATCTCAGGAATCTGACCAGGGATCGAACCTGTGCCCCTTGCACTGGAAGTGCAGAGTCTTAACCGCTGGACCACCAGGGATGCCCCAAGGTAGTGCCTTAAAGTCACCTTTGTCCTTAGCAGCAAGTAGGCTAGCACTGCATGTTTAATAATCTAGATAGATTTTAAATATTTCTAGTTTTTATAAAATTAATACAATGCCTGATAATTGGAGAGCAAGAATATAAAATATGTTGCTGTATCAGAAAAAAACCCTTAAATCCTAGTCTTATCTATTATAGTCTGATTGAGTTAATTAGTCCCAACATATACCGGGAAATAGATTTAACATTAATGTTTGGGAATGGGAAACTTTAAAAATTCAAGTTTTCCAGATATTCCTAATTCTCTAAGTATTTGTAGTCAATTTGATAACGTATAAATAAAAAGTGTGAAGTAGAAATCCACGACATAGGAAGGCATTTGTAAGTCACAAAGAGACTTGCAAACATTATTTTCAGGTGTTGGCTGAGAATCAGTTTAACTGAACAGTGAGCGTCTTTGTGGGTGACAGACTAACCCCAGACGCCTCTGATGACAAGGATGTGCCACTGCACCTGGGACAGTTGGCTCTCTCCGTTCTCTGATTTGGGGCAAGTAATTCTTCATCTCTGCCTCAGTTTCCGCATTGTCCAACTTCTCAGAATAGTTATGCCTTTCAAATGTCCTATGGGAAAGTGCAGTGAAAATGAAATCTCTCATTTTTATGGCTGCTATTGCTTCTTCTAAACCAGATTAGCAGAGGGAATGAGTGGCTTTGGTCATGGTCAAGTTAGCTGCCTCTGGCTATGTCAACCTTGGCTTCTAATGAGATCCCTCTGGACCCCGAGAAGGAGCCTGGATGTCTGGTCTGTCACTATCAAGACCTGGCAGATGGAATCAGAAGCAATTATGCAGATAAAGCTGAACTCCTCCTCTGCAAAAAAACCCCAACAAACAAAAACACCCTTCATTCCTGGCAGCTAATTTCATCAGATATCTTGAGAGGAAATATTACAAAAAATTTTTTTCTCTATTATTGCTATGTCACCTCAGTTCTCTGCTTTTCTTATTTTTACACTTTTCATGAAAATAAGCTCTTGCATCTCCATCTTCTAGGGCTAGTAGCCAAAGTAGAGTTTTATGGATGCCACAGAGCAGAGCTGTCCATTTCCTTGTGTGAAGACCCATCTCTGGGGAAAGGCTTGGCCCACACAGTGACCCAAACCAGCTTTAATGAAATAGCCAGACAATGACAATGATCTCAGTCCTTCCACAGGCTTAAATCATTGCTTGATTGTGTCCAGCTGGCAGTAGTAAAATTTTGTTGACTGGGGCTCCACGTGTGTTTCTCTTTTTTTTTTTCCCACGGGTGTTTCTTGATCCATCCTTAACCTTTCTTCATCTTGTTATTTTAATAACCTTCCAAAGAGCGTTGTACCTTCCACGAATCTAACAGTGAGATCTCCAGCTCTGAGTGACTTGATCAGCTTGTAGGTTATGTTTGTGTGCGGCTTGCAGAGTTCAGCTCTCTATGCTCATTAGAGCTAACTGTACACAGACACCTTCTGTGTGCAGGTGCCTGAAGCCCCACGCCAGGCCTGGCATGGTATTTACATCCTTTGATAACACGATTATTGAGGATTAAGAAGTATAAGTAAAATGACAGTCCATGACAGTCAGTTCATCAACAACACTGAAGGAAGCGTGCTTCTTAAAGGCATAGAACTGTGTGCCAAGCACCTGGTGCTTAGAGATTTGCTGGAATGGATAAACCCTCTCTCTTCCCAGAGCGGCGGGTAATGTCATTTGGCTGAAAGTCGGTCTTTAATTATGGTGAGGCTGCTTAGTGCACCCTGATGGTCTTACTGCTTGCTCCTTCCCATTAACTCTGAAGTTGTAACCCAAGTCCAGAGCTGTTTTGGTGTGACCCTGAGGTTACTTGAGTTTCGCATTTGTGTTTAAGTAAATAATTGTGATCAGTAATTTCCCTCTGGAACCCTTGGAGTATGGCAATTACATGAAATCTGCTTGGCTTGGTCATGCATGCCCAGAGTTAGAAATAAGTGCATAAGGCATTTGGAATGATAATTCCCAAGATATGCCTGAGCCCCTCAATAGCTCTGTGTTCCCTCTCTGGCTCATCAATATTCTTATTGTCAGTTTTAATTGCACAAGCTCAAGGAGATAAGGAAAATGGAAGGTATATTCTTTTAAGCCACAGAGAAGAGATGGTTTCTATTCTCTACCACTAAGCTGAAACCATATATTTGCTCCAAGTATAAAAGCTAATGCTTGGGGCAATATTTTCTTGTTTGACTTTTTTTTTTTTGGCTGAAAAAGTATATTGATATTTCTAAAGTAAACTGTGCTGTAACTAGCGAGGAGACAGGCTGGGTTGGGAAAATGAATTAAATAAAGTGTATGTCTGACATCCAGGCTCCTAGGTGACGCACCAAACAGCATCTACCACAACTGCCATACACTTTCTTACAAAAAGCTATTCTCTAACAGAAGTCAGGTAAATGTGTATTACAAACAAATTCTCTTGAAAGTTACTTTCTGCTCTTTCTGTCTCATCTTAGTCAAGCCTCTTTGGACTTCGCCTTAGAACCTGGTAAGTGGGCTTATCTTCTCACACATATCCAGCCCATGGCCGTTTCAGTAACAATACCATCTTGCCATACAGGGTCTACCCTGCAAGGAAAATGTGAAGTTGATTAAAATGGCTTTGACAACTAAGATATTGCTTCTCCTTTTTCATGTTACCTTCCCACTATCCATTTTCCATAAGTATCCAATTTACTCTCTGATTGACTGTCTAGGGCCAGCAGGGTGAAAAGCTGTCATCAAAACTAGGTATTAAGGGGGCTTCCCTGGTGGCGCAGTGGTTGAGAGTCCGCCTGCCGATGCAGGGGACGCGGGTTTGTGCCCCGGTCCGGGAGGATCCCACATGACGCGGAGCGGCTGGGCCCGTGAGCCATGGCCGCTGAGCCTGTGCTCCGCAGCGAGAGAGGCCACAGCAGTGAGAGGCCCGCGTACCGCAAAAACAAACAAACAAAAAAACCCTAGGTATTAGGCATTTAATTATGTAAATTTCAGACCAAAAATATGTAACTAATAGTAAAGCAAAACTCAGAGTGCCTTTATCAAAGAGCCCTTCCCTCCCTAAAAAATTTCCAGAAATATATATTTTGGAAGCTAAATAACTTTTGTTTGGGACATGCCACACAGTTTATCTTCATCTGAGAATGTTGTCATAAACATTTTGTAGTTTTCTGATTTCTGTTTATTGCCTGCCCTCCACTTGACTGTAAATACTGCAGGTGTAGGTGTCTTTCCTGTTCACCACCGTATCACCAACACCCAGCCCAGTGCCTGGTTCATCGCAGTGGTGAAAAATTATTTGTTGAAAAAAAATTATGACCCTTAGTCTATTGCACCTTTAAAAATTCCTGGAGTAGTGAAGCCTGTTTAAATGCATTAATTCAGTGTCTCTTAAATGAATTTATGCACAGACCTACTCTTCTCCCCCAACCCCCATCTGGAATATATTTTGGGGAATACTACCTTAAAGCAAGAAAAACAATTCAATAGAGGTTGGGATGTGACCTTGGTCTAGGTGGTGATTGTGCTGGTCATTCACTTTCCGCCCTTCCCCAAATCCGTTCTCCACCTTCTTCTACGCTGACCTTACAGGCTCCATCATCTGGGCTTTAACAACCTCTGGTTTCTGGTTGGATTTGGCCAATGTGAGGCAATGCAAGAGATGAAAGGGCAGGAGGAGAGAGGAATTTCTTTCCTTCTCCCCCTGCTCCCACTGCAGTTCTGTCTGTGGCTGCAACCCTCCATGACAATTGCTTCTCCCCAGGAGAATCCCTTCCATTCTCTAAGCTCATCCAGGCTCCAGTAACATGTTTCCTTCCTCCTCCCATCTCAGTTCTCAGGGAGGTAATGACTTCCTCAGGTGCTATCCTTGGGATCCTCAACTTTGCCTGTAAGTTTCCTTAATTATATCCCAACGTCCCTAAAGAATCCTTCTGTTATAGTCTCTCCAGATGCCACCATGCCTTCTGTTTCCTGGGGCCCCTGACTATACAGTGATGGCTTCTTCAGTCTGGAATGGACTGCCAAGGGGAAATCGAACACCTTCCTGGCAGAGTTAGAGCTTCACATTGTGGTTTTGTTATTTTGATTGAAGTTTTACGAATTCCCAGAATTTCATCCATACCCATACAGGTTAGCACAAAAATAAATCCCAGAACCAAAGTAAAGTACTCTTATGAGTTATTCATCTTTCTGGTTCCCAGTTGGGAGGTGAACTATGTATTAGATGGTTTTAATCTATTCCTCACACAGATTCTGAACTTCAAAGAAAATAGGAACTTATTCCTTGGGGCCATCACTCCTCATTTCTAATATAGTTCAGGACACTGTGTGCACTCATTGCACATTCATTCAACTCATGTATTCATTTAGATGATGGCCACAGCTGCTGAGAGTAGAAGATTAGCTTCAGACTCAAGGGTAACATTCGGCAGCACTGTGGACAAAGGGAAAGACGGGCACATTTGTGAAAAGAAGGTACCAAATCCCCAGGTGTAATGTTTAGCATCTTTTTATGTGGCATAAAGATGGGACTAATATACTTACTTTTTATTATGACAGACGGCAATAATTAGGATCTGTCTAGTGGTGGTAGAATAATACAAGTGCTCTTTGGGTCTATGAGCATATGCTCTGTAGGTAGGGGTGATGATGTCACTGCACGAACTGGTGCTTTTCGAACTAGCTTCAATAGGTATATTTGCCTTAGAAATCAATGGACTCAGAAAATCAAATAATGTTGCAAAATAAAGTTCCCTAAGATGTGTGGAGAGAAAACTTCCCATTCTGATGAATGGGCTATAGAAACCCATGCCTTGTGGAGGTCCCCACTGGCCGTCATGAGCAGTAGGAGGAGGTTATGATTAGGGGACAACTAGTCACAGACGTGTCCCTTCAAACAAGTCCCTAAGGCTGGTCAGGTAGCAACCTGCTATTTAGCATCTCAGGAAGCCTCCAGCAGCGTTAATACAAACACAGTCAATTACAGCTGGTCTTTTCCATCAAAGATTTTTGTGAGGCGTAAACCCAATATAACCACTGTTTCTGTTTTGATCTCTTTTGCTCCTTAGCCCATTTCTTCTTGGCATAGTTTCCATCACCTTGGAGATTATTTTACAGGATAAAATGGTTGCTTTCTAGTTTTGTGGGTCCTTGATATGGGTTATGTGCTTCCCTTCTGTGGAACTGGTTTGTAGGATTTCAGGCTAAACCTGTTTGGGCAGCTAAACTTGTGATGAAAATAATAATAACCCAGTTCTCCTATTCTTGCTTATAAGTATTTATTTTAATAATCATTTGTTTGTATGCTTATCTCCTTCTCAAAGTATTAGTTCCCTGAGAGCCTGTCTCTTTAGTCTTTATGTTGTCTTAGGAGCTGACTCTTCCCAGGATGACTAAGGGTGGAAACAACCCATCCCCCCAGGGAAAGCCCAACCCTGGCTTATCTCCACCAGAAAAATGATATCAGAATCTACAGGTATATTCCCCAAAGTCTGAGTTACTCAGTCTTAACACCATGTGTAGGACATCAACAGTTTAGTATAATAGCTATAATAGCTTTATTTTATTCCAAGTAGGTTAAGCTAATATTTCTTATCCTCCCTTACATATACCAAGCACTGTGCTAGGTTAATTACCTACTCTATTAAGGAAGAAGAAGTAGATTGATGTGGCTGAGAGTATTTAAGTAGAGAAACTTCAAAATATATTAAAAACCGCCAGGGAAATTCGAATTTCAGCAACAAGCATTTGGGGTGTATAGGTGGGATTTGACTAGTTGGGAGTGAGATATACATTTTAGGAGCTAATTCAATAGCATGAATAGCAAAGCCTGGAGTAAAGTGATAATGGAAGGTAGGAGACCAGTTGAGAGACCCTTGCAATAGGCCAGAGAAGGTATGACATCACATAACATGGGCCTCACTAGGATGAGGCCACGTGGACTGGAGAAGAATGTTCAGATATGAGCCTGTCAAAGATACGCATTAGGGAAGAGGGAGAAATCAAGGAAGACCCAAGGTTTCCTAGCTGATGGTGGACGGGGTGGGGAGATAGCAGATGACAGAGAAGGAATGGACAGTCTAGAAAGTGGAAGAAATGATCAGCTTGCTCTACCACATCCCTCTTCCTCTTCCTGAAAACACTCATAGCTAGGAGCTTCTGAAACCTAATACCAAATTCAGTTTTTGAGGATTCAATTCACTAAGAGAGGAAGTGTTGAACCAGATTCTAAGTCTCCCTGAGCTCCTGCCTCTTGTATTCTTCATGAATCATAATATTTACTAGAAGGGGAACTGTACTTTCTAATTCCCATTCCAATTTGCTGTCCTCATGGAGAATCTTATTTTTGCAACACCATTAGACATTCTAAATTTGGAATTTCCCAACTCCCATCAGCATAAGTGATAGTTTTAATGTTTCTTAAATACAGTGTTTGGGCATTTCATTATATTATGCAAACTTAGTAAACAGCTATTTCAAGACAGGGCTGATTAAACTGAATCTGCAAGGTATGGTATTTATTAGTATTGCATTTTCAGAACCAAGTGATATAGTGTCCTAGCTCTTGAAGTTGAAAGACGAGTGGCGCCTAGACAATGATTTAACAGTGATGACGGCTGGTGTTTAATGAAATAGTTGTTTTGATGATTTCTTGTAGAACTGATTAGACCCCCGAGGGGCTGGCTGAGAGAGAGAGACACGTGTACTCTCCTTTCTTCCTTTCCATCACTCACATAGCCCCATGGATGCTCCTCACGCATTCTAGAATTTTTGCTCTTTTTCACATTGCTAGATGTCCTGTCAGCTAAAAGAGTTGCTGACCAGGGAGAATCCCAGCACTGCAGACGCTGTAGATGAAGACGGCTGTAGACAAGGGACCGAGGGATTGTGGAGGGAAGATGATGGACGGAAATGTTGAAAATAAAATACATCTTTATGCTGGTCCTTCAGCTAAAGCCATGATGTCTTTTTAGCGTTCACCCTTCTGTCACGTGATGAGGTGCCTACAGAGTCCCATGCCTACCGTGCTGCTGTTAATTTCTTCAGGTTTCTTTGTAAAAATAAGGTGTCCGTGGCAATATATTCTAAAATCTTTCTCATCCTCTGTATCCCTCTCCCTATTTGTATGCCTTTTCGTGTTTTTAAGGAATTCAGAGTGAAAATATATTCGTTACTGGATGGTTTCTGGTCTATGAAATCTGCCTTCATTCCAGATATTATCTGTAACAAGATTCCACAGCCAGGCTGTTGTTTCAGAGACTGACTGGTGAGGTAGCAGTTTGAGGCCTGATTTAAGACTTTTGGTAAGATTTCACCAGACCATGTCTCAAGATCATCACCAGAGACTTTCTTTCTGTCTGTGGCCACCTGGATGTTACGTGCAAAACACTATACTAGTTTGATCATATATAAATCCCACTGGTAGCCTGCTTCAGGGAAAGTGGTTGCTCTTGGCCTATCTGCCTTTTCCGGAACTCCTATGAATATCTTAAAAATGGATATCCTGCATAGAAATGTACTTTTCAGGACGTAAGAGAGGACAAATTAAAAATCTGTGAGTTTCATATGCATGACTTTTCTCCTGGTATCTCAAATTCCCTTCCTCCCTTGGGCCTGAAGTGGGTGATGCTGTCTTGGGTTGAATATCCCAGGGCTTCAGCTCTGGGAATCATTTCTATACCTCCTGGAAACCATGGGGATCGACCTAGTCTATGGTATATTTTCAACTGTGTGGTTGGGTCTTTGGTTATTTTGGAATCAATACATTTTTTTCCTTTTTCTGCTCTTTGTCATCCCTTTTCTTTTTTGCCCCTAGGATTTTTCCTTCTCTCTAGTTGTTCCTCTGTACCATTTGTGTCTGCACATCTGTGTATCATCTCCATTTCCTACTGGTAAAGGCTTGTGGTTAAATTCTCAACTATTTATATGCTCTTTGCTGAAAAAGACGTTACTTTTTGTCATTTCTGCATCTTTTCCTTTCAGGAGCTAGCTGCCCTTCCCCTATTTGGTGGCGCTGTCTGACCACCTGGTCTCACCGCCTCTGGTACCCAGCTCTGGTTGGTCCAGCCCTTTAGTCTGCACCTGATTCGCTCAGGTATGGGCATGTAACCTAAGTCAAGCCAGTCATAGTTCTTTCCAGGATTTTTGTGAGATCTTTCAGGGAAGTGGCCCATTTTCATGCTTTCTTTGGGATAGTTAACTGCACGGAGAGTAAAGCTTAGGACCGGCAAGTATTACCTTTGTTACATCAGAGGGGAGCCTCCCTCAGAATGAAGCCAACACAGAGAAAAGCAAAGCCAAGAGAGAGAGGGCTGCGTTGAGTCCTTTACATGGTTGAGCCCCAGGCTCCCAGCCACTCCTTCTCAGGTACATGGGCCAATAAGTTCCCTTTTCTGTGTAAGCTACTTTGAGTTTCTGTCCCAGCACCTAAAAGATTTCTGACTAAACCACAAACACGAAATGCCAGTTATAAGTCAAGAAATGTCACCTTAAACAAGAGAAGGTCTCACTAGCCTACGACTAGAAATATAATTTCACATATATTTAGTACCGAACTGTGAATGAGAGGGACTAAATTCTTTCTTACCCTCCAGAAGGTGGGGACAACAAGCCCAGGTGTCCCTAGTTATACCCGGTCCTGCTGAGTGCTTTTCACCAGTGCTCAGAAACAGGTCGCTCAAAGGGGTCCCTAGCATTTTTGTTCCTCATCATGCTGCCGCATCACTTTTTTTTAAAGCCCCAAAGTTCTGTCCCCCTCAGGTCACTGCATCAAACACAAGTCTGGCCCTTGTGAGGCAGAATGGAGGCTGCTCTTCCCTTTACCATTCCTTTTCAAGACTGAGAGAAGGTCCTTCTCTTGATCTGGACACCACAACTGTGAGCAGAGCCTACCTTACCCATGTGTGGGTTGGCTGTCCTCATAGCCCACAGGCCCAGCGTGGAGAGGCCAGGCCACTCCGAGTTCTCTAGGTGTGTCCAGCCCTCAGAGCCAAGACCCAGGGAAAGCATGCAATTTCTAGTTCCTCCAGTCTAAGGCCTGCCTCTCCAAGCCTTATTTCCTGTTCCAGAAGCAACTTAGATCGTTGACAGAGGCAATGCCTTCTCCATGTGGGGAAAGCCTACACCATGCACAAGAGCATGGTGTTGCTCACTGGCCCCAGTGGGCTAACGACTCAGAACGTACCGACCAACACCAGCACCTGCAGCCTTCAGTGACACCTTGTGTGGGACAGCGCCAGTCCAGTCCAGTCAGTTCTGTTGAATTACTCCCTCCAGTGCCTTTCTCTCAGTAAGAGGTGGAGATCACCCCTTAACATATACTATAGTCTTCATGCTGCCAACTTAAGATACACTCCTGAACACTGCCTAGAATTGAGTTCAAAGAAAAAGAAAGAGGGTGCAGTGTAGAGAGTAAAGGGAATGTGTGTTGGGATATAAGTATGGTCGTCAAAGAAGGGGCATCTAAACAGGAGACATCAGAGCTGGTTCCTGAGGGAGTAGAAGGAGCCAGGAAGAGAAAACATTATGTTCCCAGAAGTGCAAGAGACTCAAGATTTTCAAAAAGGTGAAGGGAAGCCGTGTACAGTGGGAGAGAGAGAGAATGGTAGGGAGGTAGGCAGGAGTCACACCATGCAAACAGTTTACAGATGTTTGAATTTTATTCTAAATGCAATGAGAAGCCACTGAAGAGTTCTACATGGTCAGATACTTAATCAGATTCATGCATTTAAAAGACTAGTTTGGTTTCTGTAGGGAGAATGGATAAGAGGAGGCAACATGGTAAAGAAGGGAACCCAGTGAAAAGGCTTTTGCAGTGGCTCAAGTCAAAGATGATGGTGGCTTGGCCAGGGTGGTGAAATAGAGATGGAGAGATGGAGACTGATTTGAGATATTTTGCAGGTAAAAGAGACATTTTATTGATTATTTGTTGTAGGGAGTGTGGGAAAGTGGCATCAAGAATGATTCCTAAGCCTCCGGATTACATCATTGGATGGATGGTGGTACCATTTACTAAGAGGGAGAAGACCAGGGGAGGAAAAGTTTTTGAAAAGAGGGGGTAGGAATCAAAAGTTCAGTTTTAAGGACAATTTTGAGATACAAGAGATTCACATGGAGACATGATATAGGTTGGTGAACAGACCAGAGAGCATTTCAGAGCCTGGGGATTATTTGGGAAACCTCAGCCTGTTGGTGATAGTTAAGCCATGCAATGGGATGAGATCACCTGAGGCCAAGGCCCTGGATTAAGCCTTAGAAACTCCAATTGATGGTGAGGTAAAGGAAGAGAAGTTGGCAAAACAGACTATGGAGAAGCTGCTAAGGAGGAAAACCTGCAGAACACAGGATCCAAAAGGCCAGCAAAAGAATACCTTCAGATGAAGGACAGCTTAGCTGTGAGAGCTAGAAGAAGAGCTCAGAGAAGTGAGCACTGGGTTTTGCCACACGCAGGTGATGGGTGGCCTTGCCAAGGGTTCTTTTTGGTGGAATAGAAGAGACAGAAGTCAGATTGGGTTGAGGAGTGAATGGGAGAGGAGGAAGTCGAGACAGCAAAGGTGGAGAATTAATTCAGGGACTTTGTAAAGGGAAGTAGGGAAAAGGGAGTAGTCACTGGGAAAAAAAAGTGGGGCCTGAAGTGTTTTTATTTTCTTAGATAGGAAGTACTAGACAGTATTTACTGATAGGAATTACAGAATTAGGGGAAAAGTAAATAAGGACTCAGGAGCTTGAGAATGACAAAGAGAATGAAGTTCTTAAGAAGGGATAGTCAATAGTAGTGCTTTTCAAATGTTGGTGTACATGGGCCTGTAAATCCCCCCAGGAAGCTTGTGAAATGGCAGATTCTGATTCAGCGGGTCTGGCGGGGTGGGGGGAGGTGAGGGTGGAGGGATGAGATTTTGCATTTCTAACAGTTTCCCAGGTGATACTGATGATGCTGGTCTAAAGAGGACTTTGAGTAGCAAGGGTGGAGCAAAAAGGGATATGCTTTTAAATGAAAAAATGGAGAAGAGAAAAGAGGGCATACAAGCCATCTCCGAGAGGGGAAAAGTAAGCCCTAAAGAAATGTAGTTAAATTTCTGGGCAGAGTTGAGGGCCTATTTGAGGTTTGCAAGTATGAACCTAATGCGAAACCAGTCTACAACATTTCGTAGCTTGGCTGCCCACAAGGAGAGGGAGATGGTTGCATTTCTCTATTGTTGGGGTTTTGCCAATTGAGTATGAGAGTGGGAGTAGGGGTTAGAGAGGAAGGTCTTTTCCAAACTGATTGTAAGGATGATCATGGAATCTAAGCTGGACAAGAATGGAAGGGGACTTACTGTTCCTGCCAAATGTATGTCAGTTGTGATGGCAACATTAATTTCTGTGAAGAGACATGTCAAGGTCATTCTGGAAAACAAAATACAGGCTCATTATACAAGCACATGCTATTGTCTTAAAAAACACTGATTCTAATTGAGAAATGAGAGGTATCAAATAGCTATGGATTTTCTGTGATTCCTGTGTATTAGCTAAGAATGTGTTTGGCGGTAAGAAGAGATGACTCAAAGAGTAGTAGCCTAAAGAGCATCTAACATAACAAGAAAGGTAGAGGTAGAACCATTGTTCTTTTTAACGCTCAGCAATGCCATTTTGGATCCAATTTCTTTGTATCCTTTTTGTCCTCATAGTTATTTCCACCTACTTACAAGATGGCTGCTGCTGCTCTAGACAGCCCTTCCACATTCATATCAGGAAGAAAGGAGGAGACGATGATGCCAACTGCAATTGTCCCTTTTTATCAGAAATGCAAAATCTTTCCCAGAAACCCCTTAGCAGACTTCCACTTACATTGTATTGGCCAGAATCTCATCACATGTCCATTATGCAAGGGAAGTGGGTAAAATGAGTATTTAACTTTCCTACTTTCCATGATAGAGGTTGACAAGGGATAAAGGTGTTGGGAATGGGTGTTGGTTCAGCCCACCTATAATATCTGTCTCATTGAGAGCTGGCTGGAGACCTTATCTAAGTATCTCTGCTTTAGAGCAGTCAGTCCACCAGTAATATCCTATTATGTTAAATGTACTGTGCTCAGTAACAAAGAACTGTCTTCTCTTACACTTGGTTCTCCTTCTAGTCTTAGATGGCATGAAGGTCTGTGTTTGAGCAGGAATATGGAATATACTGCTCCAAAAACAGAGACCTGTTATTCTCTGGGCCTGCAATAACTCTTAACTGGCTCATATTCCCAAGATAATTCAGTGGTTGTTTAGGGGAAAGAAAATAAAGAGTGACAATGTTCAATAAATGTTTGCCAAATTAAGAAAGATGGAAGAGTATGAATTACAGAGGCCCCAAAGATCTATCTACTGAAATATAACTCTGTCGTCATTGCTTTCCAGATAACAGACTGCATATTTATTTGGACTAAAATGCAAATGTTATATATGTTAATTTGTAAGTCCCAGGCTTCACACACAGTGATGGTTGTACATGTGTCACATTTGTAGTAATAGCTTGATTCTCGATGCTCCAAAGCCCCTGCGTGCCTAATAAGCAAGATATCTGATCTCGTCCCACAACCCTCTCTCCCCTCGTGTCCCCAGATGTCATGAGCCTTTCCCATGTATACATTGTCCACAGTCCTTTACTGAGTTCCAAAAAGGAGACAGATAGACCTTGAAAGCTCTAGGAGCAGAAACTTCTCTGTTGCAGCATAGATAATAAACCCCAAAGACAGTGCACATAAAGCAAATATGCCTAAAGCACAGATTCAGGAGCCAGATTGCCTGGGTTCTAATCTCAGCTCTGCCACTTGTTACATATGGGACCTCGGCCAATTACTTAATCTCTATGTGCCTCAGTTTCCCCATCTGTAAATTGTAAATAATGATCATATCTTTCCTAGAGCGTTGTTTCGATGACTGAATGACTAAATACATATAAAGAGCTTAGAGCCGTGCCTGGCACTAAATAAATACTATAGAAGCGTTTGCTATTATTATTATTACCACTACTACTACTGCTACTAATACTACTGTCCTTATTTATATTTTTAATAACCAGCTAGTGCCTCGCACCTTGCACACTAGAGACATTCAATAAATATCTGTTGAGATGTGTTTTGAAGGAAGGAAGATAAGGGCAGTTAGATGGTGGATGATAAGACTTGTGGTATCTATTAAAAGTGATGCTAATTTTTAGCTCAAGAAACCAGAAAGAATAAGAAACTGTACATGACTGCCTTAGAGAGAATATCTTCTTGCCCTCTAACTTAGATGTCAGCCCTCTGTATTCAAAAAAATGAAATCCTGTGTTTCCACTTCCTGGATTATTAAACCCCCCTAGAATGGTGACTTTCATGCCTCCAACCCCACAGCTGTTTGGAAGCTCGTATGTGCTGCTCCCGAGGAGAGAGACCCACTGTCAGCTGTTTTATATACTGTGGTTTCATTGCTTCAAAAGGTTTTTTTTTTAAAAAAGTCACTGCACTAGATGAATCAAGAAAAGAGCATATGCAGCTGCTTTCCAGGGTTTCTTGTTTGGCTGACCCAGACCCAGCACCTCATGCATTTCCTGGTGGGTCTGAGTAGAGCTCTGTGTGAATTGCCCTCTGAATCAAAAACCAAGCAAATAACATGCTTGTCTAAAGACCTTTCTTCCTGCCCTCTCCTCGCTTTTTATTCCTTACTGTCCTTTTGTGCACCAGTTATGCTATACATTTTCTTTTTATGTTTTTATGGCTGCTGGGGTTGCTTTCAGAAGGATATCCTAAGATGGCAGAGAAATTAATGCATCAAGGGATTTCAAGCAGAAAAATCCATCTGACCTGGCGACAGTTGGTAAGCATTAGAGAAAATCTCACTTACTGGAGAACCATAAGTTCTGCAATTCCATTTCGGCTTACTTTGCTGCCCTTCCCAAAGCTCCGGGTTCAAAGAGAAGAGGAGAAAGCAACTTCACTGAATTTGGTCAGAGAGAGAACTTTGAAGCCCACAGCAAAGCTGTCCAGAGCAAAGGAACTGTAAGAAAAATATCTCGTTGTTGGTCCAAATCCGACTTCCTGACGCCCTGTTGCATTTTAATGAAAACTTGAAGCCATGTCCCCGACTTCCTTTTCAGCTGATGGATGGGGAGTATTGCTTCTGAAGAAGGCACACATTCTTTCTGCCTTTTTCTCCTTCTAGCTGCTTTATTGGATGCTTTAGCTCAACCACTTATTGTTTTGTGATGAAGGCTGCACACCAGCTCATCTCGGAGTGGTGTGTGTTCTTCCACAGGGGCAGGGCCAAGGAAGAATATCTTTTTCAAGAGAGGAAAAGTGGAATTTGTCAGTGATGCAAACCAGACAGGAAGGGAAGGAAGGAGACTCTGGTTATTCACAAAAGGATTCTAAGACGCTGAAAAGTGAGCCCGACAGATTCAGTCAGCAGCTCAGGTCATCTGCCTGCAATTCAGTGATCTGGACTCTAATCACAGAGCCGATAGGGCCAGGGGCCTGTGTGGGGCTGTGCACTTTTCTGTGCTTTGAAGGTCATGACAGACACTAAGGGTTTCATCAGGCAGAGTGAGGAAGACTCTCTCAGGAAGACCTTTGACCTGAGTCTTGTTCTTTTTTTTTGCGGTACGCGGTCCTCTCACTGTTGTGGCCTCTCCCGTTGCGGAGCACAGGCTCCGGACGCGCAGGCTCAGCGACCATGGCTCACGGGTATAGCCGCTCCGCGGCATGTGGGATCTTCCCGGACCGGGGCACGAACCCGCGTCCCCTGCATCGGCAGGCAGACTCTCAACCACTGTGCCACAAGGGAAGCCCCTGAGTCTTGTTCTTTGTGTGGTTAGTCTTCCACCTGCCCCAAATTTAACTCTTCCATACAGACCTGTGAAATGGTTCTATCCTTCTTAAGCGAATCAATCCAATTTAAGAACTCAAATTAGAACTAAAGCAATTCCATTTCTATGCCAAAGTCCATTTTAGCATTGCTGTCCTGTGATGTCACCATCTCTCTGGGGGTATTGCACTTTCCTGACCAGTGTTTTCTAAAAGGGACTTTTTTTTTTTTTAACATCTTTACTGAAGTATAATTGACTTACAATGTTGTGCTAGTTTCCACCGCACAACAAAGTAAATCAGCTATACATATACATATATCCCCATATCTCCTCCCTCTTGCGCCTCCCTCCCACCCTCCCTATCCCACCCCTCTAGGTGGTCACAAAGCACCGAGCTGATCTCCCTGTGCTATGCGGCTGCTTCCCACCAGCTATCTATTTTACATTTGGTAGTGTATATGTATCAATACTACTCTCTCACTTTGTCTAAAAGGGACTTTTAAAAGAAAAAAAAAGATTTCACAACAAATAATCTAATATTTTGCAGTACCTCTAAGGCTATATCTAATTTTGAGGGGAAAAACCCTAAGAAGTAATGCAATTTTGTTTATTTTTGATGTGTGGTTTAAACCTAAGAGTCAAGTAATTATTGATTGTATAACTGTGTAGCTATGAGGTACATATGCCTACTTTAGTTATTATGGTATGCCAAAGAGTTTCAATGCTTTTTGTTCATAAGATGTTTAAAATTTAGTTAAAGAAACAAAATAATCTCAAATAGCAATTAGTGAGAAGACAATGTGATAATTAACTGTATTTTAAACTGACAAAGTGCTAAAGAATCAAGTATAGAGAACAGAGTTGGGTAGGATGAGATGTTAATTGCATAGGATGGATTAAAAAGGCAAAAGCAGTTACAGAGGGACAACCATGGTACTGCTTGCTAGGGAACTGAGGAGAAAGCAGCTTTTAAAAAATCTCGTTCTTCGAAATAGGGTCATTTGTAGAGACATGGATGGGCCTAGAGGCTGTCATACAGAGTGAAGTAAGTCAGAAAGAGAGAAACAAATACCGTATATTAATGCATATATGTGGAATCTAGAAAAATGGTACAGATGAACCTGTTTGCAAGACAGAAATAGAGACACAGATGTAGAGAACAAATGTATGGAACCAAGCTGGGAAAGGGGGGTGGGGTGGGATGAACTGGGAGATTGGGATTGACATATATACACTAATGTGTATAAAACAGATATCTAATGAGTTCCCTGCTGCTGTACAACACAGGGAACTCCACTTCACTGTACAGTAGAAACTAACACAACATTGTAAAACAACTATACCCCAATTAAAAACAAAATCTTCTTCTTGGTTGTATTGCATTGCTCTGCAGGTAGTTTATTATTCTTGATGTCAGATCTATTAGTTACCTTAATGTCTGGAAGAAAAGGAATATACCAATACTTCTGTAATGTGTTAGGTGGAATCTGAATGTTCCTGGGAAGGTTTACCGTGGGAAAAGAGGTACAAATTTAAGCTTTTACAAGATTGCTTTTATCCCACTGACTAAACTCCTTCTCCTCTCTTACAAATGTTTCCTAGCTTTTCCTAAAATGTCTCACAATGTTCATGAGGACTAGTGTCAGGGGGCTTTAAAAAAAAAAGTAGATTTCCGTTACATGATTTCACTTACCATCAACCATGTTACCACTTTAAGTGGCATAAAGCTGGGCCCGTCATCTCCCACGCTCAAAGCTCCGAGATGTATCAACACTTCCTTTTGAGCAATAAGGCTGCTTCTCCAGCTGTTTTGCCCTCTATTCATTAGGGAAGCTGAAAAAAACAAAGAGCAATATGAGTAACACGGTTAAAGGAGAATGGGGCAGCCCGCTGGAAGAGTTCTCATTAGTTAATGCTATCAACAAGACCCCCAAAGTCTTAGCTCTTACACTAGTCTTTTCTTAGACTCTGTCTCATCTCATTCCCTTTGGCACCTATTCCATCAGGGGCTTCATGGTAAGCTTGGGCTTATTGTTAAGGACCTGATAAAGGGATTTCTGTAAAATTCACACTTGATCTTATATTCCAATTTGTGAAGTGGATGGGAACAAAATTACTTGGATGCAGATTATTTTATGGGGTACCAGGGATCACCAGCTTTCTTTGGATCACACTATGAGAAACACTGTGCTAAGTCCATCAAGGGCATGGGCTACATTGCCTGAAAAAGAATAAGATGGGGATTTGACGCTCTGTATGAGTGGAAGAAGGAAGAAGCCTGAACCTGGAGTGTGGCTGGTTTTTCCTGAAGCTGGGCAGAGGCAGGAGGTGGCTGCCATGGAGTATTCTAGAGGTGGCAGAACCTCAGATGGGAGTGACTCTGTGCCTGTGGAACTAGAAACCAAGCAGCTTAAATATGGGGATCCCAGAAAAGGTTTCCTTGGCTGAGTTTGGTGAGAGTGTGAAGGATCGTTTGAGGGACTGTCAGCAGTACTAGTTGTTTTTTATGTCCTTAAAGGTTTGTGAAATAAGGAAAAAAACTCCATCCCAGTTGGGTTATCCTCCATTTTCCTGGATGATGCAAGCCTGGGGTTCTTGTAAGATCCAAGAGTGGTAATGAAGCCCTGCTAAATAAACTTCTCATTAAACATGGTGAAGGAGTGTTGGAAGCAGCTTTAATTTTATTTAGAAAAATTAAGAAATATAAATGCTATTGCATTCCAGATGCCATGGGGTAATTAAGATCAGTTACAAGTCTTCAACAGAAGATCACTGAATAAAAGACCTGTTTCTGTTGGGATATGGATTTCTCTGATCTTGTTTGAGAACTGGCTTCACAGGCAAAGCAAATTTAACAAGCAAAAATGCAAACCAATTAGGAATTACTAAAGCCACACTCCCATTTGGTAAAATGAAAAAAGAAAAACCTTAACTAAACTTGGATATAGTGGAATTCATCACTATTTCCAAGCAAAGGTGACAAGCAATACTGAATGCTTCTCTGGAATTTCAGTCACTAAATATGGGGTATTTTAAAGACCTTCAGTGGCCGTGAGCACTCTTGTGAATTTCTCACTCACATCATATCAAGTATATTAAAATGAACTGATAACCACATTTAATGAAATGCATATAGAAATGTAAGAGTTGACTCGCAGTCTCAGGTTCCCATGTTGCATTTTTAAAGATAAAAACATTAGTTTTAACTTTGTGATTTTCTTTTTAATATTTGGAACCAGTCAATTTTCCCCCATACCTCTAATATTTCCACAGATCCTTGGAAATTCTGAAGGCCTCACAAGATCAAACCTATGGTGCCTAATAGATTAAAGGACCTGTACAGATGGAGAGCTAGTGGTCAGATGTATGCTTTCCGTGGCAATTGACCTGTTGTGCTCCTCATAAAAACAGCAGTTTACAAGGGGCAATGGCCTTAAGCCAGTGTCAGATTCTATCACTTAACATGGCACAGCAATCCTTTCCTTTCCAGGTGAACTGCAAATTTATTTCATTTCAGTGGAAGGAATGTGTCTATAAGGAGGTTGAAAAAAAGTTTTTCTAATGATACAAATAAATTGAACCAGTGGCTGTTTTTCATGGCTTCCAAACGCAAAGGCATTATGATTTGATCAGGTATATTTTATAAGAATATGAAATTTCTCCTTTTTAATGAGCAGGTTTGGGGTAGCTTGAAACAGTGGAATATTGGCAAGAATACTGGACACAGGGAGAGAAAGATGAACTTGGTTTTACTTCTCGCACTAAGGAATTGTGTGAGCTTCATTGCACCTCTTGGCCCATGCAGGCCTCAGTTACTTCCCTCGTGTAGTGAATGATTTGGAGTGAACAGGTACTGTATTTTCTAGACTTCGGTTATTTACAAAGCACTTTCATGATTTTTGCCATATTCATGTGATATCAGGCCAATAATTTTATAATACTTTCATCTGTATAAACTCCACTCTTCACTTTAACAAGTATTTGAGGAGACGTCTGCTTTTGGTCAAGATGAAATAACAGGGAGCAGATTTACCCTCCCACCTGAAACAACTAAATACACGAACAAAATATACAAAGCAAGAATTTTCAAGACGTTGGGCATCAGGCAATGAAGGCAGTGTTACCCCAGAGAGAGGAAACAAATGCGGTGAACTCTACAATTGCCCTAGCTTATTGCCTAGAGTTTCCAGATCTTTCTAAACAATAAGCTGGGGCAATTGTAGGGTTCACTTCATTTGTTTCCAGTTGTGGTACAGGGAAGGGGAATCCCGGCAGAGCCTCGCAGTTTCCCTGGGTTGAGGAAATGGAACTGGGAGTCAGCAGAAGCCAGGGTGCTGGAGAGTGAACAGCTGTACAGAGAGAAAACTCTAGATCTGAAGAAGGTTTCTCTCCAGTATTCAGCTGAGTATTGATCATGCATGCAGGTGAGGAAACTATCAAGTCTGGGGAGAGAACCATCTGAAAGTATTAGAGGGAACAATCAGCAGGGATCATAAAGGGCAGGAAATAGTGCCTATTCTCACCGCGTAGATCTCGTAATTCACAGGGCATCAGGTACACAGAAGGGTATTGCCTCAACAGTGGGGAAAGTTAGTCCTAGACTAAACTCTACTCTGGTCTCATCTAACAAAGCTTAAAAGGAAGACCTGAGAGGATCATTCTGTTTCCAGGTAACCCAACTGCATCCCAGCACAAAGTTCAAGAATATTTATTTAAAAAGAAATTATGGCCTGAACCAAAAAAAGTAAAATTCCAATTTATGGTACCCAGTCAAAAATTACCAGGAATGCAAAGAAGCATAATGAAGAGAAAAAAATCAATCAATCAAAACCAATCCAGAACTGACACAATTATAGAATTTGTTCACAAGGATATTAAATCAGTTATTATAACCATATTCCATATGTTCAAAATGCTAGAGGAAAAACTAAAGATTGTAAGAGAAGTGAAACATGAAAAAGACGCAAACTGAACTAGAGATGAAAACTACAGTGGCTGAGGTGAGAAATGTACTGGGAAGGATTAAGTCATATTGGACATTATAGAAGAAAAGACTAATGAACCTGAAGACAAAGCCACTCTGAATGAAACACAGAGGGGGAAAAAAGGATTAAAGTAGTGAACGGAGCTTCAGGGGGCTGTGGGAACACTTTAAGCTGTCTAGCAATTATAGTCCCTGAAGGGCAGGGGAGGTGACAAAAAAATATTTGAAGGGATAATGGACGAGAATTTTCCAAATTTTGTGAAAACTATAAAGCCACAAATGCAAGGAGCTCAAAGAATCAGAAGCACAAGAAACAGAAATAGAACTACTCTAAGGCACATAATAATCAAAATGGTCAAAACCAATGATAAAGATAAAATCTTAGATACAGCCAGGGAATAAAGACACTTTACATACAGAGGATCAAGGATAAGATGACAATGAATTTCTCATGGGAAAAATTCAAGTGAGGAGACAGTGGAGAAATATACTTAAAGTGCTAAAAGAAAAACCGTCTACTTAGAATTCTGTATATGACAAAAATATCTTTCAAAAAATAGTTTTCTTTCAGACATACAAAGATGGGAAAGAATTCATCACCAGTAGAACCACAGTACAAAAAAAATTATAGGAAGTCTTTTAGACAGAAGGACAATGATATTTGGTAGAACTATGGATCTACACAAAGGAATGAAGAGCACCGAAAATGGTAGCTACATGGGTTAAGTATATAATGTTTTTTCTTATTATTTATATAGTTTTAATGAATAATTGACTCAACAAAAATAGCATAATGTGGGGTTTTTAATACAGGTAAAAGTACAATATATGACAACAATAGCCCAAAGCCTGGGAGGGGAAAAAAATAAAACTGCTTTTGTTAAGGTTCTTTTTTTTTTTCTTTTTATAAATTTATTTATTTATTTATTTTTGGCTGCATTGGGTCCCCGCCGCTGCGTGCGGTCCCTCTCTAGCTGCGGCGAGCAGGGGCCACTCCTGGTTGCGGTGCGCAGGCCTCTCACCGCGGCGGCCCCTCCCGCCGCGGAGCACAGGCTCCAGGCGCGCGGGACTCAGCAGCCGTGGCCCGTGGGCTCCAGAGTGCAGGCTCAGCAGCCGTGGCACGCGGGCTCAGCCGCTCTGCGGCACGCGGGACGCTCCCGGACCAGGGCCCGAACCTGTGCCCCCCACACCGGCAGGCGGACTCCCAACCACTGCACCACCAGGGAAGTCCTGTTAAGGTTCTTATATGTAAAATAGTATTATATTGATTCGAGGTGGACTTTGATAAGTGAAAGATGTATGCTATGACCCCTAAAGAAACCTTCAAAAAATGTAACAAGGGACTATATCTAAATAAGCGAATATCTAAATATTATGTGTTATTAAATAACACATAATCTGAGAGAAGGCAGAAAAGAAGAAAAAGAGGAAAAAGGGACAAATAGAAAGCAGACAGCAAGTTTATAGATTTTAAACCTAACCATATCAATAATCAAATTAAAATACTAAACATCCCAATTAAAAGGTAGAGATGGGGCTTCCCTGGTGGTGCAGTGGTTGAGAGTCCACCTGCCGATGCAGGGCACGCAGGTTCGTGCCCCAGTCCGGGAAGATCCCACATGCCGTGGAGCGGCTGGGCCCGTGAGCCATGGCCGCTGAGCCTGCGCGTCCGGAGCCACAGCAGTGAGAGGCCCGCGTACTGCAAAAAAAAAAAAAAAAAAAAAAAAAGGTAGAGATGATCAGATTGGATAAAACAAACAAGACCCAAATATATGCTGTCTGTAAGAAAACCACTTTAAAGATAAAGACACTAATGGGTTAGAAGTAAAAGGGTGAACAAAGATATGCCATATTAATTATAAGAAATCTGGACGGGCTGTATTAATATTAGACAAAGTAGGTATCACAACAGAGAATATTATCAGGGATTTTTTAGAAGTCCATTTCATACTGATAAAAGGGTCAATTCAACAAGAGGCTATATCAACTCTAAACATTTATACACCTAATAACAAAGCTTCAAAACACATGAAGCCAAAACTGATAGAACCACAAGGAGAAATAGAAAAACCCACAATTGTGGTTGCAGATTTCACCGTCCTTCTCTCAATAATTGATAGATCAAGCAGGCAGAAAATCAGTCGGAAAACTTGAACACCAGTCCCAACCCAAATGACCTGACTGACGTTTACAGAACATTCCACCCATCTACAGCCGAATACACATTCTTCTCAAGGGCACACAGAACATTTGCCAACAGAGATTGTATTCTGGGTATAATGCAAACCTCAATAAATTAAAAAGGATTCAAGGCACACACAGTGTATTCTCTGACCACAAAGGAATTAAAATAGAAATCAAAACCAGGTATCGATAACCCTGGTATTGTCTGGATAGCCAGACAATCTCCAAATATTTGGAAAATAAGTAACATGCTTCTTTGTTACCCATGGATCAAAGAAGAATTCAAAAGGGAAATTACAAAGTATTTTGAACTGAATGAAAATGAACACAACATATCAGAGTTTGTACAATTCCACTAAGGCAGAACTTAGGAGGAACTTTATAGCACTAAACCCCTATATGAGAATAGAAGAAAGATCTCAAATCAACAACTTCAGCTTCTACCTAAGAAACTAGAAAAGGAAGATGGAATTAAACCCAAAATAAGCAGAAGAAAGGATTGGGCTTTATTCTGGCTACAGTTAGCTGTGTGACCTGGGCCAGCATTGTTCTTTCTGGTCCTGCCTGGTTTCATCACTTGACAAATAAGGACTGTAAACAATATCAGTGTTCACCAAATGCTGGGTCCGCCGCATAGGAATCATAAGGGAGCCTGTTAGAAACACTAATTTCTAAGCCCTGACCCAGATCTAGGGAATCAAAATTTCAGGATAGGGCCTGAGAACCTGTGCGTTTTAAACACAGAAGTGATAGGAATGTCCAGAGTGGTAGGACCAGTGTCCTTCTCCTTGGTGGCATTCTGTTCAGTGACATGACTTCTGAGGGGATGCCAGCCAGGAAGGCTCAGCCCTAGACAGGAGGCTCTCAGCTTCAGCGTGATCCCTGCCCCGTAACTCAAGTAGCCAAGTCATCATGGGGAACATAAGGGCCTGGACAATGAGAATATTAGCAATGACCAGGATGGACTAATGGTAGAGCTCTCCCATTCATCTTATAACGTTACAGAAGCCTCAGCTTCTGTGGTATTCAGCAGGTGAAGGAGTCTGATCATGATCAAGGTCGGATTCCCAGCCCTTCTAGCTTAGGGTATGACATAATGCTTCATTTTCATTTTATTTGTGCCTATTTCTGTTCCATAATTTATTTCTTTAAGCATCAGTGCCTTTATCTCTTTGAACAACCTCAACAAATTTATGCTGACATCTTTTCAGACGATTCTCTAAGATGCGTTTCATTTGGAGTGAACTATTCTTCCAAGTCTTTTGTTTCTTGGCTGTCCTGCAAGAAATTAGCCTTTCTTCCTGTGTTTTGGAATTTTGGTTTGCAGGCTTATTTTGAGTATTCCCTCCAAACTTTTCCCTTCCTGACAAGGTTGACTGCCTAGCCCAGCCTTCCTATTCCTAAACCAGAGCCAGGTTTTACAGTTGAGCGTAGGATGTACTGCCCCTAGGGGCCATCGAGGGGTATGGCCGATCCATTTACAGAGTGGGTAGTTGGCTCAGTTCCTGAGAGTAACACATTGTCTTTGCGCCTTGTCTCCCCAGGCTTACAGTTCTTCATCTGAAGCCATAGTCCCAGTAGAGTGAAAGCACTGTCTGCCTCTGGCATCTAACAGGAAGCCTGGCTCTGCTCCAACTCTCATTCACATTTAGAACTCCTTGTCCCACAGGGATCAAGCTCCCAGTCACTGGTGCCTACTTCTAGAGCCCAGACAACCCACAGTTTGTGTTTTCCCTTTGTGTCTGGTCCATGAGATCTTATCTTATACCAGAGCCTGGTTGGGTCTTCCTGGTTTCTTCCCTGACTCCCTCCCTTCCTTCTTCTTTCTTTCTCTCTCTTTCTCTGTCTCTTTCTTCCTGCCTTTTAAATATTTCATCTGTCATTGCTATGCGTTCAGAGTAGGAAGGTGAACTCACTGCCTCTTGATCATTATAAAAATCTGAATTAATTCATTTGAAAATGGTAAAGAAATGATATTTTTTCCAACCCCAAGTCTCTGGAGTAAGATCCACACCCCCTATCATGATTGACTCCTGTTTACTCTTCCACTTGACACAACCTGAGCATTTAAATCTTCTATTAATGCTTGTGGTATGTTATACAAGTTGGTACTTATTGATTTGTTAGAAATGTTATGTGTGTGCATGTCCTGTTCTCCAAGATAATCTGCTAACCGCCTAACAGCAGAGACCATGATTTATCATTAAAGTATTAACCAAATGACACATTTTCTGATAGCCACACACAGAAAACCTCAATAAATACCAATTACCAGACTGATTTACCCCACCCATCTCAAATTTCCTTAATTCCTCCATCGACTGCATCATGACACAACAAAAATACTTATATATCCCCAAATAATGTTGAAATACAAAAATGGACAGCTATATTCAATATATCAATACAAATATGTACACATTTGATATTTTCAGTTTTTTCTTTTCTTGCTATGTGCTTTGAGAGTTAGTGCCCCCTGATCTTTCAACTTGGAAACCTTGCATAGTTGTCTACTATCCACTTTCCAGTGAGACGGAGACAGAAAAATTACCAGTGAGATGGAGAGAGAAAAGGGCCTCCAGCCCTGCCCATCAGGAAATCAGCTACCTGCGACCAGAGAGCGAGTACATTCTTTCTCCAGGCAGGTGTTAACCCACCCCAGCTAGTTAAGAGCCTGCAGGGCTTCTACTTTGGGGAGATAAAGAGGCAGCCTGTGTGGGGTCCCTTCTCCTCCCCCATAGAGCCATTTGTTCCTGGGGATACACCCCCTCCAGGAATCTTTCAATGCTCTTCAAACCATGGGCATGCACAATGCACCTGACCTTGTTCAAAGGCAGGGGCTGCACTGCCCCAGGCAAAGAGTAAAGAAATACAGAAAATTACATCTTTCCTTGTCTCTTTCACTCTGTTGTAAAAGGAAAGACTCTTGTGTCTGTTGACCAAAACACTTATTATTTCTTCCTTTTTTTCTTTCCACTCTGTAATGCACACCATCAGCTGTTAATGATTCAGAAATAGGAATCTTCACTTTGATAAGATGCAGCCAGTGGGAAAAAAACGCAAAACTTTGTATCCTCTACACTTAGATCATTCATTTACCTCTGGGAAGAATGCTCTTTATGCCCCTTCATTGAATCAGGCATGGACTTTGTGTGAAACATGTTTTATCCTGTAGAAAGGCTCTTTGGAGAGTGGCATTTACTCAAAGGGAACAAATGCCTGCAGGGGGTGGCTGGTGACAAGGTGTGACATCTGCAGAAGAAATATAGTCAAGCACTTGAGCCACCCCGTAGTTCCCAGTAGACAGAGGGCTCACTCACAAAGCAACAGTAGAAATTTGGCTTATGTTCGAAAGGCTATTTACTCAGAACTCTACCCACCTGATGGTACTGGCATTTTAACTATAAAATAGGGAAAGGGACATGAAATCTGTGTGAGGCCACCGCTGCCAACACACACTCCTGCACACATGGGCGATCCCTGGCTTAGAGCAGCAAAGACTATAAATCCATGATAAGACGTGTGTTCATGTATCTGCATGAGAAAATGAGGGATACTTAACAAAAATATAATTTGCTAAGTATGTGGAAGGTTATCCTTATACTCTAGGTTTTCTTTCAAGTTTTAGTTTGGGCTTTTAAAGACAAACTAGAAAGTTACTACATTCCTAAATCCCTGTAAAACAGACTTAAAACTGAGTGGCAGATTTTAAAGACACTTGTGGGTTAAGGGTGGAACACTGGGAGATGTTTTAATGTTTTTTTTTCAAGGGAGTACTCAAAGGTGAAATATATTGACGTGTGTGACAGTAGTCATAGAAAAGCGTACTTACTGTTGAATATGTTTGCCAGAAGATTTAGATTCTAAAAAGAGAAGACCTGAAAGGCAGGGTGCCAGTGCTCCTTGACTTGGGAAAAACCAGGGACTTGGAAGAGTTCAGTGGAGCCCACCACCTGACCTCCTACAATGGGGAGTGTTATGGGTTGAATTGTGTCCCCCAAAAGACACGTTGAAGTCTTGACCCCCAAAGTCCCAGAATGTGACTTTATTTGGAATAGAGTCTTTGTAGTTAGTTACAATGAGGCATACTGAGCTAGGGTGGACCTTAATCCAGTGACTGGTGTCTTGTCCTCTAAGAAAGAAAACGGAGGATTTAGAAGATGCACAGGGAGAACGCTTTGTGATGATGGAGGCAGAGGTCAGAGTGACACATCTACAAGCCAAGGATTGGCAAGGATTGCTGGAGGCACCAGAAGCTAGGAGAGAGGCATGGGACACACTCTCTTTCAGAGTCTCCAGAAGGATGCCCTTGATCTTGGACTGCTACCCTCCAGGACTGTGAGAGACTACATTTCTGTTATTTTAAGCCACTCAATTTGTGATACTTTGTTATGGAAACCCTGGGAAACCTACACAGGGTTAACCTGTGTAGATATCGTCCATTTTTTGGTTGTTTCCACTGGGAGAGTAAATTCAGTCCCTGCTGTTCCATCTTAGCTGGAAGCAGAGATCTACTAATGATTTTTTGATGAGTTTTTTAATGTCTTGTTATGGATACCTTCTGCATGGGCACATTATGTGAAGAAGTAAGTTTGGTGTTTAATCCCTCAAGCATACCTTCTGAGACTTCCCAGTTTCCTCTGTTAACACTTTCATATTTCACATTTATATGTTAGATTATTTGATCAATGACTTTGTCCCTCACTAGACTGAAAGCTCAATGAGACATGGCACCAGCTATGTTTTTGTTTTGCTCATCACTGTCTTTTCAGCTTCTAGTATGTACCTTTTGTTGAATAAATGTTTGGTAAAAGAATGAATTTTCTGTCTGCAAAATGCATTGCTATTCTTTTAACACAGCATTCCAGGGAACTTCAACACTTCCTGATTTGATTATTCTATGTATTTTCACACTGTCTGTCCTAGGACACCCCTACATTTGCCCAATCTACCCGTCATGGAGAATGTTGGCAAAGGGGCACTTTTGTGTTAGACTTGCAAGATTGTGCCCTATGCCTTCCCCCAAAGAGGAAGGACTGGCTGCTGGGATCCCAGGAGCCTTTAAAATTCAAGAGTCTCCCAAGGCTGGACAGCCAGACCCTGCACAGAGGGCACTGGGCAGAGATGTGTTCCTAGAGAACTACGCGATCTTATTGGAGAATCCTGTTTTCTTCTGGAAGTAAACTCGTTGGAAGAAAGAGGAAGAAGATAGCTATATAACATGCAGCGTGTAGTACTAGATACGGACTATTCACTGGTGACTCTTCAGAAGACCACCAGAAACACTTATAGATCAAGCAAAGCTAAATTTATTAGCTCTACTGCAATATGGACAACATCTCCTGGACCATCTTAGTAGAGACTCTGAATCAGAAAATTAGGGAAGGATATGAGAGACTGAATGTACAAATGCACAAATGGCCGGACCACATATAGCAATAGAGCTCTGACCCACAGCCTCGGTGATAGCCAGCCCAGGAAGCCAAACCACAACCTCTGCAGCAACTGGCCTGAAATGGTCAAGACTGGTCAATGACTGACAGTTCCCCTAATTTTGCTCCCTCCCCCCTCAACTCAGGACTAAGCAGAGAAAGTCAAATATGCCTTCTAATTACCCTACCTCCAGCTTCTCCATGACAACAATTTCCAATTAGAGCATACCAGAAGTTGTCCTTTTTTTTTTTTTTAATTATAAAGCTTTACCACTCTTCTGCTTGGGTTTAGTCTCTACCAAATGCAAGTGAGGGTGGCTTAAATCTCTTGCTATAGTAAACACTGAATAAATAGCCCCTGTTCTCATCTGGATTCCCTTCATTCATTCCCATAGGTATTTATGAAGTTTTTAAGAGCCTGAGCTGGGATTTTTAGGCAAGTCTTGAAAAGTAGGGACTAGTTGGAATGGGCAGAGTCTATGACATAATACTTTGGAAGGCACAGCTAGGAGAGAGTCTGGAAGTACTCACTTGAGAAGTTAGCCTTATGTGAGCAGTTTAATGGCTCACAGTTTTTTTTCCAGAAGCAGGTATTCCCTGGAGCAAAGAACTAGGATATTTTCGTTTGGTCCCAGGAATATTTAACATAGGGAGAACAAAGTATGCCTGGTTCAAGAATTGGTTAATACAAGGACAGGGAATTATGTTGGTTCCAGTTCTTGGGGTTGATGAGGAAAAAAAATTCATTTTTAAGTCCATCCTTGATTTTTTCTTTTCTTACTCAACCTAGACAACAAGGTCAGTCACTTGAATAATGCCCTCACTAGCATAAACAACTTCCTTAGCTACTGTCCTATTGTACTAACCCACAAGGTGCTAAACCTGAATTAATCCTACGCTGTGTGATGAAATTGTTTTTCATCTCTTGTTCCAATAGCAATCTGTTGGTGGTGGCTAGGAGGAACAGTGAACTCAGAAGGGTGCTGAGGCCATGTGAGGTCTCAGAAGGAACAAGCTCGTGTCTGCTATGTGCACAAGTGGAGAGTGGAGAGAGTTTAAACTTGTATGTCTCAAAAATGTATACCTCTACTGAGCTTTGGGCCCACATATCCAACTACCCCCTGGGTAACCTTATCTGGATATTCTACAACCGTGCCAATCTGCACAGATTATAATTGCTCTCCTTCACCAAAGGTTTGCTAATCGATCCATCAGATTGGCCCTATGATCCTTGTTGGCACAGTGTTCCAGGCAGCCATTACCACCACTCAGGTTAACACGCAATTCAAGATAAACCCTCTGTGATCTGGCTAAGGAAATTTGCTCTGATTGTGGAGTTATAGGCATCAACAATGGGGATGAGAGAAGAAGTTGATGAAATGATGGAAACCCAACCTCTTGAAATTTTATCTCATTTTTTCTTGCCCCTGAGTGCAGAAGATCAGAAGCAAAAATTCAACCAGTACTAGATTATCTCAGGTACAGTGATAGACACTGGGGAAAAGAAAGGTAATGAAACTTTTAGACCTTTTTGGATTAATTCTTTACAATATCCTATTTAGCTTACATATACCTGCCCATCTCTCACAACTTCCTCTCAACCTCCAATATTTTAATTGTCAGATGGTAATTAGGAGACAACCTTATTTATGGGAAGAATTACAATGTCAATTCTACGTAAGGTGGTATCTGTGTTTATGCAAAAAATGCTCCCTGATAGAAACAGATATAAAACTGATTGATGTCTTAAAGCAACTGAGGGGTCTTTGCTGGCAGCTAAAATTACTGTTTCCTAGTAGAAAAACTGGTGGAGAAAATTGAGTTCTTATAATAAATTCCATAACTGCTTAGCTGTAAATGATTTTTAAAAGTCACTTGACTGTGCAAACTGGTTAGAAGTATTTAAATGATATTTCAAAAGCTTAATGTCAACCATCAGTGTCCAATAAATGAAAATTACTTTTAGTGATACATCTGGAAATATGATGGTTTTTTGAGCCAAAATCTCTCAAGCTTTGCATAAAATCTGTATTTTAATTTCCACTGTGTGCCTGTTATATAAACTTCTGATATTTGTTATAGAGAAAAAGAAGATAAACTAGATACTACTTGGAATATTGAAAAATGAGTAGAATGTTAAGATATGCTAAATTTATTGTTTGCTCATCAAGAGAAAGAAAGTGAATTTATTTAGGGAAATAACTTTACTTAAAGAAAGGGCAATATTTTAATAAGTAGAAAGGGGAAGGGAACATATTTTGAAATAGGAGCAGCATCACTGGAATGAAAAATGTAATGTGACAAAGTAGCTACCTTGAAGGAGAAAACACTCATTTTTGTTACAGTCCTGTAAAATCCCAACTTTATCTTCATTCTTATCTGTTCATTCATTTAACGATTATTTATTGAGTACCCACTCTGTACTGGCATTGTGTAAGCCATTGGTGACATTTCAGTCAATAAGATAGTCATAGTTTCTTCTTTCACAAAGAGTGTTTAGTGGAATTTTCATTAATGATTAATTCATGCACTCATTAGGTAAAATGAGGTTTAGCTCTGTGTGACAGGAAACTTGAATTAACGATGGTTTAAACAATTGCCTCATCTAAATATAGATCATCCAGGGACTTCCCTGCTGGCACAGTGGTTAAGAATCCGCCTGCCAATGCAGGGGACACGGGTTTGAGCCCTGGTCCAGGAAGATCCCACATGCCGTGGAGCAAATAAACCTGTGCGTCACAACTACTGAGCCCGCGCACCTAGAGCCTGTGCTCCACAACAAGAGAAGCCACCATAATGAGAAGCCTGCGCACCGCAATGAAGACCTAATGCAGCCAAAAACAAATAAATTAAATAAATTAATTAAAAAAATAAATGTAGATCATCCAGACCTCAAATTGCGGGTCCATCATCATAATAAACCTCAAGCCTTTTTATCTTGCTGCGCTGCCATTCCTAACCAGTATAGGCATTTAGATTTTGAGTCTGTTTTTTCTCATTTAGCATAGTGCATTGGGATATAGAACGTTGTTCGTATCAACAGCCCATTCCTTTTCATTATTGAGTAGTATTCCATTCTATGGAAATACTACATTTTGTTTATCTATTTCCCAGTTGAGGGACTTTGGAGTCGTTTCAAGATTTTAGTGACTAAATTGCTATAAATATTTGTTTAGAGGTTTTTGTGTGAACATAGGCCTATCATTTCACTTTGGTAAATATCTAGGAGTGGAAAATTGGGCCATGTGGATAAGTGTATACTGAACTTTATAATAGCTGTGAAACTATTTTTAGAGTGGCAGTACATTGTGCATTCCCAACAGCAATATACAAGAGTTCCAGTTGCTCTGCATCCTCATCAGAATTTGGTATCATCAGGGGTTTTTTTAACCATGATATTAAGTGTATAGCAGTATCTCATTGTGGTTTTAATTACCATTTCATTAAGGACTAGTGATACTGAGCATCTTCTCATGTGCTGCTGTCATCTGTATATCTTTTTTGGTAAAATGTATGTTCAAATCTTTTGTCCGTTAAAGAAATTTGATTGGTTGTTTTCTTCTTGTTGAGTTTTGAGAGTTCTTTATATATATTGGCTACAAGTCCTGTGTCAGATATATGATTTGCAAATATTTTCTCTATGTCTTTTCATTCTGCCAACAGTTTTGTTTGCAAAGCAAATGTTTTTAATTTTGATAAAGTCTAATTTATTTATTCTTTTATGGATTGTGCTTTGTATCTTAAAATTGTATATTTATATGTTAAAAGCCAAATTTATAAAAAAACCAAAAGAATAAATTCCTCCTGGCACCAACAGATTATCTACAAATAGTACATTAGCTATGTCTCTTAAATGTGACATCAAACAAGAAGAAATTAGATAATTTATGCTGGAAGAACTAGATTACAGTTATGAAAGATGAGATAAGGATCTAACAATATCAATTTTTAAAACACAGAACTAAAGACTTTTAGATTCTGTACCTTTGTAGTATGTAAATACATGAAATAAAATGTTTCATGGGGGCTTCAAAAACCCATTCATTTATTAATCCATTTATTTCTTTAAAAATTTTTACTGAGCACCCACAATGAGCCAGACACTGTGTTCTGGATGATGGTACACAGATGAATATGAACAGAGATAGAACTTTGGACAAATAAATAAACAGGTTATAACACAATGTGGTAAGAGCTATAGTTGGCATTTGTTCAAAGTAAACCATGCTTCTTTTTGCACAGGTGGTGGTTTCATCACACACATCTCAGTTTACAATTATTTTTCTGTGTGACGGGCCTTAATGTTTGTCTCTCTCATGGTCTATTCCAGGAGTATAAATGCAATTTATGTTTTCTTCATAGTGGCTGGCACATAATACGAGCTGGATAAACAATTGTTGAATAAATAAAGTGCTTGCTATTGAAGTATAGAGAGGAAGAGTTGCTAAATCTGCTCCTGGGATCGCATTAAAAAAGGTGACTTTTGAAGTGAGTCTTGAAGCAGAGGTAGGAACTTGCTGGTGGGGGTGGGGTGAGGCTGGGGAGGAAGAGAAGGGCAGCAGGGCAGCACTGTACAGTCTTAGCCATGGGCATGTGAAGTCACACAACCCCTGTGGGAAGGACAAAAGGTCCCAGGAGGGTAGAATCATCCTATGTAGGGAAGTGTGGGGAGCAGCAGATGAAGCTGAAATGGAAGGCAGGGGTCAGGATAGGAAGGAATGGCCTTGTCAACCAGGATAGGTTTGAACTTCATAGTGATGGAGTTGGGGAGACTGAAGGATTTTAAGCTTTTAAGTGACATGAGCAGTAAAGCAGTAAAGACTATGGCTGAAGCCTGGATAAGAGATGATAAGGGTGTGGCAGTGGCAGCAGAGATGTTGAGGAGAGACAGACCTGAAAGCTATTCCAGGAGACCAAATTTATGGGACTTGGTGATTGATAAGATGTGAAGGGTAAAGTAGAGGGAGAATTTAAAGTTTTAGCTCTTCTGATGCCTGGAGAGTATCGTATGTAGGGAGTTAACATATTATTTTTTTCCCTGATTAATAAGTATTACATGTTCTTTAGAAAATATAGGAAAGCATAAAGAAGAAAAAAAAATCAGCTCTTATCTCAGCGCACAGAAATAACCACTGCTGATATTCTGAGTGCCTATCCTATCATTCTTCTAAAATAGATCCTAAGGATTCTATCTCCACAAGGAATCCACGGTCTCATGAACAACATTAATATATTGAATTTAATTTTGAACCCAAATGTTAAGTTTTGACTATACTGTGAGCTGAGTCAATATTTTAAAAAAATCAAGTGAATTAGGTACATGGGTGGGAACTTCCAAAGAAAGAATTTCTTCTTCCCTGGAAACTAAATAAGGGGCAGCGATGACACCCAGGACATGCCCTCATTCGTACCAGATTCTCAGAGGTGACCTGCCCAGTCACTGAGGGACATTTCCAGGTTCCGTTTCATTAATTCATGTTCAATTCATTCAATGTGCTGATCCCTGCAGGAAGGCAGCTCTGCAGTGATCACCTCCCGTGTCCAAATGTTTGGAGTGCTAATTATTTTTGCCCACTTGAACCTAGAGCTTGTGTGAACCTGTGCACATAAACTAAGTAAGAGAAAAACTTTCTGAGGTCCAGGAGCTGTGAATCAAAAACACATTATTTGAGACCCTTCCAGATAGAGGAAACGGGAGGGAAGTTAAAAAAAAAAAAGAAAAGGATATTTTTATGTTGAGAGGAGAGGGGAGGAGCAGAGTCAGGAAGATTCAGAGGATGTCTGCCTGAAAAGAAGCTCGAACAATAGAAAAGCTAAGGAGGAGAGAAAGGGGGCTCAACGATGGACAAATGTATCCACCGGGGCGGGCCGTCCTAGCGAAGGTAGCCTGCAGGCCAGGTACCAGGCGGAGGTGCTGCAGCTGGGGGCGAGCTCCCGGCTCCCGGACGGAACCCTTCCTCCTGACCTTCCCGGGGACCTTCCCTCGTCACGCCCGCCCCCGCCCCGGTCCTCGCCTGCCCTCAGCGGTGCTCAGAGGGTAGGCGGGTCCGCTTCCACTCTGAGGCTCTGGATTGAAAAGTCCCCGAGAGTCAAGTATGATTTACAACAGGGAAGAGAAAAATCAATACCTCCAGAGAGGTTTGGGGATGGGGGGTGGCGGTTACTTGAGGCAAACGTTTGGCAGAGGGTGGGAGAATTCTGCCTTGGGCTTTTCCCACCAAACCTACAACCCGACTCCCACTTCTTCACGAGGATCTGCCATCACCAACCCCGGCTCTCTCCCCAACTCCGTCGCCCGCCCCGCGGTGTGCGTCTTCTATTGCAAACGTCAGGTGGTCTAGGTTTGCCCTGGGTAAGGAGCTCGACGTGCTTTTCAGCTGCGGTTCTTAGGTGCCGGGGGTTTCGCACGGCCCTGGCGGTGGCGGGGAGTAGGCTTTGGCTGGGGCAATTTCACACGGCCAGGCTTTCCCTCACTCAGCTACTGGCCAGGGTGAAGCGAGCGGCGCAGGGGGTCGCTCGCAGGAAAGGGGCAGTGCAACCTGAGCAAACATTGCTAGTTTTGAACGCTCACCGCGAACGGGCTTCAAGGACAGGTCTCACATCCTCCCGGTTCCGTCCGCGGAACTCGGCAGACTCACTCTGCCGGCCGAAGCGCGGAGCCTGGCACCCCAGCTGCGCCCGACCAGCAGCTCTGGCCCTCCGGAGTTTAGACACTGGGCGCTCAGGCAGACTCTCCCGGAGTTGGGTCGCGCGCTCCGCACCAATGAGCGTGCTCCGCGGAGGGCTCGGCTCCGCCCCGCGCGCGCTGATTGGTCCCGCGGCCGGCTAGGCCGGGTGGCCAGCAGCGGCTGCGGGAGGCGGCGAGGGCCCGGCGCGAGTGGGAGTGGCGCGCGCCCCCCGCCGCCCTGTCCCTCCCCGCCGCGTTCCCTCCTTCTTTCCCTCCCTCCCTCGCTCGCTCGCTCCCTCCTCGCACTCCCCGGCTCCGGCCGCGCGCTGGCGGGGCTCCGCATTGCACACTCCGGGGGCGCCGCAGTGTTCGTGGGATGGAGCAGCGGGCTGCCGCTGGCGGCCGGAATCCGCGTGCAGCCCGGGTGAGTAGAGGCGGGCTTCCCGGGAGAGCACAAAAGGAAACGGGGCTCCTGCCAGCGGCCCGAGCTTATGCAGGGCCTGGGGCAACCACGGAGTGGGCTGAGTCCCTGGAACTACCGAGTGCTAGGACAGTCTTTCCCCCCACAGCCCCTGGCCAGCAGAGCTGGTGTCTTCGCTTCTGCATCCCTCTCCGGTGTTTTGCCCCCGAGTGGGCAGTCCGCACTGCGCGCAGCCTGGGCAGGTCCGGAGGGGCGTGTGTGCGTGTGTGTAGTGCTGGTGCTCTGGGGGTGGGATGGAAATGTCAGGAGCTGCCAAGTTCACCGCTGGAGGAATCTTTCCCAAGAGTAATTCACCACCTTCCCAGGGCCAGGCATGCGTCCACCAGGAACTCCAGCCGGAGGGAGAACCGGGGAGGCGGAGTGGCAGCGCCCCACATGTTGCTGCGGGGCGGGCGGGGGGTGGCGGTGGGCGGCGGCCATGGCCCGGCTGCGCCCACCCAGAACCAATGCGGTGGGGCGGTGAGCTGGGGCGCTTCCAGCCGTCGCGCTAACGGGCAAGGCCCTCCGACTGCCCACTATTGGGGTTCGGCGAGGTGGCGTCCACCCACTGAGCCAGAGCTTCGCCTGGGCTTGACTTGGCGACCCGCTTTTCTCTCCATTAAAAGCAGTTCCATTGATTACATTTGGCTAAACATTCTATTTTAGCCTAAAGCTCTCTGTCGGTCGGTCTATCTGACTCGCTCTGACCCCCGCCGCGATCTCACCAGCTCCACTCCCCCAATCCCTGCCTCGACCCTATTCCTCACAGTGAGGTTCAAAACTTGATATTTGAGCATGATTGTATCCGGCGTGGTCCCTGGCATCTCAGATGTCACAATCATTTGCCATTTCCTAGGGGAGTCCAAGGACTTGTTGTAATTTGGGGGGGGGGCGGGGCGGGACATTAAGGAGGGAGCAGCTCTTTGGCAGGGAGCTAGTTGGTAGAATAGCGTTGACCTCCCAGAGCCATATGACAAAAAGAATGTTAAGCTTCTCCCTCTGGTAACTCACCCAAGGTGTGACCTCCAAAATTCAGTTTTCTTTGTGGGAGGCTAGGGAGTTTAGATTCTCCAGGGGGAAGGTTATTTCTTGTTAAATTGACTTACAGTGACATATGCTCTGTTCTGCTCTTCACTGGCCAGCCATTGCAGATGCCTTGATATTATTAGGGCAATTCCCTTAAAGCCATTACGTTTTCTTACTCGAAGTAGCTCTTTGAGATTTTAGATCTGCACCCTATTTCTCTAGAAGACGTTAATGGTTACTGTATATGTGCTCATGTGTACCAAGTTTGCAAAAGATATTTGTGCAGTCGTCCATGAAATGGCTTAATACACATTTATGGTAAACCCATTTAAATGTAAAACATCTATCTGCTTTCAATTTTACTTTCCTCCTTGACCAAAGGCACCAGACTGAAACAGGACTTAAAAGAGGCGTCCTTGTTTAAAAAGAGGTTTTACAGAACTCTAGTCCTGAGAGCAAACAGTACGCTTTTGAGCTTGTAGGCACACAAAGGCTGTTAAAAACTGTGAATTAGTTTTTTGGGGTTAAAAATATCAGAAATGCTTCCAGACCAAAAAGAGTAGCTACAATGCATAGGTCTACATTTTGAAGCTGTTGACAGTCTTTATAAGATGAATGTTTATAGCACAGAATGCATAAACGGGACTGATTATAGCAAATAATGCCAAGTAAAAAACCATACTTTGCATCATATGTACAGTTTACGTGGCACACTGAAATCTCCTATTAAAGTATCTGTGAGGAAATCACCCTGATTTTACAGGTGGAACAGCTGAGGCTCTCAGAAGTTGAGTGACTTTTCCAAGGTGAATAGCAGAGTTCAAGTCAAGTTTTTTTTCCAAGTTCTTCCCTCCCTTGCTCCCTCCCTCCCTTTCTTCATGCTGGGCTTCCTTCTTTCCTAGTTCTAATTTCTGTACCTCTTTTTACTATTCAGCGCATAGCTTCCGGACCATTATGTACCATTCCCAAAAGGCTTTGCTCTCTGCAAAGTACCACATAGCTCCCTGTAAGGTGAGGGCTGATAAACATTTAAGGAGAAAGCTAATAATGGATTTTAAGGAACTATCCTTTTCCAAGGGGCATATTATTTTTATTAATGAGTTGTTAAATATACAAGTAATCAAAGCCCTGAAGAATGATGGCCTTATGGTAGTGCTTCAGAAAAATCAAGTGACTAATAGTGGCATAGATGTTTGAGAAATACGTTAAGTCTCCCACTCTATAAGCAGAAACTCCTCATAAGTTCAATAGACAATTACAGTGAAGCCCTAATAAATGATTATTTCATTAGTGTCATTTGAATTTTAAAAAGAGTTGACAAAACAGATTACTTAAATAAACCCAGAGACACTCTGGAAAAAAAAAAAAAAACTCACTCATCAAAAGTCCTGAAATCCTCTCTAACTAGTTTACAAATGCAACAGAAAACATTGATTAAAGAGAAATCATGTTTTCACTTGCATAGCTAGCAATAAGGGGCTTCCAGCTATCTGCCTATCTGATTATTTATTAAAAACCCATCATTTACACATCTTTTCTTGGAAAACTATTGCTCATGATCTTTATTTATGACACATTGCATAATATTTTTTAAGATGAGTAGAATTAATTTTGTTTGGATTAATGTGGGTAGAAATATTCGAAGGGTCAGTTTATTAAATTAAGCCCCTGAAGGGTGACAGATCCCAAGCACACTGAAAATGAGATGGCCAAAAATGAATGTGGAAAAATTCTTGCAGTGGAGTCCCAAAATAATAATGAAAGACTCTTACATACTGTGAAAGGAGAATTGTGGAAATACTTGGCTTACATTGTACCAAACAGATACTCAGAGATAAAAAGAGAACACAGTATAAATGAATTCTTTGCTTCTGCTTTTGCTGAGTAACATTCTTATACCCAGGCTTTCTCAGGCAATAAACACACTGGAGGTAATAGATCAAGAGATGGCAAGTGCTCAGGATATTCCAGACCCAATCAACAGACTAGATACTAAATCACCAAGATGGCCATCACTCAAGTGTGTTGAACCTTAGTGTGTAAATGACAGCTCTCTGGGGCATTGGCTGGCGGCCTCGCGGGGCTTTTGTCAGGGGAGGAGTTTCAGGGGGGACCCTGCCGCCATCAGGCCAGATCCATGTCCCTATAGATCAGTATTCAAAGTGAACACAGATTACAGTTAGTACAACTTATTTTGGAGAAAGGGGGAATAATGTATTAGAGTTTAAGGAGGAAATATATTTGTGGCTAAAGTGTTGCCCAAAATATGATATTTTTAAACTTTCAGAAAGCCTGACTGGATTTCAAATCCTGGTTCCTCCCTATTCATGAATTTTTTTTTTTGACCAAGAAACAAGAAACAGAGAGTGGAGATAGACACTTCTCTGAGTGGACAAATAAGCTCTTCCAGGAACTAGTTTGGGGATGGTTTTATTTAAACTTTTATAAATGTCTGTAGATGGTATGTGGTTCTTATGGGTAAGTGAAAACTACACTGATAAAGTTGAATCATAGGAATAACTAAAAAGACAGCCTAAATGGGAAGAAAAATAATAGAAGATTAAAGTCAAAATGGAAGATTGAAGATAAGTGTATTTGGGAAAAGCAATTTGGGAAAAGCAAAAGTGTATTTGGGAAAAAAGTGTAATTGGGAAAAGTGTATTTGGGAAAAGCACATTTATAGGACATGGTTTTGGATTCCATTCCCATCAGAGGTCAGTATAGCTGGATAATATTCTCTCAGCTTTCTTAAAAAAAAAGTGTGTCCACCAAGTTAAAAGTTAATGTTAAGAAAAGGATATAAAATTCTATATTAGTGTGATACCATTAAAAGTGTGTAGTTGAGTTAGTTTGTATAAATCTTCTTTCCATATCTGTTCATCTATCTATTATAGAAGGAAATGCATCAATACGCTAATAGTGACTATCTCTGGGTATTATGGGATTGCAAATGTTTTTATTATCTTCCTTTACTTCAGTATTTTCCAAATTTTCTTCAATGAACATGTATTGCTCTTAGAAGAAAAAGTATTATGGAAATAATATATAGTGTTGTAACCTCAGATTTCAAATAGTCTTACTATAACAAAGGCTCATTTGATTATCATTTCTATGTCTTCTGTAAATCTGCATTTGAAAAATTCGCCTGTTTTTTCCCCCTGAATTCCCTATATATGAAAGGCAGCATGTTTAAATAATTTTTTTTTTGTATTTGGTACTAAGGAAAAGTGTGGCTGAATATGAACACTGTGCTTTCCTTAGACAGTGAGAACTGGGAAATCAAAAGTCGTTCTGTTTTTGCTATAACTATCAGGATATGAAGAACCAAGTTAATGGAAGCTGGTATGTCTTGTAACAACTCCATAGACAAAGCTTCCAGGATCCCATAAGGGATGTGCCCAGTTTCCAGAGCCATGGCCCTCAGAGAAGCCCCAAGTATGATGTCCCCATCAGATAATTTTAGTTTTCTCTCAGTCTACCAGTTAGGGGTAGGGGTCATAGTTATAACTAGTGGCTAGCTACCATAACTAGTAGCCTAATTGACATTTTTACCCTTATGAGGTTGCTGCAAAGGAAGAGCTATACAGATACTGGAAGTCAAATTCTCATGCACACAGTTACAAATACAGTGAACTTGGATTATTTTTCCTGAAAATAAAAAACTAGAACTAGAACACATCTGTTGATATTTGAAAGCAAGGGGGTTCAGACAGGAAGTAATAAGCTCAAAGACTGTAATACCCTTATCTCCTGTCGTGCATCCCACTTGCCCATCCTTACTCTCTCTTTTGCCAAGAGGAGCTGCAGGCTAAAATTAAAAATAGATTCCAAAAAACATTCAGGTGTATGCATGAATGATTACTACATCATAGATTGTTAGGCAAAACAGAAGTACTGGGCGTGAAATCGTCATCTTTTTGTAGAAGCCATAGATATAAGAATTCTTAAAGCCAAGATTGTCCTATCTCTGACATTTTTTTTTTTTTAAATCATGATTGTTACTTGAGTTATCAAAACAAGTATCTCTAAGCATTCTAAATGATTAAATAACAATACAGTTAATGTGTTTGGGTGGTAGGATTTTGGATAAACATTTTCAAAAATATATTTCTTAATATTTTTATGCTCTAAAACGCAGGATAAGTAAAGATTGCATTATTCTCATCCCATTTTCCCCCCTTTTCAAGAAGTACCCCCTTCAAATCATTTTCCCCCCTTCAAATCAAGAAGTACCAGATTTGCAGTATATAAACTAGCAAATGTACACATTATTTGTTTCCATCAAGACATCTAGAAATACTAGTTTCTTTATACCATTAAAGCAATTTAGATAATATATACACTTACTTGCACTTATAATAATAGCATTTATTACTCTGCTTTTTATTTGTATGGCTTTTCATCTGCAGGACTCTACCTGCTTATGAGGGATTCTGCGAATCTTCCATTGGCAGAGACGGCAGTGTAGAGCAATGTTAGAGGCCTGGGATTTCCCATGTTGTAATTCTGGCCCTGCCAGTTGCCAACTCTGTGACCTTAGGCAAGTTATTTAGTTTCCTCCAGTTTAACTGGTGACCATTAACTAGCTGACTGACCTTTAGCAAGTTAAGCACCCAGTGTCTGGGCTTCATCTGCTTCAACTATAAAATCAAGGGGTTGCACTAACTAAACTTTAAATTCCTAGGTGAGGAGGAACCAACCTATATTTTTTGACATTTAAAACTACCCAGTAATGCTGATCTAATAAAATGGTTTTGAGCAACTAGAAGTGTGGCGTAATGTTGGTATTTAGAACAAACTAAGTTAAGAAGACAGAGTTCTTGGAGATCTATAATAAAAAATTTAAAGTATCTAGCATATCTCCCTGGAATTTGTTCTTTTCTTGCTATGTAGATCTTGCCTGTTCTTTCGACTTGATTATCCATGTGGAATACATTTAATTTCTTAGAACTTTTTATCCTAAAGATAAAAAAGTTGACTTTCAAGTGTTCTAAAAATGTTAACTCTTAAAAATACTGACTTTAATAGAAGTAATATTCTGAATTTATGTAAGGTCTTTCTGTACAAGATCAAAGGAATGGTATTAAGAAGTACATGGTTTTTCTTTTATGTATAACTTCATAGAAGGAGTTCCCTTTATGGAATTTTTAAAATTCATATTCCCAGTCACCCAACCGAATGAACGCACAGAAAGTTTTGTAGCAATTCTGACTTGTTCTTGGTCAGATGTGTCCTTAGTCAGGAGTGTCCTTTTATCCAGTATTTCCCAATTGACAATTCTTTTTAAACCTTCAAGGCCTAGTTCAAATGCGGTCTCCCCAAAGAAGCCTTTTCTCCTCATTTACATCAGTGTACATTTTCCTCTTTCACGTATACCTGTATTTTGTACTAACTTACTGTTTTTTACATTCTAGCCTATTTACATCATGTCTTATTTCTCTTGAATGCTGGCATGAGTATATTGTCTTGCACAGAGTAAGCCTTCAAAGAATATGTTGAATAGACTTACTACTTTCATAGAGAAAAAGCTGTAAGGGTTGGGGGTGGGCTGGGGGGTAGGGGAGGGGAGGGGGATCACAGAAGATTGATTTAGATGGAAGGGATAGGTTTGGGTTTTGTAGTTTATGACAATTGCCATCTAAGTTTAGTCTCTGGATGTCCACCAAGAACAAATAAATATCACAAGCTGTGACTGTTCTCCTCACAGACACTTCGCTGCTTTTGTTTCCTAGGAGTACCCTCTAGATATTGAGGGTCTTTACTGAATAGACTCTAAGCCATCAATCACCATGACCTAGGACTTGGGCAAGTTAGATGTGCTGTCTTCCCACCTGGAAATAAAAAGCTGACTGTTTCACACTTTCATACTAAGCTGCACTGTGCTTTTTAGAAGTATATAGATAATTTCTGCTAAACCAAAAACAACAGAAAGGTTCAAGGAAGAAAATAATCATTTCTCTTCCCATCACCCAGATTTAATTATTCGTATGTAATTTCTTACTACCTTAGTTGCATTCTTTTTCTCTAGGTTACATGGTGGCTACCTAGCTATATGTATATAGCATATGTTCAATGTGTTTGATCTTTATCCTTAATAGAATAAAATAGAAGACAATATATCAAACTTGCCATATATAGGTAAAGATATACAAAGTCCTTCTTGGCTGTTGAAAACTCTTTGCATGAGTTTTCAACACACAGTTCGGGCTGATGCTTTTTAAACAGAGAGCTAGACAAGGCTAGATCTGTTTAGTCTCTAATAGCCAGGATTCTTCTTCCTGTTCCATTGTCATAGGTTGGAATCACAGCCAGCTGACTTAAAATGTTGTTTTGGGGGCACCAGGTGAGATGTGGCTGGATCAGCATCAACTCCACCCAGTTCTGAGAAATAACTCAGAGTTCATTTTCTACTGTTACCAATAGTGTTATTCTTTGGGAGAGCCAAACCAGGCAAGTAAAAATCAACAGGATGCAAGAGATATTTTTCCCATCAAAGCTATTTGGAGGCTCAACTTTCTAAATGAAAGGCAATACATATCATATAATGGAATAGCAATTTAAAGAGAGGTACTGTTTGTAATGGTACTTTCTTCTCAGCTTGGGAACTATGTCAGAGAGACCTTTGCTAGAAGGGGTAATTTTCAGCAAGGCCAAGCAAATTCAAGAAATGTTGAATGCTGTAGCACCTAGAAGACATTTCAGGCAAGTGGGTAAACTCATTTCCTACAGTTTCTGGGAGGTTTTGACCTTGCAGGAGGGTTTCAGATCTCTTCTGGAACAGTGTCCTGAATAAGGTTGAACATGGGAAATGGAAAGAAGAAAAAGAGTACAGAAAAGAAGGAGCTTGAGGACTTACAATAAGGAAAGGATCACCTGCTTTATAACTGATTGAAGAAAACTTTCCAGTCCTATCTGATTCCGATCTTAATCTGGGGAAGCCCTAAGATATACAGAAATAAATTTGAGGAGAGCCACAAAGCTCTATCTGCCTTAAGTTATCTGCTGTGTTCCTGCTGCAGCCTCCATTAGGGCCACTCGGGTGCTGAGTCATAGTCTCAACTGTAGAGTCTAAAAGATTACTGTTAAAAGGCTTTCCTCAGGGGAAGCACGTGCTGGCTGATGAATGGATCCAAGCTGGTTAACAGCTGCGTATTGGTCAAGTAGGCAAGTAAAAGTTGAGGGAATCTAAGTCTCCAAGGGGACCGAGACAGAGACACAGAAGAGGCAACGATTTTGTGGTGAGGTATGGGTGGAAACGAAAGATGTTGGGATCTTTGCTTATTTCCCACTTTTAATCTAAACTCTCATCAGGCTATTTGCTGAATTATCAACCACCAATTCCTTACCGAATTTTGGCCAAGGCAGTTACTTCTTTGAATGTCTGTTTCCTCATTTGTAAAATGACTGTACACGATCAGCACTTCTAGAGCAGGATCTGCAGGAAGAGACACTGGTTCCTTGGGATGCTGAGGGAAATAAAAATACAATGGTCAAAAGTGTTTGGGAAACAATGGGTTAAATGCTTTTCAATTGCAAGACTTTTCAGAACTTTTAGGAAGTGAATGATTGTTCTAAATACCTGAAAGGTGGTATATACTCTTTGGTGAAAACCAAACCTGTTTGACAATGGAACCCATTTTGAAGGTGCATCTTTTGGGTCAGTGTTCTTTGCAACACCAAATATTGAACTAGCTTTGTCTGAGGTCCTCCTGGGTTTTAAATTCTGTGAATCTACAGTTACATAGTATGTCTCTCTTCCTGTTTCTTTTCTAGCTAGCCCCTTGCCTCTTATCTTGAAGAGTTTTTATGTTGTATAAACCTTTTGATCAAAACTGCACTCTGGGGCTTCCCTGGTGGAGCGGTGGTTGAGAATCCGCCTGCCAATGCAGGGGACACGGGTTCGAGCCCTGGTCTGGGAAGATCCCACATGCTGCGGAGCAACTAGGCCCGTGAGCCACAGCTACAGAGCCTGCGCGTCTGGAGCCTGTGCTTTGCAACAAGAGAGGCCGCGACAGTGAGAGGCCCGCGCACTGCAATGCAGAGTGGCCCCCGCTCACGCAACTAGAGAAAGCCCTCGCACAGAAACGAAGACCCAACCCAGCCAAAAATAAATAAATAAATTAATTAATTAAAAAAAAGAATGTACTCTGTTAGAAAATCCCTGCGTCTACTTTAAGAAGACACTGGGAGAGTGCAAACTTGCAAGCTATGCACTTTCCCTTAACCTTTGTATTTGAGACTACATAAAGTCACAGAGAGTCAAAACACAAATAATGAATTCCCCAAATACACACACACACACCCTAACAAAAATATTGAAACGTTTATTAATAGACAGGGGATAATATTTCATAAAGGAACAATTTATAAAAGACTGTTCATTCTGACAGAGGCATTTCTGAGCAAAGCAGTGCAATTAATCACAGAGCTGTAGCATAAATATGAAAAGATGAATACTGAACTTATACAAAATGTGCACTGTTCTTCCCTTCATCTTCAGGATTACAGAAGACGTTTATCACACATTGCCTCACCGACACCAATCTATTTGGCTCCTGCCAGATTCACCCTTTGCTGGACGAGGAGCTCGTAAAAGTGGCAGTGTTTTGAGGAGGGAGTGGCAACAGAAGTTCAGGGCACGGCGTGGCTGGGTCTGGATTCTGCCGCCTCTTGCTGAAATAGCTCCCCTTTCAGAGGTTGTTGGGGGTTGGCGGGAAACAGGGCGTAACTCTGGGTTAGAAAGAGAGAATAAGTATTCACGATGCCTATTTTTCACATTGTCATCATTGTACTTTGTGACTTTTCTGCAGTTAGAATAATCTAAATCTCTCCAGGTAACCTATAGCAGACAACTTTCAGTGGGCTATGAGTTCAGTTTTCTTGATATGTTTTTAAAGAGATAATTTTTTAGATAATGTTAGGATACAAAAGCCAAAATATGATAATAATTTCCCTTTTACAATTAAATTAAATTTACATGTTACACTATTTCTAAAGTTTGGTTGTCTGTCCTCCACCCTTATTTAAAATTTTTAAGAATCTTTGTCAAATGTTCTGTTATTTGAATTCAGGCTTATCTCTGATGAAACATCAATATTCCTATTTAGTTTTTCTTGTCTTGTTAAAATAGTTGGAATTAGTTGTACGCATTTAATTATATTTTTATACTCTAAATTGAGTTTTGAAATTTGGTGAACAATTTGTAACTATTTTTTTCCCAAGTGATAATATACATATTATCATATTGGCTTGATTCATAAGACTTTCCTCACCTCCTTGCACTGTCTTCACAAGGATTCCAAGCTGCGCTGTGCCTAGATTTTTGAATTCAGCTTTCTTATTTTTAGAGGCTGCCTTTCTCTTCCCTTAAACATACGAACAGAGCTTTTAGTTCATTGCGCGTTGCAAGCCCTGGCACAGACTAGATGCTCAGCAGATATCTGATGAGCAGACATTCTCCCTAGTCCATCAGTGTTTGCTGAATAAATTAACAGATTAGTTAACGAGCAGTGCTTCCTGTTAATTGTCACCACTGTCATTCCAGTAATGTAACCATTACCTACCATACAAGGCTGTTTTTCTTAACAATTAAAAGTAAATTTTGTATAACCCACCAACATGATGCTAATTAATGTTTAATGTTCATTTTCCTGCTTCGAAAGTTACTCAGATAAAAGAATTCTACTCAGAAAGCTTTGCACAGATTTCACAAAACCGAACAGATGTAGTTGGTTCTGTACCACAGAAGCTCAATGAACTTTGGAGGAGACCCGAGTCTTCTCACATAGGAATGAGATGCTCTCTGTGGGACTGAACCCAAGTGCCTTAAAACCACTAAGTAGGCTTTGTTTTGGCATGTTACAGCATTCCCCCTTTGGAATGTTCAGTCAGTTTAGGGATGCTGATTTCCGTAAAGCTTTCAGCATAAACTTCATCTTATGTGAAAAAGAATTTGGTTTGCATTTGGTCTGTACTTGATTGTTGATGCTTTATAGGCTGTACTCTGGATGTGTAGAAAGATTGTCTTCCTAGCCATTTTTTAGACTTCTTGATTAGTAAGTCTCCTTTGTTAAAGATTAGTTGTTTGAAAAAGGAAACAGACTCCCAGATATAGAGAACAAACAAACAGTGGTTATCAGTGGGGAGAGGGAGTGGGGGAGGGGAAAGACAGGGGTAGGGGATTGAGGTACAAACTATTATGTATAAAATAAATAAGCTACAAGGTTATATTGCTCAACACAGGGACTATAGCTAGTATTTTATAATAACTATAAATGCAGTATAACCTTTAAAAATTGTGAATCACCATGTTGTACACCTGTACCATATAATATTGTACCTCAGCTATAGCTCAATAAAGAAAAGAGATGTTAGGGTATATATCCTCTTTTGAAACAGGAGGGGGAAGTCTCCTCCTTTTCTCTGTTGCTTTCCTCCAATATCCGTAATTTCCTACCAATTTGTCTAGGGCTTTACCAGCATCACCACTTGGCAAAGTGAAGTTGATTTATGAAAAGCACTTGCTTATTTTATTTTATTATTATTTTTAAATTTTTATTATTATTATTATTTTTGCGGTACGCGGGCCTCTCACTGCCGCGGCCTCTCCCGTTGCGGAGCACAGGCTCCGGACGTGCAGGCTCAGCGGCCATAGCTCACGGGCCCAGCCACTCCGCGGCATGTGGGATCCTCCCGGACCAGGGCACGAACCCGTGTCCCCTGCATCGGCAGGTGGACTCTCAACCACTGCGCCTCCAGGGAAGCCCAAGCACTTGCTTATTTTAATAATCAAGCTAATGACAAAAGAACTCAAATGACTTGTTTGGGGGCTTGGCATTGAAGTTGATTTTATTTGCTATAATCTACCCAACAAATGACAGTACTAAGGTTTCCTTTCCCATCTTTTTTGGGCAGGTGTTTGTGTCATTTTTTTGGCAGCACTGAAGAAACTGTCTCTTACTGAGCTTTAAGTTTGAATAGCTTTGAAATCTTGAAAAAATAGTTATATCTTTTAATACTGCATCAACACTGTCTACATTTAACGTGTCCCAAAATTTGAATGACTGAATATTTTATACTTGCCAGTGCAAACGCAGCAATAATTAAGCAACAAGTTCTTCTTTTCTGGGCCCTACCCAAAGATATAAAAAGAAAGGGTAAGGCATGGGAACTGTCTTCATAGAACTTGGAATGGCTTCTCTCTGTGTCTGTCTTGAAATATTTGAGAACGAACTCATGCCAATCACAGTTAAAGGTGGAAACACAATAGTGAATGAAATAATAAGCAGAAGTCTTTGGGGCTAAAGCAGTAAATGAGACTTACAAAAATCCCTGTCCTCATAGAGCTTACATTCTAGAGGGGTAGGGGCAGAAGATAAGGACATAAATAAGAAAATATCCGGTATGCCAGGTGGTGATAAGTGCTATGGAGAAACTAAAGTGGGGAAGAGGGAGAGGGAATGTCAGAGGTGAGGGAGAGGGAATGTCAGAGGTGAGTGGGAGGCAGTTGGCAACTTTAAATATAGTGGTCATGGAGACCCCGCTGTGAAGGTGTCACGTGAGCACCTAGACCAGGTAAGAGAGAGAGCCTTGGGGACCTCTGCAGGAAGAGCCTTCCAGGCAGAAATGCAAAGGTGCTACAGTGGCATCATGAAGTCACTGGCTCTCAAAACAGCAAGGAGACCAGTGATGGGAGTGGAATAAGCTGGGGGGAGAGTAGTAAAAGGTCAGAGACATAAGGCGGCAGCCCTTCCATCCTGCAGAGCCTTTAGAAGTTATCTGGGAGATGTTTCCTCCTTCCCTCCCTCTTCCTTCCCCCCTTCCTTCCCCTCTTCCTTCCTTCCTCCCTCCCTCTCTTTCTCTCTCTCTTTCTCTCCTTTCTTTCTTTCTTTCTTTCTTTCTTTCTTCCTTCCTTCCTTCCTTCCTTCCTTCCTTTCTTGGGACTGAGTGAGTTGGGGAGCCATTGGCAGAATTTGCACCAAGGAATGACCTGATTAAATGTATGATTTAAAAGATCACTGGCTACTGTAAGAATCAATAATAGGAGGGAGGGGGCAAGCCTGAAGGAGGCTACTGCAGTAATCCAGAGGATACTGGCTTAGACCCAGGTGGTTGCAGTAGAGTTGGTATAAAGGGGCATTCTTTGTCTGTTTGGAAAGAGTGGAGGAGACAGGATTTACTGAAGGGTAGGATGTGGGGCATGAGTGAGAAAGTAGAGTCCAAGATGGTTCCAAGGTTTGGGACCAGATAACTGAAAGGGTGGGACTGTCATGTATTGAGATGGGAAGGCTGAGGAGGAACAGGTTTGGAAGAGGGTTCGATCAGCTTGGGACACCTTACATTTGAGATGCCTATCAGGCTTCCACATGGAGACAGGGAGTCAGTGGTTGAGCGTATGACTATGAGTTCAGGGGAGAGATCTGGGCTGAAGATATAATTGGGGAACTTCACTATGTATGCAAAAGCCGTGAAACGGGAGCTGATCCATAAGCGTGAGGAGATCAGATTGGCCTGTCAGAGCAGAGTGCGCACAAGTAAGTGGCAGTTGTAGGGTCCTTTATTTTTTGCTACAGCTGTTTGAGAGGAGTTAGGAATGTGTGGGCCAGAAGAGTTGAAACAGCTTTCATGGAGAGTGTGAGAATAGAACTAGTCCTTGCAGATGGATAATATTTGGAGGGTTAGAAATAACGAGGAGAGGATATTTGGTTAAAAGGTGTGAGAATTAAACACACCACAGCCCCTTAGCAGGAAGGTAGTAAGGGAAAACATACCAAGATCACGGTAGAATTTTCTCGCTTGTGGAAGTGATGGGACTTTAGTCTCTGTTCAGTCTATTTCCCAGGATCACGATATGCAAATGATAGAGTTTTGAGTCCCATTAAAATCTTGAGTGTTTCGCAACACTTGAGCAACAGCTTCTCTCCCTTATCCTTGCAGCTGGTGCTGCCTTATATTTTGTAGTAACTTGAAACTGACGTGGGGAATTTTAAGTACATCTCTTATTAAAACAGATGTTTCATAGACTATCGGGAGGTCAGCTCGTCATTCAGAAAGCAGCTTGGAATTTGAATTTAGTTCCTCTCCTAATTTTATGTTCTCCAAAGTCACTGTGTGGGAAATTTAAAATTTATTAGCAACTTTCTCTTGTTCTTGGATCTTAGAGAGATGGCAGTTTCAGTAAACCTGAAAAAATTGTATGCTGTGTTACCTAGAGGCAGATTATTGAACAACTTCACTTGCCTGGTGATAAATCTAAGGCATGTAAGTATTTTAACGCTTTCATTGGAACTTTGGAGTCATATTTTATAAAGGAAAAAAAAAGCCTCTGCCTTCTTTTTTGATGCAAAATGATAATTAAAACAAAAACAAACTTCATAAAATAATACAAAGGATGCCAACTTCAGAACAAATGATTAGAAAAATTTTGCCTCTTGTTCCCTCTCCCTCTACTTTTTACTAGAATCTAGATGAGGTTCAAGTCTCATTTTTATTCTGGGTAAAAGTTTCTCATGGAGTTGGGAAAGCTGAGGACTTCAACAGAACTCCCTGAAGTAAGAGCAAGTTGTGTATTTCTTTGTTCATTTTAGTTAAAGAATGCCTTTAAAACAATGTCTTGTTAGTGGTTTGGCATAACCTTGTGTGACATTTCTGTATCCCCACTTCTTCTTTGGGTTTCAGGGAGGTACAGAGCACAGCTCCAGCAGGCTGTGACAGTTTATGAGGCCCCCTAGGTGTTGGCTGGAGAGCAGCATCAGTGAGCAGCCCAGTGGACCCTCAAGCACTGTCCAGTAGAATGTTCTAGTCTCCCTCATGGTGACAGAAATAGTCTGTGTCTGCACTGGCCAATCTGGAAGCATTAGCCACATGTGGCTACTGAGTTACTGAAATGTGGCTGGTGCAGCTGAGAGACTGAATTTTAAATTTTATTTAATGTTAATTTACTTAAATTTAAGTGGCCACATGTGGCTAGTGTCTGCTGACTTGGACAGCACAGCCAAGCTGACGGCTGTTCTTGGGCTTGCTGGAGCATGGAGTGGGCAGATGCTCACGCTGTCCTTGCTGGGTCCTCTCCACCACCCTGGTGAGTGTCCACAAGCATATCTTTCTCATCTATACACATCTAGTGACTGGAGACAGGACAGGACTTTGTGAAATGCCTCCTCCCTGTCTTTCATGGGAGTGGGGAGAAGGAATATAGAAAGGCAGAGTGATGTTGCAAGAGATGAGGTCACTGTTATGATCTTAAAGACCTTTGATATTAAAAAGTATATTAAGAATAGTCTATTAAAATCATTGAATATTTTATAACTGATTATGAAAGAGAATTATCCTGGGGAGTAGATTTTAGAGGTAACACTGTGAGATAATCTCACTAGTGTTTTGAAAGTAGGGATTCTGTGAGTGACCCACTTTCTTTCCTTGAGGAGGGTTGCTCATTTATGAGTACTCTTAAGGTTTTTTTTCATTTTTTATTAAAATTTTTTTTCAGTTTAGGAAATCATTTTAATAATTCTTCTTTTATCAATATTATACCTTTGTGAATAAGACTTACAGAATATATATATATATTTTAACTTATTTCTTTAAAAAAATTTTTATTGGAATATTGGGTTTTTTTTTTGTTTTGTTTTTTGTTTTTTGCGGTACGCGGGCCTCTCACTGTTGTGGCCTTTTCCGTTGCGGAGCACAGGCTCCAGACGCGCAGGCTCAGCGGCCATGGTTCACGGGCCCAGCCGCTCCGCGGCATGTGGGATCTTCCCAGACCAGGGCACGAACCCACGTCCCCTGCATTGGCAGGCGGACTCTCAACCACTGCGCCACCAGGGAAGCCCCTATTGGAATATGGTTGATTTAAAATGTTGTGTTAGTTTCTCCTGTACAGCAAAGTCAATCAGTTATACATATACATATATCCACTCTTTTTAAGATTCTATTCGCATACAGATCATTACAGAGTATTGAGTAGCGTTCCCTGTGCTATACAGTAGGTCCTTATTAATTATCTATTTTATATACAGTAGTGTGTATATGTCAATCCCAATCTCCCAATTTATCCCTCCCCCCACTTCCCCTCTGGTAACCATAAGTTTGTTTTCTATATCTGTAACTCTATTTCTGTTTTGTAAATAAGTTCATTTGTACCATTATTTTTAGATTCCACATAGAGCAATATATACACCATTGGTATTTATGCAAAAACACATAGCAGGCCTTCAATAATCCACTCTTGAATAACACCATTGGTATCAATACCGTTGATAAATACCAACGGTGTGTGTAATTGCTCTGGGTGGGGATTATTAAGGAGAGGGATACAGAGCACAGGATGTTAAAATGACTAAGGTAGGGCCACTGTAGGGCAAGAAGGAGGGTCGAGTATGTGACCAGGACCCCAGCGGGCCCAGCCTCAGAACTCTCAGTTGGGATGTTGGTGTTATGAAGTGTAGTGCATTAAAATTATACTCCTGGGTCCCGATGGGCGGTAGATGGGAGAGAGGAAGGAAGGCTTTTGCCTCTCAATGATCAGTTTTCACCTCGGAAGAATTCCACATACTAGCAATTTACCGCTGCAGTGAGGAGCTGTCCCCGCTGAATTTGTGGAGAAAGGTTTTTAAAAAGATTTGTTGATGGATATTTCTGTGGTTATTCTGTTACTCTTACTCTTAAAACCAAATGGAGCCTATGTGCCAGGGGCTATGCTTCACTTGCCATCTAAATGATGAGGAAAAAAATGTGTACACAGGGACTTCCCTGGTGGCACAGTGGTTAAGAATCCGCCTGCCAACGCAGGGGACACGGGTTCGAGCCCTGGTCCGGGAAGATCCCACATGCCGCAGAGCAACTAAGCCCGTGCGCCACAACTACTGAGCCTGTACTCTAGAGCCCATGAGCCACAACTACTGAAGCCCGTGCGCTTAGAGCCCGTGCTCCACAACAAGAGAAGCCACCGCAATGAGAAGCCCGTGCACAACAACTAAAGCTTGCATGCAGCAACAGACCCAATGCAGCCAAAAATAAATAAATAAATAAATAAATGAATGTGTACAGGGATGAAGAAAACTAATAATGAAACACGCTGTGAGATGGATCCCCAATGCGTGGTCAGACAGTGAATGCGTATCCCCCCGTACTTGTCCTCAAAGACATAAAGGGCCGTCGGGTGGAAGAGGTACTACACTTCCCCTCCGGGGCTCCAGAAGACAAAACTGGTGGTTATTTTCTAATTAAATAAATGGTTTTTGAAGGCCTGTTTGTGCAGAGCTCTCTGGTGAGGGAGAATGATTTAGGACAGGAAGACTTAGCAGAAGGTGAAGATGTGACAGTGGCTGCCAGTTGTGGGGAGATTCATTTCAGTCGAGAGAAGAGAAAGCTTCAGGAAATAGAAGAGACAGCTATGAGGGGATTAGCCCCCTTTGCTGGAGGTGTCCCCAGAGAGGCTTCCTGGACTCGTGGGGACTCGTGCTTGTAGAGCAGGGGTCAACAAACTACTGACCTTGGGCCAAATCCTCTCCCTGCCTCTTTTTATAAATAGAGTTTTATCAGAATCCAGCCATGCTGGTTTAAGCGTGCAAGGCTGCTTTCACACTGCAACGGTAGAGGTGAGTAGTGACAAGACCACACGACCTACAAAGCCTAAATTATTTACTATCTGCCCCTATATACAAAAAGTTTGAGGGCCCTAAAGAGGATCAGATGCAGTGATATGTAAAATCCTTCCTAATTTTCCAAATGTAAGGGATTCAGACAAGAAACAAGCCTGTGGGAAGTGTGGAGAAGGGTTCCTGTGAGAGACGGACCTTGAAGGAAATTCTTTCTGGTCCTGGCAGAGAAGGCCATTCCATATGACCACTTGGGCAGATCTCCAGGGGAGTAAGTCAGTGTACCTGGGATGCTTCCAACAGACTCATTCCAACATCCACCCGTTCATTTGTTCGTTCATTCATTTTGCCTCTAGCACGTTGTTGGCTGGTGTAGACAGTAATCTAAACCATTTCTCTGCTTGCTCTTGGTAAAGTAAGCACAAAGTCTGGCATGAGCTGTTGGCATTTTGATAAGAACTTTGCCAGTATGGAAATGCTCATTAAGTTCAATGTTTATAATCGAGTTTTATGGAGTTATTTTATTTTAAGTATAATAGTCTCACCTAGACATAACTTAGAATTTATTCACGTGTTTGGCTTAATCGTAAGATGTAAGAAATGGTTGTTCCAAAATGAAAACCTCACTGTATTGGCAGGAGATACAGCTCGTGGTGTTAAGGATAGGATGCACATTACTATTCATGCCTTTTTAATTGATAAGCCTTTAAGGCTTCTGGAAGCCTTTAAAAGTTGTTTTGTCAACATTAGACCAGCTGCTGTGTAATTACGGTAGCTCTTCTTGCAGTTAAATTCTTTTAGTAACGTGTTCAATCTGCTGATGCCAAAGTGCTTTGAACCTGTGATATATACTATAGAGAGCTTTTGTTTTTACTTACAGATGGTTGTGCCGTTTTCTGGGCAACTCTGTAGAATTTTCACAGAAATTTTAAAGATGAATTACTTCAAATGGGAGGCAAATGAATTTGAGCATCAGGTTACTCCTCCCCCTATAAAAATTGTTCATGTGACTTGAGTTTTGAACTTGACTCATAACAACCTAAATATGCTCATTAAAAAAAAAAAATCTGCTCCTTGAAACGTTTTAAGGGCTCTTTTCACTGACTCTCCAGCTTGTAAATCAAAACTCTCTGGCACCAGTCAGATGATGGTAAAAGCAGGGGAGCCTGTGACAAAGATCGTTGCTTAAGGAGGAACCCAGCGCGGTGGTTCTGCCCTCTGTGCAGGGGACTGAAGCTTCACTCAGAAAACCTTTAGCAGTGTGTTTTGCTATTTTTAAAAGGAGTTCTATCCTGAAGTCTGGCACAAGAAGGTATAAGTAGGTAGGGACTGGTGTCAGAAAGATGCAAACAGAAGATCCTGTGCTTCTTTCCTCCTGGTCCCCTGTCCTCCCCACATGCTTTGTGCACCATATCTATGGACAGATCACACTGGTGCTTAAGGCAGGTAAGAGGTGGGGTGGTGATGCTGGTGGCCATGGAGGTTGCTCCTGTTAGCTCAGGCCAGTTAGGTCACTTCTTCCCTACGGCATTTTAAGAGAATAAGGCAAAGCCTTTTAAAATAGAGGTGCAGAGCATCAGCACCTGGAGGAACAAGAGACTTAGATGGAGCCACAGCTGGCTCTCTCTGGCCCCTTGGTCCCCTCTGTGTTAAGGAATGCATCTATGTTGGTGGAAAGTTGTGAAGTGAGTCCCTCAACCACCTGTGCTCAGCCTTCCTCTCCACTTTGTGGTATAAGGGGTCTGGGAGAGAAATTGACCCTTTACTGTATGAAAAAGCCAGTCTGTTTCAAGTTTAAATAGATGTTCAGGAGTGTTAATAATTTGCAAAATCTGGAGAAGAAGCTCTCCTGGACGGTATTGCCTTTTATAATGGTAGAGTCTGCTAAAAACTGTCTCTTCCGCTTACTCACTCAGGAAGTGAAGATTTGTTTGCCTTGGGAGCTCTTGAGCCCTGAGAACTGACAGATTTGGGAGGTTTGAGGACCCATGGACAGTTAGCTGTCGGGTATTTGTGTGTTTTGAAGTAGCTGTTGAGACACTGTTCTAAAGAGAACTAGAATTTGTTTAATTAAAAGTTGCTTAAATTAATTATATTTTTCCTGTGGGACAAAACTCATTCCTGGTAAATGGCTTCATCTTTTCAAAGTAATACTGAATGTTAGTTCAGAGTGTTTTTAATATTTCAGGCTGGTAGAATAGGCTGCCCAGATGTGACCAAGAAAACTAGCATGAGTCTCAGTGTTCTATATCTAAATATCAAGACTTGTTAATATCATTATGCATTTTTTTGTGACATTACTTTTTGTTAAGGTACATAGTTTACATTGATATGATAGGAATTAAATCTGCCTTCAAGTGTCTATTCTAATTGCTTGCATGAGACCTGGTCTTCTAATCAATCTTATCACATCAACATGTTCTATGCTTTCACCTATAATGCTTATCACATTAGCATTTTATATGCTTTCTCAAAGTCTTGCATATAGTTTTAGAAAATTATAAACTTTTTTTTTTTTTTTTTGCAGTAGGCGGGCCTCTCACTGTTGTGGCCTCTCCTGCTGCGGAGCACAGGCTCCGGACACGCAGGCCCAGCGGCCATGGCTCATGGACCTAGCCGCTCCGCGGCATGTGGGATCCTCCCAGACCGGGGCACGAACCCGTGTCCCCTGCATCGGCAGGCGGACCCTCAACCACTGTGCCACCAGGGAAGCCTGAAAATTATAAACTTTTGAAATTGCTCTGAGGGCTGCAAAATTGTTCTTGTTACTCCTCCACAGTAATCTCACATTATCTCTCGATTGCACTGAATCAGGGAGAGCAGATGTTGGCTTTAACTTCTGGTGCTAAGACATAATAGGCATAAACCTACATGCATATATATATGTACATAATATACATACACATGAGTAATCAGTTCCTAAAGAACCCCACAATCAACAAGACAAAGGACTTGTGCACGCTCAGATGGCTGTAGAGTCGTGGAGATCTTTCCTTCTCAAGCTACTCATCCCTCTGAGTCTCCTATTATAGTCAAAGGTACTCAGGCATAAAATCTTTTTATTATTTTTATCAAGTATTTAGATTCTTGTTTACAAGCAGCAAAAACCAACTCAAATTAATTTAGGAAAATTTATTTTTCAAGGATTATCTCGTATGTGGAGGAGAATGGATCTTTTTCTTACCCCTAACTTACTCTTTTTGGACGCCGTAATGATTCACCTCTGCACTCTGGGTCTGTGTGCTTGAGTAAGAGTACATTTTTATGTTGTTGGACTCTGCCACCCCTCCCTTACATGAATAAATGGAGAATAATTGAAGGAAGAGTCAGACAGTGAAACTGCTGGTAGACCAAGGCTATAGCTGGGTCTCACCAGCAGGAACTTGAATGTATCCAATACTCTCTCCCCATCTCTTGATTTCTCTCACCTCGTTGGTTTCATTCTTTCTTACTGCAGCCCAGGTGTAGAGAAGGTGACTGCAAATGCTCCTGAGATACACGCATCCCATATTTTATGCCACTATGTGGGACTGACTCATGCTCTTCTGTTCCCAGAATCAATAATCCTGAAGAATAGAGCTGATTGGCCCAGCCTGGGACAGATGTCAACTTAGACCAATCAGCTGTGGCTGCGGGTAGGACCACACTGTACAATACTTGTCATTGGGCTCCTTTCCTATGTATTGGTAAAAGGAGAATCAATGAAGCTTGAAACATATGAGATGTTTTCCTTGCCCACATGTGGGCACATCACCTTTTTCTTACCAACCATGACTACTGGCCTCTTCCAGATGCCTACTTTTCCCTGTCACTTCTACTTTGCCTGCCATTGCTTTTCATGGTTGGTGAAGAACCTGGGACAAGACATAGTGTGGACAGAAGGAGAGTTCCTGGGTTAGTGATTTAGAGCAGGTCTCTTCTGGTCTTTTCCCTTGAGCCCCAGTGATGCTCCTCTTCCTTTTCAGAATGCAGAGAGAAGTGACAGCTTGGGAGAAGGCAGATGAAAAGGTCAAATGATGAAGCTCACAGTCTGCTTTTGGCCCAGGAGATAATGCCCTTTTCTAAAGGCTAAATGTTTTCTCAGGATGAATAGATCAGTCATGAGTCCAAAATTTCATGACTACCTTAGATTTTTTTTTTTTTCCGGTACGCGGGCCTCTCACTGTCGTGGCCTCTCCCGTTGCGGAGCACAGGCTCCGGACGCGCAGGCTCAGCGGCCACGGCTCACGGGCCCAGCAGCTCCGCGGCATGTGGGATCTTCCCGGACCGGGGCACGAACCCGTGTCCCCTGCATCAGCAGGTGGGCTCTCAACCATTGCGCCACCAGGGAAGCCCCTTAGGAGATATTTGATTCTTTATGTATGTATAACATATATATAATAGTTGGAGAAAATGTACTTTGGGTTTTGACTTATTTCCTAATTTGTTTTCATTACCCAAATTCATTTGCACATATTTTTTAGGCTAAGAAAGTTTTCCAAACCCATTTAACGTGTAACTTTTCAAAAATTTACTGGGATCCTCTGTGTGTTTACTTAAATAGAAGTCATTCTTTTGTTTCCTCCAAGTTAATGGTGCTAACTCACTTACGTTCTGCTTCTGACAGCCATTTGGCAGTAATTCGTCCCCAAAGGAATTGCAGTTGATTTCTAAATCTTGTGTTTTCAGTTGCTGCCTAGTTATCCCACCCTGATTGGCATTTAACCATTGAATTGGATTTTTCTCCTACTGAAGAGAGCTTTATGAGCTTTAACTTCAAGTGCCTAGATCACAGTCTGATGTTTTGCATTATAATTGACACTGAGTAAGCAATTTTTGCTGGAAAAGGCCTTATCTCCTAAGATTGAGGGAGGATTTAGACACATTTCCCTGACACTCTTTTTCAGGGTTCATTTGGGTGTGCTTCGGGGTGGCTCTGTAGGCGAACACATTAATAACAATCTCACCCAGCACACGTTAGCATGCTTATTAATTTATTTCTGCCATCAGCGGTGATCATATTCCCTGAGAGCTGTTTCTCAGGGCTTGTTGACTGATATGGCCATAAATATATCCCTGAAGGGTAAAGCTGTAGCTGTTTCAGCACACATGGAACAAAAATAAATGTCCCGGGCTTCCCTGGTGGCGCAGTGGTTGAGAGTCCGCCTGCCGATGCAGGGGACACGGGTTCGTGTCCCGGTCCGGGAAGATCCCACATGCCGCGGAGCGGCTGGGCACGTGAGCCATGGCCGCTGAGCCTGCGCGTCCGGAGCCTGTGCTCCGCAACGGGAGAGGCCACGACAGTGAGAGGCCAGCATACCGCAAAAAAAATAAAATAAATGTCCCACTGTTTTAGTATTACAAATTATAATCCTATTGCGGCATGAAATTTAAGATGGTGATAGTTTAATTTCTACTCTTTTTTTTAACATAATGGCAGAATACATAGAATTAAAAAATTTTAATCAAATAAGTTTTGCCGACCATATTGTGTGCGTGGTTCATTCTTTGCCCCTTAAGTCATGGAATATTTTATATTTCAAAAACAGCACTACCTTTGGACATTCTTACCTTTAATTATTGATAGTAAATAAACAAAAATTGTTCTCTGGGCCTATAACTGGATTTTGAGGAAAAGAATATATCTTTGCCTTAGAGAGACCGAATAATGAACTTGATGTTTCTTCTATCACCATGTTCATTCATTCAGTCAACAAATATCAATTGGGTACCTGCCTGTTCTACCTCTGGAAACTTAAAACTAGGGAGATATGGATCTATAAGAAACTTCCGATAAAGAGTTATAGACATCATGATAGAAGGTGCCATGGGACACAAAGGAAGGAACAGTTAGTTGAGATCAGGGGAGGCTTAACTAGAAAATGATAGCTGAAGGGGGCCGTCTGCCCTGGGGAGGACAAGAAGGAAGAAGGAAGACTGTGAACTAAAACACAGGCGTAAAGCAGAAAGCAGCATGGTCACAACTGAAGGAGGCCATGTGTTTGAATATGATTAGGATGAAGGGCATGTGTAGCTAGATGGGGGACACGAAAAGGGTAGGATAGAGACCTAACCAGATATAACCAGGATATATATGTTTTTTATATATTATATATATATATAAAATATATGTATCTTAGTTGGACACACACATACACATATACGCATGTATGCGCATACATGCATATACATGTATACACATATGTAGGAACATACGCGTGTGTATCCAATTATGGAATATTGATTTTATTTTAGGTATTAGTATTTTTCAGTCTTTTGTTATCTGTTCCTAAGCTTAAGAGGAGTATAAATATTCTTGTCATTCTACCTGGGGAAGTATAAGAATCTTGGGAGGTAGAGGAAAAGGGTAGTTTCATAATTTGAAAAACCCACAAGATGACTGTGCAAAGTCCCTGTGTCCACCCCACTGAGAATTACAGCTAAACTCAGCGCAAGCCACTGAAGAGTTTTACGTGGGGGCTTATAGTGTCTTTTAATATTAGTGACCTCATTAGAGTACTATCTCAATTTACTATTCTTTAAATAAAAGACTTTAAAAATTAGTTGCTTGCCTCCTCCATCTCTAGGCTCTCATAATCCCCCGTGTAAATTTTCAGTATCCAATAAGAGAACTCATTTGTTCTCCTGTTGGCACAAACACATTTTAAAGACTAATAGGAAAGGAGTATTTTGGGGACAGAATATAAAAATGAAGTTGGAACAGAAAATAGAAGCTATTATTTGTAGCTTCCCATCTTTGATTTTCAAGGCATCTTCTAGTTAAGACTTCCCTGATCTGAACTGACCACTCCCTCCTTTGTGTCTCACTGCACCTTCTATCATGATGTCATGCAGGTTATTTCTGGACCCCTATTGGGGGTGTCCAGGCCAACTGGGAGAACCAGTGGGGGAGAGTATGGCAGGCACAGTGCCTGGTGCGTAGTAGGCATGCAATGGTCGTTAGTGCCCTTATCCTCCCCTTTCAAGCTCTAGCCTTTTTTTTGAAAACCAGGACCCATATCAGTCTCTTTTAGCTAATGTCAAGGGTGACTGGCAGAAGTGGTTGAAACTGAGAAGAAAATAATGACTCAGATGTTAGACCTGCATAAGTTAGAGTAAGAAGGGAATTTAATGATTATCTAATACCCCCACCTCTCACTTCACTGACGGGGAAACCAAGGTCCTGAGAGTTCGAGAGACTTATCCAAAGTCACAAAGCTAATAAATATGGGGAAAGGACCAGAGCCCAGGTCCTCTGACTCCAAATATCAGATCTTTCCAGTCTTTCAGACACATTGATGTCATTTCTGCATGCTTTCGCTTTTCGCTAAACAGTGAGAGTTAGTCCCCATAAAGGTTCAGATCAGTGTATCTGAAACATACGCTCCATCAACTGCCCCCTCTTTTTCTGTTTGTTTGTTTGGTCATTTAGTGACATCAACATCCACCAGCTGCCTGAGCCAGTCATTTCAGCATCATTTTCATCTCCCTCTTGTATTCACTTGGTCACTTGGTCCTGTTGATTTCACTTTGGAAATACGTCTCAAATCCATCTTTGCTTTCATTTCCTGTATTCCTATCTTGATTGAGTCTTTCTTCTTTTCTTCTCTGGACAATTGAAATGACTTGTAAGCTGGGTCTGTCTTCTACAAGTCACTCTCCTCATTGCCTGCAGAGTGTTCTTTGTAAAACACACAAATGAATGATGGGTTCAACAGCTTTCAAGGCCTTTTCATTCTGTAAAGTCCCTCTCCCTTGCTGTGGCCCTTTATGATATGGCCTTAATGTCCCCTTCAACATTATCTTCGGTTGTTTTTCTCCTCCTTTTGTCTCTGAGGCTTTAATCACACCAGCCTGTTCAATATTCCCAACTTTTTAATGCACATTCCCGGGATACCCTTGACCGCAAGTTTAAGCAAATATCAGTGCTCAGTTCTATGCATGCATCACTCTCTTCATGAGGCCCTCTCTTCCTTTCTCGGTTGAGATACATGGATCCATCTTCTGTTACCCCAGAGCACTTTGTTTATACTTCTCCAATAGCCCTGAGTGGTGTCTGATGGGCACTAGAATTTATTTTCTTTTTTAAAAATATGTCTGTTTTATTCAATAGTCTGTGAACTCCTTGAGCTCAGCAGTTGTATCAGATTCATTCTTGTATCCCTGACATCTGTCGTAGACTAAATAGTGGTCCCTCCAAAATGTCCACGCCCTAATCTCTGGAACCTGTGAGTGTTACCTTACATGGCAAAAGGGATTTTGTAAATGTGATTAAGCTAAGGATCCTGAGATGAGGTGATTATCCTGGTGGGCCCACTGTAATCATGGGCCCTTATTAGAAGGAAGCAGATGGCTCGGGGCAGAGAACGTCATGTGGTGAGGGAAGAGGGGGAGAGAGGAGATAATCGGTAGAAGCAGAAGTTGGAATGATGTGCTTTGAAGATGGAAGGAGCCACCAGCCAAGGAATGCAGGTGGTCCCTAGAAGCTAGAAAAAGCAAGGAAATAGAATCTCCCTTAGAGCCTCCAGAAAGAATGCAGCTCTGCTGACACTTGATTTTAGCCCAGTAAGACCTATTTCAGACTTTGGACCTCCAGAACGAAGAGATAATGAACTTGTGTCATTTTAAGCAGCTAAGCATGTGGTAATTTGTTACAGCAGCAATAGGAAACTAATACAGCATGTAACACACATCTAATATGCAGAAGGACTCAGTATATTTGCATCTTTTTTTTTAAAGATTTTTTTTTTTGACGTGGACCATTTTTAAAGTCTTTATTGAATTTGTTACAATATTGCTTCTGTTTTATGTCTTGGTTTTTTGGCCGTGAGGCATTTGGGATCTTAGCTTCCCAACCAGTGACGGAACCTGCACCCCCTGCATTGGCAGGTGATGTCTTAACCACTGGACCACCAGGGAAGTCCCAGTATCTTTGCATCTTATCTTGATTAAGCAGAGAATCTGATCCTCATAATTATGGTAGCTAATACTTACTGAACCTTTTGCTATGTGACAGTCACTGTGCTCAGCCCTTTATACATGATCCTCATAATTACTCTAAGGCTGCATGCGCTTATTATCCCCACTTGGCAGATGAGGAAACTAATGCACAGCATGTTTTAATAATTTGTCCCAAATCACACTGCCCACAGGTGATGGCACTGGGACCTGAAGCAAGCAGTCTTGCTTCTTGGTCTTGGTCCCACACCTCGCTATCCCACACCTCACTTACTCATAGCACCAAATTTACATGTGCTCCCCTAGTGTGATAGGGCATGGCGAGAGGAAAGCTGCAGGAGCTCCATTCGAGTATTGATGCCTTCCCTAATCAATTGCCTCTGTAAATTGGGCAAGTCAGCAAACCTAGATCTCTTTGCCTGTCTTTGCCAAATCTTTCTGCTTGCCTTATGGGGTTAATGTGAGGATTGAACGATAAGTTACGCGTGAAAGTGCTTTGAGACGTATCAAGCACTACATGTATGCTGTTTATCATTATATATTTGGTTGCTTGTGTATCATCCACATTACTGTGGACGAGAGTTACGTGGCTCATGAGCTATGATGTCTGACTCATTTGGTAAGCAGGTGCTTAACCTACTCGATAAACACATTTGATAAAAATGCCCTTTTGCCCTCTAGGTTATCATTCTTATATTTTGGATCATTGACACTAAAAACCAGAGAGCTCACAATTTAGTCTCCGGCATAGAACTTCATGTTTTTTTCTTTTTAAAATGAATCCTTCTTATTGCTCTGAGGGAATATTTGTAACGTGTAGCCGGCAGGAAGGTAGGGCTGATGGAAGGCTTGCAGTGATTTCAGCAGCTTTTCAGTAGGGTTCTTCGGGATAAGGGAACAATGAATCCCTTGAGGATGCTTGTCATTTGTGGTGGAGAGTCCTAGGCTGGGAATGAGCTGCGAATCCTGGGGAGTCCTGACTCGAGAAGATTGGAAGTTTAAAAAGAAAGCCAGTGAGGTGAAGGTGATTCTCTTTCTCCCTGTCCTGCCTTCACCTGCAAGGTTACGTTTCTTTACGATGCTTTAATTGCTCATTGTCTGCCATTTGATTTTTTCTTTTTTTTTGCCATTTGATCTTGAGATTAGTTGAGATCACCAGGATAATGGAAGGCTAAGATATGACCTGACCAGACCTGAACTGACTGTCAGGTTCTCAACTTTTTGAAATACTGATGAGCTGCAGGGTGGCTGATTTGTGTTGAGATGACACCTGGCCAAAATATAGCATCTTGTTATGATTTATTGCTTCTTTTGTTTACCCACCCATAACATAGGGTCTGCAGAGCACAAGTGTTTAATGCATGTTCAAGGCAAGTCCAGCTATCCTGAATGGGGTAATATTCCAACATAAAATGGTACTGTGATAGGCATCCTTATGTGTACATTTTTGTTCCTCTATTTGATTATTTCCTTGGTGTGGGTTCTTAGACATAGAATCAGTCAACCAAGGGGATGAACTTTAAAACAAAAGCAGGGGCTTCCCTGGTGGCGCAGTGGTTGAGAATCTGCCTGCTAATGCATGGGACACGAGTTCGAGCCCTGGTCTGGGAGGATCCCACATGCCGCGGAGCAACTAGGCCCATGAGCCACAACTACTGAGCCTGTGCGTCTGGAGCCTGTGCTCCGCAACAAGAGGGACCGCAATAGTGAGAGGCCCGCGCACGGCGATGAAGAGTGACCCCCGCTTGCCACAACTAGAGAAAACCCTCGCACAGAAACGAAGACCCAACACAGCAAAAATAAATTAATTAATAAACTCCTACCCCCAACATCTTAAAAACAAAACAAAACAAAACAAAAAACAAAATTAAAACCAAACAAAATGAAAAAAAAATTGGTACATATTAACAGATTGCTTTCTTTAAAGATTGTATTAATTTACATTCCCACTAGTAGTGTATGAGAATGCTTATCTCACTGCAAGCTTGCCAGCGCTCACTTATTCAATAAATATTTATAGAGTTCTCACAGTCTTCAGGTTCAGACATTTTTGAAAAGTTTTCAAAAGTGCCCCAGGTGATTCAAAGTGTAGCTAGCTGAGAACCGCTGGTTTGGTTGATGGAAGAAAAATAAGAGGAGATTTTCTCTCATCACTTCTCTGTGGTCTGAATGTCTCTCCCTATCCCCTTAAAATAGAATAGATCAGTCTTGTTAGGTTATTCCTGTTTTGTTTTGTTTTATTTACATAGGACACCCTATCCCTACGAGCAGCCGTTTCACACTCAGTCTAACATCATCTTGAAGCAATAATCCATAGCAGTGTCAACTATGGGTTTAGTAATATAATCCTCTGCTCACACGGCGCTTTCCAATGTTCAAATAGTTCTGTCGAGTGGTGTTACCTTTCAACTGAATAGGATCTTCTTGTTTGTAAAGTGCGTCACTAATATGATCTCATTTAATCGTTGCAATTACCTTGTGAATCTGGCGTTTTCATTCTTTTTACAGAAAAGAGGAAAGACCACAATTAATAATTAACTTTTCTCTAAGGTCACACAAGTATTAATCATGCATTAGGAGCTGACTCAATGCAGATCTTCTGACTTCAAGCTCAGAGTTTCTAATGCTGTGTCATAACCTGCCGTTGGGATTTCTCTAGTTCTGCTCCTGTTTTATTACAGGATCCGGTTATTAGATTGTTTTAGGTTACTTTATTTAGTGTCTGCAGGTTGTACTGAGCTTTCCTTTGCTCATTTTCTTCCCTATATGCTCATCTACAATTCTAAGTATCCAGAGTAGTTTCTCAACTTCTTTTTTCATTATTTCTCCCTCCCCAAGGGGAGAAAATTAATTTAAATTCTTTCTAATGAGAGAAATTAAATACTAAGGAATAAGATCTCGTCAAGCAGGATTGAGCTTTGGAGGGCCACCACCTATTGTTATATGTAAGATGTTTTTTTGCCTCCCAACGACCAATTTTCATCTTCTTGGGGGCTCAAAAATGCTGTTAACGGACAAACTAATTTAGATGACTACCGGTGGGCTGTAGGACTTACAGATGGAATTGGCATATATGTGTAGTTAGTGGGGCACATAGGAAACTGACATTACTCTTTACCAAAGCCTGTTTAGAAAGCTACAAACCAACTAATCACTTAAAAGGCAGCAGTGCTTTAATGTGAATTGCTAATTATTTAAATATGCATTCCACGTGATCAAATCACCTAGAATATCAAACTTGTCTTGGTTTTCCAGATGCTGTGTAGGTCATATAGATTATGTCTTCCTTTTCCACCCACTGCCTACTTTTTTTTTTAAATCTCACATACTTTTGTTCATATTGGTTAAAACTTGGCAACAGCCAACATGTTCATCAAAAGATGAAATGGTAAGCAAGTATGGCATATCCACTCAGTGGAATACTACTCAGCAATAAACATGAATACACTAATGATACAAGCAACATAATGGATTAATGTCAAAATCATTGTGTTAAGGAAAAGAAGCCAGACACAAAAGAGGAAACAATGGAATGATTGAGAAAGGAGAAATTAGGAAATGAGGCCATGAATGAGGAAACATAGAAACGATTGAAATGTTTTACATCTTAAATGTGATTGAGATTGTACAAATGTGTACATGGTTTAGAATTCCTTTACTTGTACATTTTAAATGGATGCAGTTCACTATAGGTAGATTATATTGCAGAAAGTTATTTAAAGTGATATATCAAATTTAATATTGCTGATTTGAGGCTCCTACATAGCTGTTCAATAATCTGAGTGCTGGGGCTTCCCTGGTGGCACAGTGGTTGAGAGTCCGCCTGCCGATGCAGGGGACACGGGTTCGTGCCCCGGTCTGAGAAGATCCCACATGCCACGGAGCGGCTAGGCCCGTGAGCCATGGCCGCTGGGCCTGCGCGTCTGGAGCCTGTGCTCCGCAACGGGAGAGGCCACAGCGGTGAGAGGCCCACGTACCACAGAAAAAAATAAAAATAAAAAAATAATCTGAGCTCTGATTTTGGATGCAAATAATTTGTTATCTCTTAGTTTTTAAAAAATATTTAATAAACTGGAAAGCCATGTCTTCAGTATTTTATTCTAAGTCCACACTTCTCAAACGTGAATACAGTCATATTCTAGAATACCAGTGCACCCACTGCCTACTTTTTTATGAGCTTCGTATGGGCTCTTGTCTACCTGTTGCCACAGCTCTGGCTCAGCTTTTAGATTTATTAGTTTCTGATTTGAGGCAGTTACATATGTTTCCATTTATAATTTTCAGAAATAAATACTGGCGTGTTCCGAGACAGGAAAACACTGCATTGGTAGATAAGGGCCCTCTCTTGCTGGGCTTGACTGTCTGCCACCAGCTCTGACATCCTCTGACCCTTGGCATGGAAAGAATGTAAGTGGGAATCAAGGGCCCCAGGTAGCTTCTGTTTGTTTTTGTAAGAGATCCAGATCTAAGGGGTTTGAGAAGATGCCCGATTTTATAAACACAGAGCCAAAGAAATGAAAAAGGATGGCAGGGAGGGGCCAGGCATCGGGGAGGTGTACTTGCAGGGAGTAGAGCTTGGCGGAAAATGAGCTTTCATTCATTTCTATGGGTAGAATTTTTAAGATTAACATGCTAGTTTCTTTATTGAAGTCAAACAAGATTTTAAGTCATTTATCAGGGTTCATAGAGCGCTTATATATAGAAGTCAGAATAAAAGTAAATGAACCATGAATGCTAACATGCATCTAACAAATTTAATAAGATTTAAAAGTTAAGTAAACCAATGGAGGTTGCAGTTCCCTCCAAAGCCCCATTACAAGTTTTAACCTGGGTTACCTTTTTTTTTTTTCTCTTTTCTTTCCCCTCTCTTCATTTTACACAATGTCTTGTGTGGCTTCTTTAGCCTCAACTTTTAGAACACGAAAGCTTGTTTTTAGAGGGAATTTCGTTTTTAGTTATGATGCTGAACAACGGGCTCGTGTGCCCACGGGGTGTAACCAAACTCTGATAGTGGATGTCTGTGGCGAAGTAAGGGTTTATTTGTAGGGTGCCAAGCAAGGGAGTGGTAGACAAGCCTCAGATCCACTCCATCTTGGTGTCTGAGTTAGGAATATTTTAAAAGGGAAGAACAAAGAAACTGGGATTAGTTACATCTTGTGACATTTCTGTGACAGTTCTTTATTGCGGCTTCGAGAGTCAGGATGTCTCCGGTTTACGAATCTCTGGCCAGGTGGTCCATGGCTCAGGGGTCTGTGAGCTCATCTTGCCCCGGAGAAACAACCTGTGTTTGTACATTGAGGGTGATAGCAACAACAGCAATTTTAGTACGTTAACGATGTTATCGATAACAGCAGTCTTAGTCATCTGACTCCGGTTGATTAGCGTTCAGTTAACACAGGATTGAGGTAACAGGGGACAAGAAAGTGGTTGAGATCCTAGCTTAGGTGGGCTTACTGTCAATTTCCAGTGCAGTCACTGCTCAAGAACATAGCCGAGGGTGTCTGGCCCTGCCTGGGACTTTCCCTCCCACCCATGGCTTCTTTTACCAGAGGATCTGGAAGGTTTTTCCATGCATCTTAAGCCAGGCTATTTGAAATTTACTAGCACAGTGGTTCAAGGGAGATTTATGTAGAGAAAGGAAGAGAAAGTAGACTTATATGTTATTACAAATTCTAAAGGAATAGATTTTTTTTTTTTTCCTATAAGAAGCACTCTGGTTTAATTCTTCGACAGGAGGATGGGATGATGGAGATTTTATCCACATGACTTTCTTATCCTTTGCTTCCCCCACCCTCGCAACACTTCAGACTGAAGAGTGAGCCATTCTTTTTCTCTTTCATGTTTAGGAAACAAAACTGTGGTTGGTGGTAATTCCTTCAGGGTATCAGTCACCAACATTTTTTGTATGCCTTGCATACGTCAGGAATCATGCCATCGAAACACATGCCTGCCACTTAGCCAGCATCAGCAGGCCTCACCAGCTGATACACTTAGCACATGTTTAACTGAGGTACCAAAGGGTGCAGAGGTACGAGACTCTAGTAGCGGAGATGCTTGGTAAGACTTGTTTTGTCAGTTCTTCCAGACTTTGGTAAGTCTTCAAAATACTCCCAGTCAATCCTAATTTAGGTTTAGGATTTCTCTTCTTGATCCTGGGGAGGGGTATTTGACCATCGACAGAGCAAATACAAGTCCCTGGGACTCTGCTTCCCTCTCAAAGGCTTCAGAAATTCCCAACCCTGGGGAGGTGTCTCTTTGGATTTCAGGTCTCAGGAGAGGTTGATACATTCTAGGAGCTTGACTTCCTTGGGCTTTTTATTGGAATTGACCCTTATTCTGGACAGAGGACAAATCAGGGACTGTGCCTTGAAAATAGAGATTTAATAGCCTTGCTCCAGGGTAAAGTTATAATGGGGAATGGGTGCTGGTGAGGCTTTATCTAGCTTTAAGCTGCCCCACCCCAGTTCATCCTCATTAATTCCTAATACTTGTAACACAGCTCTTCTGGTAAGACCTTAAGCCTGATAAAGTCCCACTCCACTATTAAGATTGTAACTGTACACTTTGCTCATGCTGTCATATTTCTGTCAGTTTGAAGTCTCTGTTTAAATCAAAAGAGTACTCTGACTGCATTTGCCTAGAAGATTAGTTATCCAGATTGGCTCAAAGCCCATGAGTAGAAGTATTAATCCCTGTGTTGTCTTAAATACCTAGGGACAATTCACGGGGACAGCTCAACCTGGAGTGCTGTGTGGATTTCATTCTCACTTGTTAATTAACAAGCTCTTTTGGGGACTTGAGGCGCTGGAGCTGAACACCTGACTTTAGGTGACTCTGGGATGTTATCGTCTTAAAGCTGGTCTCATCGTTAACATGCAGGAGCATTTGAAGAGTTTGATGTAGTTTAGAAAAAATTCATCTCTGTAAGCCAATTTATATGATGTTCAAGGACAAGCAAAATGAATCCATTGTAATAAAGGCCAGAATAGTGGTTACCTCTGGAAAGAGTGGGGACAGGGCAGAGGATGAGCTATCTGGAGTATAGGACATGTTCTGTATCTTGCTGTGTGTGGGAGTTACATGGGGACATACATATATACAAATTCGTAGAGCTATACATCAGTGAAAAAGAAAAAGTATTCTCACCTGAGAGTTTATGCCATCAATCTCCAAGCTCATAGACTTTGTTAGATTCTCAGTGTATGGGACTTCCCTGGTGGCTAGTGGTTAAGACTCCATTCTCCCAATGCAGGGGGCCCGGGTTCGATCTCTCAATGAACTAGATCCCACATGCATGCTGCAACTAAGAGTTTGCATGCCACAACTAAGGAGCCAGTCAGCCACAACTAAGTAGCCTGCCTGCTGCAACCAAGACCTGGCACAATCAAATAAGTAAATAAAATAAATATTAAAAAAAAATTCTCAATGTAAGCCTTTGGAAGGTTTTAAGATTGTGTTGGGAATAATGTGATGAGATTTGTACTTTGAAGAGCTCTCTCTGGTTGTTGCTGGAGAAAGGATGGGGTGAAAGAGTGAAAGCAGTGACAGTGGCTTGGGAGACTGGTGCGATGAGCCAGCAAGAGACAGTGGACACTTGGATTAGACGGTGGTGGGGAGAGAAGGGGATGGAGAGACAGGTGGGGTGCGGGAGCGTTGAGGATGACTCCCAATACTCCAGAATGTGAGTATGGATGGAGAGGCCGTTGCCTAGAGATTAAGAATTCAGCTGGAGACAGGTTAAGTTTCAGATCCCCGTGAGCCAGCCTTAGAGATGACAAGTAGGTAATTAAGTAAATGAGTCTGGAGCCAGTAAATAGGTCTGGGCTGAAGTTATAAATTCATGAGTGGCTGGTGGGGTATTTAAAGCAATGGGAATGCCTGAGATCACTTTGGGCAAATGCATAGAGTTGGAAGAAAAGAGATTCCAAGACTGCCCTGGCAAATTGCCGCATTTAGAGGTCAGGTAAGGGAGGAGTCGGAAACCAAGGCTAAAAAGGCGTGCAAGAGAGGTAGAAGGACAGCAAGGAGACTGCGTGATGCCCTAGGAGGGAAGAGTGCCGCTAGAAGCAGGGAGTGGTCAACTGTGGTGGAGGCTGTTGAAAGTCAGGTAAGTGGAGGATTGAAATCCTCAGTTGGATTTGGCAGCATTGAGGCCATGGTCATATCAGCAAGAATGGCTTACGTGGAGGGGTGGTGGTAGAAGCCACCACAAAGACAGATTCGTTTTTTCCCTGCAGGACATTTATCGCGTTAGCTGTGTATTCAAAATATCCATACTTTATGTAACATTTAATTGTGGAACAACATTTAAATTACAAGTTTAATTCTAGAGCACAATGTAAAAGGGATTAATTGGGGTCCCAGTTTCTTAGTTGTTTTAGTCAAAGAAATTGAATTCAGAAAATGCTGTGGGAAATTATTTGGGAGTCCATATACTTACTTGGTAGAATTTTTGAAGAGATTATTTTCACGGTCTATTCCTGGCATCCACATAGAAAGGAACTGCATGATACTCGAGTCATGCTGCTTTAGAGGACAGTCTTGAGTGAGGTTTCTTGGGACATTTAGAGTTTCTCCAGCTGATATTCAGGCTAAGTATCCCTCTAGGCTAAAATGACCAGCATTTTTCTTAAACTTATTACAGAAATCCTGATAAAGAAAAGAAACCAGGACAGTCAGTACTCATGCCACATTATTTCAAAAGTCAAAATATACTGTTTTGTTGACTTAAATACATAAGCTTAGCAAAAAGAAAAAAAAAACCAAAAACGGAAAAAATGTCTCAAAATTGTGCCCAGGTCTTCAGTATAGGAAGTATTTTGTGAATATGATGCATCGTATTGCTTTGGTCAATAACTTTGAAAAGTACAGAGGAGAAGTGTGACTCTTACATCCTGGAGGGTTGTGGTGACACAGGCCTTGAACTTGAGTGTTTCCCAATTCTGGGAATGAAGGCAACAATTTGAGTATTACCTAGAGCCCGGAAAGTTGTGGCTGCCCAAGGGATATTAAATGTTGAATAATATTGCATTGAATAGAAAACCTGCCCCTGACAATCTCCTTTGTCTTGCATCCTTTCTGAGCCTCAGGCTCTTAAGAGAAATGATCTGTAATAAATTTCATATTCTTATTCCACTTAGGAGGTTCTGCTGAGAATTGTAAGGTCAAAACTATAGTGAGGTTCTTTATACACATATCAATGGGGAGAGCCTTGACATCCTGTTTAATGGGACAGTGGAACATATTAGGCTTTTACTATAGGTGGTTCATATTTTTAGGATGAAATTTGATTTTACAGCATAGTCATATTTATAAAATATTATATATATATATATATAGTTTTTTTTTGTCTGTCTCCCTCCTCTCCACTCCCCACTGTTTTTGCACCCATCTCCTTTCCATATACACACGTACACCATTTTTATTTTGGGATCCATTACTCCTTCCACACCCCTTATTGTTGCCAAAACCACATGGGCTGAAGGCTGGGCTGGATGGACAGACACCTCCCCCTACCCTTCTTTGTGTGGTTGGAAAACTTTTCTGGTTTTTTTGTGGTTTTTTTTTCTGAATAAAAAAGATTCTACTAACTAAAAGGAGAAAAATTGTACATATATATAAAATTATATGTTATATAATTATAGTATATAAAAATTATATATATATGTTTTTTCTTTTTCACATGTGCTGGGATGACCAAGGTGAGAAAGTAGTGAGGAGATTAATTGATTCTGGAACTTTGCCAGGGTTTCAGGGGAGGTTGGATGTCCAGCTTGGTCCAGGTGAACTTGAGTCTTCAAGAATCTAGAGAGACTTGGGGGAGTATCTATAACCCATTGAAAGAGCTGGTTCACAGATCTCAGGGTTTCCTTTAGATTAGAACACACATCTTTCTTCGATGGAGGTGGGGTATGTGTGGATTTATTTTGGAGGTGGCCAAAACAGGAATTGCCTTGATTGCTTGAGGATTTTTCATTAGCGTGAAAGAACCTTGTAAGTAAGTACTCATGTGTGTGGTGCTGTGATTTTTGACGTACAGGTGGTATCAGACTAAATTGTTCCGAGACTTGGTGAGGCTGAGTCACGGAGCTCTTGGAGGTAGCTGTGGGTGCGAATGGGGAGAAACCTGAGTGAGAGGTTTCTTCTCTGAAGGCTAGTTGATAATGAGGATGATGCCTGCTGGTTTTGATCACGTGCTAAAGATGTGGTCCTGCTCTCCGTCTTGGCATGATCAAAGTAAAGCCCAGAAAATTTATGTGTGCTCTATGACCCTGGGGTCCCAACGGTCTCAAACGAGATTTAGAATGTACCTTTTCTACATAGAGTCAGGAAAACGGAGGTCTCCTGCTGTTTGCTCTTGGTATACTCTTATTTTCCTCCTTTTTCACCATGCTTTCTTGCTGACCCTCTGCTACAGTTGATAGCAAGACATTTGAAAGTCCTTCCCAAGAGCCAGGAAGGGATCATTTTGTTATTATTGTTGCTGTTGTTATTATTACTATTACTATTATTGCAGAGAGGAGAGGAATTGGATTTGACAGGTAGAGGGCGGACCCCAACAAGAGAATGTGGCTGGATGCAGGGAAGCCCTAGGGCTGAGATGTGAGAGAGTTATACAGGATATTACTAATGAGAACAATGCCATAAATATGCAAAGCATAGAGAATTGGACATCTGGTTCCAAAAACGCTACCCCTGCAAAATTACAATTGCAACATTTTCTTAGTACATGAGCCAAGAGTTATTGTAGCCGGAGAGGAGGCAGCTGAACTGGAGATATAGTGAACACGCCTAAAGGAACGTGGCCCAGGATGGAGCTGCACAAACACAAAAGGGCCGCCTGCTGGCATGGAAAGCGCCTCGGGGCTGAAACAACAGAAGCTGACGTTGAAGTGTCTGCCTGGGATGTGTGGTTTGCACTGGCTCTGTTTTGAAGGCCTTGGGAAAACAGCCCTACAGATAAACTCTCCAGGTTTGCCATCCAAAACCGACACAAAAGAAACAGCTCTCTCTAACTTGGCAATATTGAAGAGCTTCCTGGCTGCTAACTCACAGTATGCAATCTCTTTGTATGCTCTGAATTTCATCTGAATACTATTAATATAAATAGAGATAGTGGGGGGTCACTGCCCTCCCCTACACACAGACCCTGGTACTTCTTTCTTCATTGCCTCTGGACTCTTCTGCTTAGCAGGTCGGGCCCTTCTAATCTGGAAAACGCATGGGGGAATGTTTAAAGGACCAAAACTTGAGTCAGGTGAACCTGAACCCTCATCTGTAAAAAGCTACTGTAATAACTCCTTGGCAGGGATGTTATGAAAATTAATTTAATTTACTAATTAAGTTAATTGCATGTAATTGTATTATTTAAACGTGATGTAAAAATGTATTATCATTAGATGCCTGCGTATGTAAAAAGGTTTAATCATAGTACGTTACTAGGTGCTCACCGTATCCTACCCACGGTCCTACAGGCTTTGTACACAGTATCTCATTTGGGATAAGCAACTTCATCCAAAATCACAGAGCTCATAAGGAGCAGAACTGAGATTTGAAATCCTTAGAACTGACAGCAGAGCCGCTGTGTAACCACTGCTACTCTCCCCTCATTTGGAATCTGATTTGATAGATGTAGTACTGACTAAATTCATCTAGTTAAATACAGAGCAGTCCAAAGCTTATGTGTTCTTCTCTCTTGGTTTTATTTAAGCTGTCCATGGTGCAGTATCCAGACACTGTGCCTTCCCATCTCCTTTGTCACATGGTGTCAGGAGATGGCATTAAATCAGATTTCTACTGTACATGGTTATGCATATAATGAGCCAGCCACTTCGGGATTCCACTCTTCTTAACTGGGTTTCAGACCACTGCTGCCGAGAAAATTGATGGCCCCTGGTTCAGAACTTTGTCTAACAAGAAAGATGAAGAGTCTATTCTACGTTGAATCAGGCAAGTGGTTTTTCTGTAGCAAAGGAGATGACTTACTTACTTTCTTCTCTCTCTTCCTTTTTTGGAAAATATGCTGAATCATGTGATCCCTTGGGTCTGGGTGCAAGGAGACTACGCAGGAATCTGCCTGCTTTGCTTAATGACCTGAGAAAACCACAATTGCTGAACAAATCCCCTGTGTACACTGTGGCACTGTGTACAGGAGCTGCTTTATCAGACTTTAAGGGATGCTGCACGAGTCAAGGGCACTTCTCCCAGACGTGGGCTCTAACCTTTTGAAGGCACAGTGGCTCTCACAGGCCCAGCAATATGAGTGTAGGAAAGCAAAGAAAAGGAAACTATGTTAGGGCCCCTCTGGTCCTTTCAGTCTTCACATCATCATCTTTGTTTGCTGGCTTTGTCCTTATTTTTGCCCTGGAACCTCCCTTGGCCTCTGCATTCACTCATCATACACACACTAAGTGTCCGCATACCCCAGGCGCTGGGCCAGGCCCTGGGGATCCAGTAAGACACAGTTCATATCTACATTTTGTCTCTTCTCTTTTCTAGGCACTTTCTAAAGCTGGTGATGCCTCATTGTACTCATTCTTGGGAATGACTCTCCTAGCTATGTCTAATTCATAGTAAGAATCAAGGGAGCTTATATGAGCAAACTTTTAATAATAGTACTTGTCCTGTCGTTTCATACATTGTTTTTAAGTGGTCACTTGAGCAGCAAGTGCAAATACCCTGGGGCAGGAGCTTGTTGGCAAGTTTGAGAAATAGCAAGTGGCGGAGCCATCAGGTGAGCGTGGTAGGAAGTGAGATCAGCAAGGTAACGGGGGCTGGATTGCATTGTGTCTCAAAGGGCTTTCTAATATCTCTGCAGTTCACTCTGAATGAGAGTCACAGGATGGAAGACATTAACTGATGTGTCTTTTAAAAGAATCACTGCCTGCTGTGCTGGGAAGAGACTGTGGAGGGGCCAGTGGTGGAAGCAGGGAGACCAGGTGGGAGGCTATTGCTGCATGCCAGATAAGAGGTGACGAAGTCAGGGGAGGGATGAGAAGAGGTCAGAATCTGGATATATTTTGAGGGTTTGCAGATGGATAAGGTGTGAGGGTGGGACCAAGAGTGGAGTGAAGGATTTTGCATGCATTTTGGCCTGAATGACTGGATAGATGGAGTTGTCATTAACAGGTGTTGGGCACCCTGAGAGTGTAGCAAATGACTGGAGACAGATCAGTGGTTCTGTGTTAGACATTTTAAGTTTTCTATGTACGTTAGACCTCCAGGAGGAAATGTTGAGTAGACAGCTGGATACAGAACTATGCAGCTCAGTGGAGAGATCTGGGCTGAAAATATTTAGTTTTAAGTCATGAGCCTATAGATGGTATTTAAAGCCGGCTGTCTGGAAGAGATCACCAAGGGATAAGAGAGTATTAGAAAAGAAGAGAAGAGGTTTAATGGCTGACCTTTGGGACACTCAGTATCCTGAGTCTGGGACATGAGGAGGAAACAACAAAGGAAAGTGAGCAACCATTGAAAAAGAAAGAAAGAAAACCAGGACAGAGAGGTGTCCCAGCAGCCCAGTGAAGATGGGTTATGAGGAGGATGTGATAAGTTGTGTCAAATGCTGAGAATTGGTCAAGTAAGATGACAACTGAAAATTGACTGTTGGATGCAGCACCCTGGAGGTCACTGGTGGCCTTGATGGGACCTGTGTTGGTGGAACGATGGGGCAAATGCTTCTTTGGAGGGAGCTGAAAACAGAATGGAAGGAAAGGAGCTAGAGACAAGGATAAATGAGGACGCTGGAAGAGTTTTGCTGCAAAAGAAAGAAAATAATATGTTGGTAGTTCACAGGGGAACTGGAGTCGAGAGGGCTCTGTTTTGTTGTTTTTTGTTTGTGGTTTTACCTTTTTTTTTTATCATGTTAACCATTTTTATGTGTGTAGTCCAGTGGCATTACATTCACAATGTGCAAGCATCACCACCATCTTTCTTCTCCATAGTTCTTTTTATCTTGTAAAACTGAAACTCTATACTCATTAAACTATCACTCCCCATTCCCCTCTCCTCGCAGCCCCTGGCAAAAACTTCTGCTTGCTGCCTCTGTGATTTAGACTACTGTAAGTATCTCACATATGTGGAATCACACAATATATGTCTTTTTGTGACGGGCTTATTTCACTTAGCAGAATGTCCTCAGAGTTCACCCATGTTATGAATCAACTTATATAGGCTAAATAATATCCCATTCTATGTATATACCACATTTTGCTTATCCATTCATCTGTTGACATCTGTTGGGTTACTTCCATGTTTTAGCTAATGTGAGTAATGCTGCTGTGAGCATGGGTGTACAAATCTCTCTTCAAGACCCAGCTTTCAATTCTTTTGAGTGTATATATTCAGAAGTGAAATTGCTGAATCATACGGTGATTCTATTTTTAATTTTTCAAAGAACCGCCCTACTGTTCTCGTAGCAGTTGTACCGCTTTACCTTCCTACCAACAGTGCACAAGAGTTCCAATTTTACCTTTTTTTTTAATTGAAGTATAGTTGATTTCCAGTGTAGTGCCAAATCTCTGCTGTACAGCAAAGTGACTCAGTTACACACATATAGACATTCTTTTTTTATATTTTTTCCATTGTGGTTTATCACAGGATACTGAATATAGTTCCCTGTGCTATACATTAGGACCTTGTTGTTTATCCATTCTAAATGTAATAGTTTGCATCTACCAACCCCAAACTCCCAGTCCATCCCTCTCCCTCCCCCCTGTTTTTGGTTTTAGATGCATAAAACAGCAGAAGGTTAGTTTGCTGCTAGTACTGATCTGGTGGAGAGCAAACAATTAATGATATAGAGGGGAGAATTGCTAAAATGTCGATGCTGGGTAGATGGGAAGAGATAAGATCTACTGGAGAGGGTGGCCTGTTTTAGGAACAGGGATATTTCGTCCCTGTAGCAGGAGGGAGGCTAAGTGTTGGGTCATAGATTCTGGCGGTGGGTAGAGGTGGTGGCAAGAGCACGGGGAAGCTCTTTCCTGATTTCTTCAGATATCTCGGTGAAGTGAGAAACCACGTCACCAACAGAGAGTGACGCCAGGATAGAGAATGGTAGATGTTTGAAGACAAAGAGAAGGAAGGTGTAACGTTGTCATCCAGGAGAATAAGAGCAGGAATGGACTAAGGTCTAATACTGCGGACTAATTTCTAATGCTGGCGGTGGTTTTTGTCAGTGTTAATGCACATTTGACCGTGCTGTTCCTTTTTTTTTCTTTTTTGCGGTACGCGGGCCTCTCACTGCTGTGGCCTCTCTCGCCGCGGAGCACAGGCTCCGGACGCGCAGGCTCAGCGGCCATGGCTCACGGGCCCAGCCGCTCCGCGGCATGTGGGATCCTCCCGGACCGGACCGGGGCACGAACCCGTGTCCCCTGCATCGGCAGGCGGACTCTCAACCACTGCGCCACCAGGGAAGCCCAAAATGCCGACTCTTTGAACATACGCTGCCTTCTGAATATTTGCTCCACCTTATTTTCACCCTCTTTTAGACCGGGGTCTGCGGCACCAAATCATATTTGTGAAACTCACAATGACGTCAGTCAGCATCTCAGTTCGGTATTACTATGCTGTAAATTACTGGAGTTTCTAAATCTTTCAACGGCTTGATTCAAATGTTGTGTAAGATTTAGTTAGTGGCAGAACAAGTTAACTATGAACAAATATTAGTCACACAATAAAAACTGTGTATTGAGTTGAAATCATTTCAGATGTCTACAGAAGAGTAGCAAATGCTCAAATTGATAGCCTGATATAATGCTGTTACTTCGTTAATTTAAGAGAAAGTTATGAGAATATTGTGGACTGACTTCCTCTGGAATTCTTTCAGAGAGGCTAGGTTTTTAAATTTTGTTAGTGCTTTACATATTGATTTTGCCTGGATAACGAGGCAGTAATAGGCTTTTAGTTAAAGAGAGTCTGTTAGCAAGAGAGTCTTCGATGATCTTTTAAAATATTCTCCAAGGAAAATGATAAGAATAAAAAACTTTGAATGTTAATATCTGGTTTATAAATGAGTGCCTTTTGGGGTATTTTTTATTGTGGTAAAAATACATAACACTGACCATTTTCAGGTGTACAATGCAATGGCATTAACTATATCCACAGCGCTGTGCAACCATTACTACTATTCTACTACCAAAACTTTTTCGTTATCCCAAGCCCAGTAAGTGTTTTTTAAATTACATGAAAATATTAAATGTTTTCTGTCCCAGCTGACTCATCTTGAATAATGCCTCAAGTTTTAATAGGTCAGTCAATGTGTTTCGGGTCAAAAACTATCCAGTATGAGTGCTCATTTGTAGTAAGCTCATTTCTTACTAGGCTGGGCTTAACCACATCTTTGGCCTCGTTGATTATTGTTAAAATTCAGGTAAGGTGATTGCTTTCATGAGCCTCCCCTTAATCCTTTTATCAAAGTACCACAAAATTAAACAAGACATCTGTTAGTTTAACATCAAAGAGATTTGACAATCATGTGTGTTGCCACATGTACAGTCCAAAGATTAAACTCAGTTCAGTTTAAAGAGACCCCCCAAATAACAGATGACCAAAGGAAGCAGTACATGGAAACTCAAATGAGAGAAATGTTTATCTTACTCGGTCATTATGAGTCAAAGCCTTCCATGAACTGTGTAAATACCATGGAAAGTAATCAGTCTGGTAAATTATAATGAACTCAGTCTACTTGGAGCAAATGTGTAACTTCTCAATTTAAACCACTGATGCATTTGCTTTTAGGTAACAGGGGTGATGATTTTCTAGAAACTGATGACATAGACCAGTAGATAATAAAACTGAGTTGTGCTTACTATGACCCCACTTCTTTCTCCACTTTTGAAACAGGTATTCATCCTTAAAGCATCCAAATTAGATGCTATTTCTTTTGTGAATCCTTCCCCAACTCCCATAGACAGTCATCGAATATTCTTTTTTTTTTTTTGGTATGCGGGCCTCTCACTGTTGTGGCCTCTCCTGTTGCGGAGCACAGGCTCCGGACGCGCAGGCTCAGCGGCCATGGCTCACGGGCCCAGCCGCTCTGCAGCATGTGAGATCTTCCCAGACCGGGACACGAACCCGTGTCCCCTGCATCGGCAGGCGGACTCTCAACCACTGCGCCACCAGGGAAGCCCCGTCGAATATTCTTTATGGTCTAATAGTACTCTGCAAAAAATCCATGTTGGAGCAAACATCCCATTAAATTCTCATTTCCTCTATACTATGAGCTTCTCAGGGGTAGGGACTATATGTTATTCCTACTTGTATTCCCTCCGCAGTTCCTAGCACACAGTGGAAGCCCGTTAAATATTTGTTGACTGAATGTGTGAACTAATCAATCTAAGCATCCATGCTGGAGTTTTCATTTTTGACATTGCCTCAATTATAAGACGTTTATATTTTATTTACTAAGGCAATTGGCAAAATATATATAGGATTCAATTTTGTGTGTTAACATAGAATTGTGACATAAACTGAAGACAAAATATTGTGATCACAAACTCCTGGACATTTGCCCATGACCATAGAAAACTCAAAATGGCATCCTCTATAGAAATTTTGAGATGACTGTGTTTGTTTGTCATGAGAATTGAGAAGGCACTAGCCAGGGACGTATCTCCTTCAGGTCCTCTCTGGCAGAGTACGAAATCTCCACCATTTGCTTTGTTCCTGTGTAAAGGCCCAGCACTGGTCCCAGTCACGGGCACTGTCAGGAAAACATTCCACATGACATGGTTCTTGCCATAGTTGGGTATCAATGTGAGCCTTGCAACTGGCACCGCAGAGGAAATTGTAGCACAAAGGGAACAGCCTGTCTTGAGGTGTCACCGTGGCTCTCTGTGACTAGGCAGTGGGGCTTCCCTCACTCCTGACGAGGCTCTGTCCAGGTGCAAGTACAGCATCCCTCTACCTTCCTGTGGCTTCATGGGACCCATCCTCTCATTTTCCCTCTCTGTCCTTTGCTTCTCTCTTGATCCTTCTTTTGCCTGAAGGTGAGCTCCTGAAGTTGTAGGTGGGAGAGTGTGAATAAGTGAGGATGAATGTTCATAAGTGCCTTGTTTCATTCACTGTGCACAAACTCAGCCCACCAATCTCACAGGCCCTCTCTGTGGGCAGCATTCAGAGCAGAAGCATCTGAAAGGCATGTTGCTTTCGCTAAGCCCCCAAGAGGACAAACCCAGCAAGGACATATTGGATTTATCTGAGTTTAACAGCATTAGTCAGAGATAAGCCCTGTTGTGCAGAAGAAATGGGCCATTTGGATAACTAGCAACAGAGTCCTAATATCTGTCATGTCTGCATAGGGCTACCTTGGTGAGCCTTTTGTTAAGAATTCAGGGATATAACTGGTCTTCTCAACCAGGCAATTGGGGAGATTTATTTTCTTGGACTGAAATGACCAGAGAATTCAGTGAAAGCAATTAGACTAGTTCTTTACATATACTAAAATTTTTCTTTTCCCATGATTATCAACCAGAGAAATCAAGCCTTGTTTGTGCTCTTTCCAGAACAGAAGAGCTGTGGGAAAGGAGAGGGAGAAAGGGTTGATTTTTCTCTGGCACTTGAAAAAAATACAGATATATACAGAGAGGGTGAGGGGAGAGGGAGAGAAGGAACAGGAGAACCACCTGCTTTGGAGAGTGGCATGGGGTTGGGCTCCCTTTCCAGGTGTTGGACAGTTAAGGCAGCACATGGATCTAGAATGTCGCCCCTGTTCCCCAAACTGCTGTTCCCCCAGTGTGGCTCAATGAATACATCTTGGCAAAAAACCAAGAATTTTCCCCCAAACCTGTAATTAACCATTATAATCGCCTATATTTTCCAAAATGAAAATGTCCTTAAAACCTAAGCCATCTATTTTAACCTTCTGAATCTTCTGTAAAAAGATAAATAGCATGTGGGGGAAGTTACCCCTTCTGGAAGAATGAAGACAAACCTGAACTTAGTTATAATTACAAGGGAAGGCGAGTCTTCAGAACAGCAATGGCAGGATAGGAGGTTGTGCTCCCTGTTGCACTTAGATTTAGAGTGTCTTTGTTTCCATTACAGCTGCTTAGGAATTACCCCCTCTTTGTAAGATGATTTTCAGATTTCTCATCTACCCTGTGCTTTAAGTTTTAATAATGCTTATTGACATGGAGGGTCCAGATTTCCTGCTTCTCACTGATCTCATCCTCTTGCTTTCAGCTGCTAGAAACTCTTCTCCAGAATAAGCCCGATTGCAACACATAGGCTTCGGCAGTGAGTGTGGAAACGGGTCCTTTATTATCAGACTCAGAGGTGGGACCCAGATGCCTGCTTCCCAGGTGGAAACTGAGGACTTTGCTTACAGACACAATGCAACCTGCAGATAGGAAGGACGTGGTTAGTGCGGGAGGGTACCGGCATCAAAGAACAGCGCCTTCTCTTTTAGCAAAGAGCTATGACTCAGAAAGTAGACATTTTAGAACAAATCTGAAGACTCATGGAATTTCTGAAAAGGGAGGGGAGGGATATAAGGGGCACTATGGTCAGCACCGAGAGGGGGGTTCTGCTAGACCCAAACTAACGTCCCCTCCCTGTATGGCCGCTTGCCGCCAAGCCGCAGGTGGCTGTGTGCAGTCCTCATGACATTAGCTACCTATTGCATATAAACAATGAAATAAATTGAGAACGTAGGAAGATGTGTTTTATCAAGATTCCGAGTGTCTTCCAGTCACCTTTGCATGAAGTGCACAAAATCAGGGCTTATCCACCAGCCGTCCTGCTTCCCAGTTCTGGAGACATAGCGCTCTGCCTGCCGCCCCTCATAACCACAGGACCCTGTGTTTCTGGAAAGGCTAAGGACTGTGTGGTAATGGGTGAGAACAAATGGAAAAGTCTCAGTGCCCCCAGCATGACAGTGACAGTCCCTCCAGCCACATTGAGGTGCTCTTCCAGAAAGCCAACTACTTCCTTAGTTAGAGACTCTCTATTTTTGTATTAACTCTCAGTTCCTATATGAACTTTTGAACAAAATGTTTCTTCGAAATGAGTAGAATCAAGGGCAGATACTGGGATTGAGTGTGGATAGTAGGAGAGGGTAGAAAATGTTTTCATACTTCTAATTCTGTGAATTTACTCCTCCTCAAGCTTCTCTCTCAGGCCAAATCTTTTGAGTAATCAAGGTCCTTGGTTGGGTTGCAGCTGGAAGGAAGGAAACTAGCATCTAATTCCGTTCCCTTTCGCACCTTTGCCCTTTATTCAAATAGTACTAACCATTGTTAAGTTTATTTCATTGATTCATTCTTTCATGTATTTAATAAATGGTCACATAAGATTTACTACATGGGAGGCACTGTGTCAGATTTTGGTGATGCAAAGGTACATAAGAGAGGTCGCAGGCGGAGGAACTCCTGGTGGGTGTGGAGGTGGCCTGCTGACAGTGGCTACCGCACTGCTCACTCTGAGAGTGGCGTTAAGGAAGCTGGGATGAAGTGAGCAACTCAACAGGAAAAGATGGGGAGAGTTCTCAAGGGGGAACCTGCTTGGGCTGAGATGGAAGGATGAACATCCACTGGGCAGATAATGAGGATGAGACACTCCCAGCAAGGAGAACAGGACAGACGATAGTAGGTAGATGAGAGACTGTAGAGGGAGCCATGAGTGTAAATAAAGGAATAAATTGAGAAAACGGGAAGGCATCTTTCATCAAGACTTGGAGCATCTTCCGGGTCATCTTTGCATGTAGTGCACAAAACCAAGGCTCATCCATCAATCACCCTTGACCTATGGAAGGTGGGGTCTAGATTGCAGATGGCCCTGGTGCTACATGGTATAAAATTATACCATGATTTTAGCGGGAGGGGAGAGTGGCTGGGAGGTAAAACATACCCTAAGCCTTGGCTTTTAAAGACTTATGAAATTGTAGTTGCTTTGTGACATTTGATTGATCATTTTTCTTAATTTCCATTCTGATAACAGTCTCCCTAACCTTTTCCTGGGAAGCTCTTTCATGGCAGAAACACTGTCCTGCTTATGCCTGAGAGAGATGGGGCCACTTATATGCGGTGGGGGACGAAGGGGGTAGCCCTGTCTCTTTGAATTGATTTGCTAATGTTTTCCTGGGTTTATGGAAACAACACCTGAAGAAGTTAACGTTTTAAGACATAAAAATGTTACGGCCACAGCTAGGCATAATCCTGGCTTCAGGGAGAATGCCCAAGTAAGAGGATGAGAACCAAATTAAAGAAATATGAAAATTAGAAACAGAGAAGCCAAAATGGCCCTGTGCATTAATGAATGGCCTGAGGGAACATCATCTGTGCCTGTCTGCTTCTTGGCTTACAAACTGAATCCAGGCACATTTTCATCACAATGGCTGCATTTGAATAGCAGCGAAGGTCACCCAGATTAAGGGTTTTGACCTGTCATTGCAATGGGACTTCAGCTTGGTGTCTTTATTTTTGGTCTATAAAGTCTTTTTTTTTTAATTAATTAATTTATTTTTGGCTCTGTTGGGTCTTTGTTTCTGTGCGAGGGCTTTCTCTAGTTGCGGTGAGCGGGGGCCACTCTTCATCGCGGTGCACGGGCCTCTCACTATCGCAGCCTCTCGTTGCGGTGCACAGGCTCCAGACGTGCAGGCTCAGTAGCTGTGGCTCACGGGCCTAGTTGCTCTGCGGCATGTGGGATCCTCCCGGACCAGGGCTCGAACCCGTGTCCCCTGCATTGGCAGGCAGATTCTCAACCACTGCGCCACCAGGGAAGCCCTATAAAGTCTTTTGTTCAATGCAAAGTTGATCTCTCTTTGCACCAGGCCTAGAGTGGAGGTGGACCAACTTCATGTTTCCAATTAGTCCCTCTGTCTGCTCCCGACTGCCTCTGTCCTGTTAGCACAGGAACCCCAGGCTCTCCCTTTGAGGCTACAGTGCAAGGGGGTACACCCCATTGCTGAACTGGGACATTTGTGTGGCTAGCTCGGTTGTTGCTCCGTCGCTCTCTTGGGATCACGCTGGCAGACCCCCTGCCCATCCCTGGCTCTTGACCAGTTAGCATTTTACCTCCTAGGATTATTCCTGAATGGAGTAACATATGTGTAAACACTCTGAAAAGCGTTATAAGCTTCTTATTAATTAACTGCAATTGATTATAATTATTATTTTGCTTTGAGTTCCCTGTCAGAAGATATGCCATTCGGGTAGTTCACTCATATTTTGGACCTTGAATAATTTTTAAAATGCTCTATGCTGAAAATCTGAAAGACGCTATGGCCAGTTTTGAAAATCTTTAGCCTTGCAGCTCTACTGTTAAGTCTGCTTTCTGGCTTCTTCCTCTCCGCACCCTCTTACTTCATCTCTACTTTGAATAGTCTCTTGTCTGTTCTCTGGGGAAGTGGAGGATACCCTCGTCCTCAGGGGAGACCTGCACACATGTGGTAGCTATGAAGCTACGTGCTGGCTGCTTCTGACTGGTTTAGGAAATCTAGGGAGGCCTCGCTTGTCCTCTGTTCCTATCCTCTTCTCATCCAGCTCTTCTGGTGGTTCCATTTCATTGCAGATTTTCATGTTGGCTCATTCCTACATTGCTTTAGTGGCACTCTGCCCTACTTAGAGACAGCCTGCTTTTTTGACTGTCTGGAAAATTCCTTGGGACATTGCTACTTGGAATTGTTGCAGCCATGCCCAACCCCCCCCCCCCCCCACCCAGCTATGTAGACCCTGTCCCTACTGCTTGACCCCAGACCTCAGGGTACATATCCTAGTTTATGCTTTAAATCTCAGTATGTGAGGTCTTATGATAGCCGATTCTGTGTTCTAAGAACTGTGCATCATTCATGTCCAGCATGAAGTATCACAGTCCATTAAGTCAGTAGACAGTAATTGAATGGAAATATTGCTAGATGTAGTTTATGGATGATGAATAGGTTGTGATGTGATGTAGTGAGTATAATTGGATTTAAACGTGAACTCTTGTTTGGAGATACTCATCGATAATATAACCTTTCTTTGTTGAGCACATACACTGTGTTGGACAATGCTCAAGCTGCTTTATGTGTATTTCCTCTAATATTCACAGCAAGCCTTTATGGTGAGCATCAGTATCCCCATTTTACAGATGAAATATTTGAGACACTTGCCCAAGGTGAGTGGCAGAATCAGTGTCACTGTGCAGGTGTGTCTGACTTCAGAGTCAAAGCTTTTCATTACGCTAGGCTGCTATGTATTTACAAAGAAGAATCCTGGAGTGATCATTAGTAACCCACTCTCAGCAGGAGAAAACACTTTCGAGCATTCTCTTGAATGTGGCACCATATTTGTTCATTCAGTGAATGCTTGGTTGATTCTTTCTTGCTATGTGCCAGGCACTGAAATGGACTTTGGAGTTTTAAAGGTGAATAAAACTCAGGCCTTGCCCCTGAGAATCTCACAGTCTAGTGGGGGAACCTCTTGTTCAGTGTCACTGAATTAGTGTCTGGTGTCTGGTATAGAAAGTTCTTAAAATCATCTTTGAGCTTTCTCTTATTTCAAACCTTTTTTTTTTTTTTAATGATTATGGAGAAAAGTGCTTGCCCTAAGTTTACTTGACTTACATGATGGCATAGACTATTATAAATCTTGGTATGTTTGTGTGGGGCTTTTTTTAAAAAAACTAATTTTTCTACTGGAGTTGTTACTGGCTTTTTGCATTGAAGTCAGATTCCACAAAAGAAGCTAAGATCCAGGTACATTATTTTATTTGATCCTTATAAGGGCAGATATTTGATTCCTGTTTCACAGACGTGACTCTCAGGGGCTGCTCAAGTGTGTATGATGGGCTGGATGTGACCCTATGTTTTCTGCCCATGACACACCACCTTTTCAGTGGGAGGAAGAGGTGTTGCTGGTAAAGGAAGCTTTCTGAAAGAAGAGGAGGTATATCAAATAGAAGGAAATGTTATAAATATCCTGACTTGTTTGTGGGGAAGTTGAGAATTAGGGATGTGCCTTTAGCAGTATACCTGGAATCACAGAACTGAGCAGAGGAAAACCATAGAGGGAGGGTGTCAGCTCTGGCCACCATAAAACACTGGGTGGCTAAAGCCACAGATGTTTATTTCTCAAAGTTCTTGAGGCTGGGTAGTCCACAATCAAGATGCCAGCTGATATGGTTCCTGGTGAGGGCCCTTTTCCTAGCTTGTAGGTGGCTACCTTCTTTCTGTGTCCTCACATGGGAGGGAGAGGATGGCATGCTCTGTGGTGTCCCTTACAAGGACACTAATCCCATCAGAGGGCTCCGCCCTCATGACTTCATCTAAACCTAATCTCCTCCCAAAGGCCCCATCTCTACACACTCTCACATGACAGGTGGGGGCTTCAACACCTGAATTTGGGGTATGCTGTTCAGTCCATAGCAGTGTGTGTGATGGCGGAGACATAGAACTTACAGAGGAAGAGCTCACTGTAGGCCAGTCAGGGCATGGTGTATGCATGTAGAAGTGTGGGCATAAGAGGCATGGTCACGGTGGTTGTAGAAAACAATTTCTCCGTGGCCGTTTGGACTGAAAGTAAGAGGAGGGTGAAATTTGTGACCCCTAGGCATATTCCAGCCTTTCAACATCTCACAGATGCACGCAGTGATTATCAATCCCTCCCCCACCGACCCCGAGGAGAAGGGAAGCTGTGACTGCATAGTAGTGAGTGTTATTCCCATTTATATAAGCAGGACGCTGCCATAAAGAGGCATTATGTCATTTTCTGGACACAATACAAAGGTCTTAAATATGTATCCTTTTGAAATCCTTTAGGTCTAGATCTCACCCGCCCTGGGAAAGTTTCCTGGCAATTGGAAGGATATTGCTTTATGTGGGACCCCACTAGAAAAATAGTCCTTGCACATCGGCTCAGGGTGTGTGATGTAAAGTGTGTGGTTTCTTTGGATACACCCACCTGATTCAGGTAGAGCCTCGCATAAGTCTTTTCTTACTTCCAAAGTTAGGATTATTCAGCGATAACTATAAAAGCCTCTTTTTATGGTAATTATAATCAGAATTCTGAATACATTTATGCATCTATAGCTTTTCAGTTTTACACTTAAATAGATGCCATCAGAAGTATTTTGAGGGCCAATTTATCTTGGAGAGTTTCCATTTAAAACCCATTCTTGTGTTTCTAGCGCTTTCAGCAGCAAAACAAGTCAGTCTGGTCATAAATGCTTATGGCAAGTGGATGAATTCAAAGGTCTTCACTGTGAAGATAGTGTTATTTCGTCCTCACAACTACAGAAGCATACATTTTCAAAATAAATAACCTCAGACTTGCTCTTTCAGGATATTAGAAGGTGCTAATATCCAGTTTATGAAGAATTAAGGCTCATGAAGTTAACGGGCATGGGCGATGGAGGGTGGGCAGGGCAGCCTTATCAGGAAGGGGTTGAGACAAGTGTCTGGCTCCCACTGTGTGGGCAGCTGGCAGGCTGCAGACCCAGGACTGTGTTAGGGAGCTGCCTTTTTGGACACAGCATTACTTGAACATCAGAAGGTATTATGCACGCATCTGAGGAAGATGAAGGGATCTGGGTTGCAGTGTACCGTGAGAGAAGATGAGATTAGCTTTCCCCGGCTAGAAAGACTGGTTACATTTTAAAAAGTATTTTAACCACAGGGATTTCTAAGTTCTCCTGGAATCTATTACCATCTATTAGCTCCTGGAGCTTTGAAGCAGCACTGCTAGAGACATGGCAGTAGCAGGGTGATTTGCTTTCCCTTGTGGTGGGGTTTGAATACCAGGGTGCCAAATGAGACTGGAAAGACTTCTCCAGACCTGATGATGGAGGTAGGGAGTTATTACACAAAGCCTGCTTACAAATCAGGTCGCTTGACAGTCTCGAATAAAAAGTGCAGTACTCAGCTTACACTGTCACGTTTCCATCAGGATGACAAGAGTACTTAAGACCTTCTGTTTGGAAAGTCAGAACCAATGTTTTTCTTCAGCTCTTAAATCACGGTGATGTCATCTCTCCTCAGTGTACAGTTGTGTTGAGGAGATGAGCCCATACTTCTTTTCCTCTTCGTGAAGGTGGTTTTAGAGCCGTTAGTGATTCTGTGAGCTTCCCTTCACTCTGGGTCCCTGAGGTTATACTTTTGCCACAACTAGACCTCTAAACTCCTGGAAATAGTGGTAATAGGAGCGATCATTATTCCAGGTGTCAGTCCTGTGCTATGGGCATTCACTCTCCACCTTGTTAAACTTCACAAAAAAGAGTATGAAGACCCTCTGACCTGGCATCCATTTAAAATATAGTATTTTAAAACTAAATTTATATCCATACATTTGTATTTTATAATTTTGAACCCTTTTTTTGATCGTGAAATTTATTTTTTTCCTGACTATATAAAGTAAAAAAATCATCTAAAATTCATGCCTCTGTGATAACCACAGATAACATTTTAGGTCCCATCGTTTCATATCTCTCTCTCTCTCTCTCTCTCTCCAAACACACTGGTGTGGGTGTGTGAGTGTGTATGTGCGCGCACGCTAATAGTTCTTCACAAATAAGGTCACATAACAGTCGTATTCATTGTGGAAACCTTTTCAAAATTCCATTGTTTGTTCCTTCCCTCCCTTCGTATCCAGAGCTCCCCGACTCCTCCACCGTCAAGCAGTGTTTATGTATCTCTACATTTCTCTGTGAATGTTTATATATTTATGTTTCGTTCTGTTCAAAGAGGCATCCTCCAAAGCAGTGTTGTTCCTGTGCTCTGGATGCATGATCCACAATTCTAAATGGTGGACAAGACGTTCCCAAAACAGGGGGATTATTGTAACATATATTCTCTGAATCTTCCTTTTCTTCCTGAGCAGTACATCAAGGACTTCCCTTCTTGAGAATGCACACAGCTAACTCACTCTTCAGTGTCTTCATAATGAAATGTGGGCTGCACCACTTATTCCTTTTTTCTATATGCGTAGTCAGTTGTGTATGTGCCAGTTTTATCAATGAGCTGCTCTCTCCACAGTGGATCACGATATTCACTTTGTCATGTAGAAGCTTCTGTTCTGTGAATACTGCCATTGACCAAGTGGGGTTTACTCTAGAAATGATACTGGGATTCATTTCTGGGCTCTTCAGTCTGTTCTGTTGTTTATTCCCCTGCCATGTTTTGATTCTAATGGATTTAAGTCTGGTATGGCCCTCCCCTCACTATTCTTTTTCACAAATTTCTTGCAAAGTTTTGGATATTTAATCTTGCCAGAACATTTATTATATCCACTTTAAAAATGGGGGATTCTAATTGGCATTGCGTTAAATGTATGTATGAACTTTGAATTTATATGCTTATTTCTAAATTTTCTTTTCATTTTAATGCTATTATGTTTAAAATTTTTTCCATTGCAAATATGGAGAAAAGCTCTGAACTTTTCCAGGCACCAGAACAAACTTCTTCATTGATTCTAGTAGTTTTCATTTTAAAACTGGGGTTGGAATTTCTAGGTATATAAACATATCATTAGCAAAAAGAGAAAATTTTATCTCCCCATATACTCTATTTATATTCACTATTTTCTTCTCCTCAGTTCACTGTTGAATTGCAATAATAGCAGGTATCCTATCTTATTCCTGGCGTTTGATTGTTTGGAATGATGTTTGCAGCTGATTTTCGATAAACAGATATTTTCACATTCAAGAGGTTTCTTTCGATTTATATTTTATTTGAAGATTTATTAAAAATGGCCATTGAATTTTACTGAATGTTTTTTAGAACCTACTGATGTAACCCACCCACTTTTCCTCCGTGCATTTGTTGTTATCGTGAATGATATCAGTGGATTTGCTGGTGTGGAAACTTGATCATTGGCAATATTCACTTCATCTACTTTTGCATTTACTTGCTAATATTTTATTTAGAAGTTTTGCAAATATTTATAGGTGGAATTGCTCTGTAGTTTTATTGTACTACTTTGATCAGTTTTGGTTTTAAGGCTAAACCAGTTTTATAAAATCATTTAGGAACTTTATGTTTCTATAGCCATGAATAATTTAAATAATATTTCTATTCTTTGTGAGTTATATGGAACTCACCCTAAAATTACCTGTTTCTGCTCTCTTTTTTAATGGTAGGAATTTAACCACTTTCCCAATCTCTCCAATGGTAATTGGTCTATTTGATTTTGTACGTGAGTCAGTTTTGTTAATTTATATCTTGTAGAAATTCATACCAAGAACTTTAGAATGCATTGACTTCTCTCTCTTCCTCCTGCCTCCAGTCTGCTCCTTCCCAATTCCTACATTTTCTTTCACTCTTGACAATTACTATACCCTTGTAGTTTGTCTCTTGTTTTGGAAATCTTCAACATTTAATCTACATGCTCTCAGTCTTGGTATCCATAGTATCTTAGATTTCACAAGGTATTCGCAAGATGCACTTTTCACTACTGTTTTTTCTCCTTTCCCATTTCCTCTATCTTGAGGTCTCTTCTTTGATGCATTTGTTGTTGCATTAGAGTCTTTCTCAATATTTTTTGTATATGAAGAATGTGGTTTATATTTATTGGAGTAGAGTTGATTTACAATGTTGTGTTAGTTTCTGGTGTAGAGCAAAGTGATTCAGTTATATATATACATATTCCTTTTCATATTCTTTTCCATTATGGTTTATTATGGGATATTGAATATAGTTCCCTGAGGTTTATTTATTTTGAATTGTAGCATTTCTTCAAGGATTTCCTTGCTTGCTGGATAACCTTGAGAAAGTTATTTAATTTCTCTGGTCCTCCTCTCCTTATCTGTGAGATGGGGATACTAGTAACGGTTACCGCATATGAATATTGTGAGATGAAATGAGTGGGTATAAGCATTCTGATTATGTGTTGCTGTATAATGAACTACCCCAAAACAACAATGTAAACAACAGTTTGTTATTATCTTTCATGTTTCTCTGGGTTGGTTGGGCTTAGCTGGGCAATTCTTATTTGGGGGCTTTCATGTAGTTGGACTCAAGATACCGGCAGGGGCTGGAATCGTCTGAAGGTTCAGCCAGGCTGGATGTCCCAGATGGCTCTTTCACTCATGTCTCAGTTTCCCTCCTATAACCTCTGTCTCTATCAGAGAAGCCTGGGTTCCTTACATGTGAACTTAGGGCTCCAGAAGGCAGAAAGCTGACAGTCTTCATAATATCTTGCCTTAGAATTGGTACAACGACACTTCTACCAGATTCTATGAGATGGGAGACTAGACTCCACGTTGAGTTGGAGGAGTAGCTTGAACGGAGGGGGAGGGAAGGAATTAATGGCAGCCACCTATGCAGACAAACTATGACAATAAGTGAAATGCTTACAACTGTACAAGTGCTGTATAAGTATTAACAATGATACTATTATTGTTGTTATTAAATTACCTTCAATATTTCCTTTTACTATTAGAGTTGCGTATCTTCTATGGGTACAAAATTCTGGGAATGTGATTCTTTTTTTCTCAACAGCGTGCAGATGAAGTCTGATGCCAGTATAATTCTTTTCTTTTATAGGTAACTTGTTTTTGTCTAGACGATTTCAAGATTTTTCATCTTGAAATCAGAAATAAGAAAGCTGTTACTAGTTTTTAAGAGACTTTTGGGGGTTCTAGAAAATACAAGACAAGAAAAGAAAGGAGTAAATATTGAAGAAGAAAAGATAAAATTTCCTCTTTGAGCTGATAGTTATTTTTAGAAAACCCAGGAGACTGTATTAAGAAAAAAACTAACTAGAATTAAGAAGGGAATATGAAGAATTATTATAAAATAAAGAAAAGCAATAGCTTTTCTCTGTTCTAGGAAGTACCAGAGTTTGCATTGATATGTCTTTTATAATTATTCCTAACCTGGAGCTGGACAGGCTCTTTCAACCTGCCAGCTGAAGTCTATTTGTAAAGTAGGCAAAATTTCCTCTATTACTTCTTCAGTTTTTGCCTCTCCCCCATCTGCTCCTTTATCTCTGAATATTCTTGTTATTAGTATGACTGCTATGCCAACTGCCTTTTCTTGGGAAGATTTGCCATTTTATTATCAGGCTCTAATTTTCCTATTTTGGAAGATTGTCCTTTATTTTGTGATACAATGGGGATGGCAGAAGGTGGCTCTGTGTGTGTGTGTGTGTGTGTGTGTGTGTGTGTGAGAGAGAGAGAGAGAGAGACACAGAGAGAGAGACAGAGAGAGAGAGACTTCATAGTTCTCTTTCTGGAGGATGAGAGGAACAAATCTTGTTTAAACCCTGGGATTATGTATTCATGTGAACTTTTTTAGAGGAAACTGCAAATGTTACTGGCCATTGTAATCTTGTTATTTTATTAGCTCTTGATTAAACATCACATTTAAACTTTCTGGTAACACAGTTGTTAATCGTGTTTGCCACTTAATTGTAACAGAATTTTTAAAAAGTGTCAGGGCAGCCTTCATTTCATGTTTTGAAAAAACTGAAGGATTCAGAGTTTGCTTTTGGATGTTAGCGTTTGCTCTAAGATTTGGAGTTTTTCCCAGAATATAAATAAGTAAATAGTAAAATAAGTAGATAGTAATGCATAGTAGCACTGTCTACGTGTATGAGATGAGTTTCTGTTTCCATACACCTGGATGCATTTTCACTCCAGGACCTTAACTCAACTGGGATTTACTTTTCTCAATACCAAGGAGACTGGAAGTAGGTAGTCCAGGGCCGAGGTGACAGCTCCGAGAGACCAGACTTGTTCTATTTTTCTACTCCTCATGCCCCCTAGAATGACGGCCCCACCTCTGGGCTTCTTGTCTGTATTTTAGGCAGCAAGAAGAGTGATGGGCAAAGAAGGAAAAGCAAAAGCCAATTGTGAGCCAATGGCTTTTCTAGAAGCCCTACTGTGACTTCCACTTATATCTCATTAGGCAGGAATGTGTCACATGGTCACTCTAGCTGTAAGGAATTCTAGGAAGTGTATTTTGAATCAGGCTGGACGCCACCCTGAACAAAATTGAATTTCTATTCGTTAACACAGAAGGAGTGATTGGATTTTGGATATGCACCCAGCAGCCTAGCCAGGATCCTTCACCATCCCCTCTGTCTTTATTCCAGCTGTTTCCCCGTTCATCCATGGGGTTTTGTCTGTGCTTTCTTCTCCAGGCAGCCCCCTGGGAGCCCCAGGAGGGGTGAGGTGGCCATTCTTTGAGTGTTGATGTTGCCCTTTAGCTATTCAGTTAAGATAACACCTAACTTACCCAATATCATCTGAAACTACTTTTCTGTGAGTGCCTCTTCATTATACATCAGAGTAGGTTTTGTGTCCAACTTTTACTCCCAGCTCCTAAAACAGTGCTTGGCATACAGTAGGTGCTTAAAGTTTCTTGAACAGAACTTATGACAACAAGTTAAACTTACTGAAATTCATGGATCTCAGAGTACTCTTAGCTTTTTAAAAATTCTTTTTTTTCCTCTTTTTGAAGTACAACATGTACATTTATAAATGCATCTGTTGAGTATGTTTTTAATCTTGTTAAACACACTGGTTGTTGGCGCCAGCATGTGTGGGTATTTGTGTGTTTGTGTATGTGTGATCTGTATCTGGGTGCAGTTATTAAATACACCAGTTATTTCCTGTGGCACCAAGTGCTTTGACAACCAGGAACTAAGTAAGGGTCTGAGACGGTGGTCTCAGACAGAATTCCAGTGCCGTGAGGAAGGTGCAACTCACCCCCCAGGGATGTTGGAAGACAAATGAGGTTGTTTATCTGAAAAGTATTTTGAACTCTTACCTCTCCAGGAGAAAGGTCCTATGTTAATTCCTAGTACAGTTAAGCCTCCATTCTCCATGTCAATGAGAAAACAAAAAGAGAGCACAGATTATCTAAAGGTCATTGATTCTTGATTTTGGAATTGAATTATAATATACTTTTGGACGTTGGCAGGAGACCAGCCTTCTGCGTGGGCAAAATGAAGCTTTTGTTAATGTGAGTCAGTATTTCGTGAATTTGCATTAACAGACCCTGTCTGATCAGCCGTATCAGAGTCAGGTGATGTGGAATACATTTGTATTAAGAAGGGCCAAGGCATGTGTAATACATTTATTATCTATGGCTATTCTCAAGTTCATCTTTGTTTTCTGATTAGGTCATAAGAAACCATATATTTGGGCCTTGGTAGCTTTTTTTTTTATAAATGTCTCTCTCTGTTTGGTGCTTTTTTTTTTAAATTTTATTTATTTATTTATTTTTGGTTGTGTTGGGTCTTCGTTTCTGTGCGAGGCCTTTCTCTAGTTGCGGCAAGTGGGGGCCCCTCTTCATCGTGGTGCACGGGCCCCTCACTATCGCGGCCTCTCTTGTTGCGGGGCACAGGCTCCAGACGCGCAGGCTCAGTAACTGTGGCTCATGGGCCCAGTTGCTCCGCGGCATGTGGGATCCTCCCAGACCAGGGCTCGAACCTGTGTCCCCTGCATTGGCAGGCAGATTCTCAACCGCTGCGCCACCAGGGAAGCCCCTCAGTAACTTTAAAAATGCTTTCACTGGTTACATTTCAAAGTTTTCCTGAAATACTTACGTAAAGAGTATCTCCAGGTCGTCGGTAGAACTACCGATGAAGTCATTGACCATTAAAGATTAATGAATGAATGGCTGGCCTAAAACCCCAGTACTACAAATTGTGGTCCCCAAACAGCAGCATCAGCATCACCTAGAACCAGTTAAAAAGGTGGAGTCTCTAGGGCTTCCCTGGTGGCGCAGTGGTTGAGAGTCCGCCTGCCGATGCAGGGGACATGGGTTCGTGTCCCGGTCCGGGAGGATCCCACATGCCGTGGAGCAGCTGGGCCCGTGAGCCATGGCCACTGAGCCTGTGCGTCCGGAGCCTGTGCTCCGCAACGGGAGAGACCACCACAGTGAGAGTCCTGCGTACTGCAAAAAAAAAAAAAAAATTGTGGAGTCTCAGGCCCCACCCCAGACCTACTCAATCATAAACTCTGAGGCTGGGGCCCAGCAATCTGTGCTTGAAAAGCCGTCTGGGTGATTCTGATGCAGGGTCAAATTTGAGAGCTGAAGGCCATAAAATCAAGATGTTGTCAAAGTGTCTTGCATCATGTCTCTTAGAATTCACCACCAGGTGAAAAAGTCACCTTCCATATATAGGCAGGAAATCTTTTCCCAGGCGAGGAGAATAATATCACCCACTCTGTTTCCATTTTTACCTTTTACTTTGGGAAACTTGGAGCTGTGCTAGTTGCTCAATCATAGTCAATACATTTGTCTGGGCTTTTTATTTCCCTTTCCTTTCCATGAATTTTACTTGCTTCTTTTATTTAAGTATCTTACTATGAGTCTGTTATGATAGGCCTTCCCAAATCCATTTTGCTAGTAAGTAGGTTTGCAGTGTGGGGAGGATATAATTTGAAATAAATTGACTCACTCAGTGATTGACAGTAGAGGTATTTGACTAAGAAATGTACTAGATAGTAAGGGAAGCTAACATGGAATTAAACATATCTTGCAGAAAGCACCGTGCATGGGCTTGAATACTTACTTATACATGGTAAGAAAATGTAAACAGTATAGAAAGATATAAAATGAAATTGGCTGAAAACAATGCACAACGTGAGAGTTGTGAGTTAAGTTTTATTTGTGGCCAAATCAGGACTATAGCCTGGGAGACAGCCTCTCAGAAAGCTCTGAGGAACAGCTTTGAAGAGGTAGAGGGGGAGGTCAGTGTATGTATGACTCCAGTGAAGAGGGTACATGTGAAATCAAGCACATATTTTGGCAGAAAGTTGCTGCCAGTCATGACGAGCAGATGTCTCAGTTAATGATTTTCGTGCTTTTTTAGATATGAGAAGATGCAAGAAATTGGGCTCATAAAATCTTCTTCTGAAAATATCTAACTTATTGAAGTCCTGTTCTACCAGTTTTTCCCAGAGCCCAGAGCGCCTCGTTCCTGATCCCCACCCTGAACTCCTCTCAGGGGGTGTTGAAGGTCAGTGACTGCTGTGGTTAGTGATTTCATTCTTGTAGGACCAGACGACGAGAGAATTTTTAGTTGGCAAAAGTGAAAACTTCCCTCACTCCTCCAGTGAAGGCTGTCTCCTCAAAGATAATCATTCACAATCTCTTGGGTATCTTTTTAGAAAATGAAGTTTATCTTTTTTAGAAAATAAAGTTTATAGGGCCCACATGTATATGTATTTATGCACTTTCCTTTTAAGAAACACAAAAAGCACTAAAAGTTCTGGTCACCAGTTATAATGTGTCTGCGGAGGGTGGGTGTTTCCCCACACCAGCAAGCAGTGCTCTGACACCAGCAGGGTGTCCTATGATTTAACTCAATTCTGACACTATGTACCTGGAGATAGCGTCAGATCCCACACGTTAAGGGCTCAGCCCTTCAAGACTGTCCCCCCTCCAACAAGCACCTTAGACACCAGTCTCAAGTCAAGGTTGTTACCTGTGCTTCTGACTGGCTATAGATTGGAGATTCCAACCACTTCCCCTTTGGGTTTGATTAATTTGCTTGAGTGGCTCACAGAATTCAAAGAAACATCTTACGTACCAGAATACCGGTTTATTATATAAGTTTATAACTCAGGAACAGCAAGATGGAAGATATGCTTAGGGCAGGGAATGGGGAAGAGGCACGGAGCTTCCATGCCACCTCCAGGCCCACCACTCTCCCAGCACCAAACCTGAAGCTCTGTGAACTCACCCTTTTAATTTTTTTCCAGAAGCTACTTGCTTAAACATGATTTACTGATCCATTGGCCATTGCAAGTGATTCAACCTTCAGCCCTTTTACCTTCCCCAGAAGTTGAGGGAGTCCCAACCCTCCAATCACATGGTTAGTTCTCTTGGCAACCAGCCCCCATCCCTAGATGTGACGGTCTACCTCATTACCATAACAAAAGACACTTTTTATTACTGTTTCACTTAGGAAATTCCAAGGGTTTAAGGAGCTTTGTGTGGAAATGGGGGGATGAAGACCAAATATATATTTCTTACTATAAATCACAGTATCACAAGGACCTTAGTGTACATTCTCATCTACATCTTGCTTTTTTTTTCTTCATAATATATCATATGGATCCTCTCTCTTTTTAAAAGCTACACGATATTCCTTTGTAAGGTTGCACTTTAATTTATAAACCTACCTCCTATTACTAGATATTTAGGGTATCATGAACATCCTCACCTATAATATCTTGGCACACTTTTGAAATATATCTGCTAGGTGGATTGTTGGAAATGGGATTTTGGGGTTGAAGAGTATGCACATTTAAAAAATTGATAGATACTGCTTAATTACCTTCCAAAAAAGAGTAACTAATTTACTTCTCAAATGAGATTGTCTCTTTGCCCACATACTCACTAACATAGGGTATTATCAAACAGATGTTTTTGCCAGTTTTATAGTGACCGATTTATATTTCTTTGAATCACTGTTTTGATTCACCTTTGTTAACTCTGATAAGATTAGTCATTCTAAAAAAGATATATTCACTAATTTTCTTTTTTGTTGACTGCTGTTTAGGGATGATGTTTATCCATGTTTTTCATGACTTAATCCTAAAGTTTCCATACCTGGATTTCTTTGGTTTTTTAAATACAGCTTTTCTAGTTCTACCTTAAACTCCCTGAGTCTGTTTCTCTAACAGTATACTTTTTTCTAATAGTATACTGTGTGAATACAGTGTCCAGGAGAGGTCTTGCACACAGGCAGTGTCTCTGCTCTCTTTCCCAGTTAACAGGAAATAAGTATTCCATATTTCGTTGTGGGCACCATTATACTTGGGAGCCAAAATACTTTGTCAACTTTCTCCTTTTTTTAAGCTAAAAACTTATATGTAAAAAGTCATCTCATACTGCTTAGCTGGGTCCTCCAGATATCCCCCAGCACTCAGTAATCCTGAACCTAACATCCTTGTCACACAGCCTTTTCTTGCCCCTGTGGGACTGGGGTAGGGGAAGGAGGAGGTCAAGTGTGTGAGTTTCTGGATACATTTTCTACCTTCTTACTTATCAAAACATTATGCAAGAAAACAGATGAAGAGCAAAACCAGCTCCAATTTTATCATGTGTAAAGAAAAATGAAACTTGGTTAGCAAAAAAAAGGAGTTAGAAAAAAGAATATCACCTTTCTGCGTTGTTACAGACTTACCAAATCAGTTTCTATGGTTCAGATTCTTTTAGTCGTTCTAATCCTGCTTATTTTATTCTCCTTTCCCACCTCATCTCTTTGAGATTTGTACTTTCCATGTGTTCTTGAAATCAGTTACCAGTTAATCTATTCCCTGGCATTAGGGCTTCCTCTGGGAGTTTACCAATTGATTGGCCTTTTAATCCGGTTGTTAAAATTCTCCCAATACTCACTGGCATGGAGCAGTTTCAATTTGTGTGTGTTAAAGCATTGGCCAGGGTCATTAGGAAAGTGAAGTTCACACAGCTGCTTTGTGTGACTGGAATGGTACCAGGAAACTGATTTGCAGTGTGATCGTGGGCTTGTGGGAGAAGAAGGGAAGAGGTGTTTGGAACAACTGCCAAGTCCACTCTAATTCTGGGCCCCATCCGTGCGCCACACCTTACAGCATAGTGAGAGCACACTTCACACCAGGTTAGTGCAGATGTGCATGAGTTAGGGACAGGGCCAAGCAAGGGACAGTTGTTTATATTATATAGATGGGCCTTCAGCAACCAGACTATGGCCAAATTTTCCTAGAAAGAGCTGGTGTTATATTTGTGTATCTTTACAAATTTACATCGCTAGCATTAGGACTTCATAAGCAATGGAACTTTGATATAGTAGATGTTCAGTTAAGAAAATTGTATTATACTTTTTGTTTTCTTCTCCCAAATTGATTTGTGTTTTTGGCCACTGTTCCAAAAAAGAAATCTGAGAGTGTGGGAATGAGGTACAATTTTGATGTGATTTTTATTTAAAAACTTACTAAATATGTATTAATATTTTTAAAATGCTCACTATCCGTATTTTCTAAATCCACATTTACTTTCTACAATTTTATAATGAAAAGATTTCTCATTCATTAAAATCTTTCAAATAGCCAGGTAATGGTTTAACATATTTTTTGAATTTTTTTTGTTTTATTTTTGTTTAAAATATGTCAGTTTTCTTTCTCGATCGAGAAATCGAGATGTTCACCTTAAAATAAAGATACACAACTGAAAAAGAAAGATGTTTGCCTTTATTAGGGAATAAATGTGTTAATAAAATCTACTTATCCTCAAATAATATACCATTGTATTTTTACATTTCTGTCTTTCCTACTTAATTATGATTTTCTTGAAGATAAGGGCTGACCCTCCTTCGAATCTGAACCTCTATGCTTAGCACAGGGCTTGGCCCATGCTTGGCCACAGCTGAAATGACCTCAGTAAATATTTTTTGAACAAAACAATAAATTAGTTGCCTCTTTGGTGAGGTTAATACAGTCTGCAGTAGCATGGGGTTATGAAACACCCCATGCAGGCAGAGGAAAACAAAGGTTCCTGGGAAGCGCTTAACTCATTACTTTGTGACATAATTCCAGGGAAGGGAAACCCTCAGCATTCTTCCTGGCCCACCCAGTGCAAGCCAGGGTCCTTTCATTTCCTTTATTCCCTATGTCTAAGAGTTTTTTCTAAGAAAATAATGGGGAATAGACCACGTGATGTAGTGGCAAGGATGCTACTCACAACATTAATTAGAAAACAAAAATTTGGAAGCCTCTAAAATGGGTAATAATGGAGGACTGAAAGAGGGGACGTAGCCCCTTAAAATTACCTACATTTTGATCCATAAGGATAAGATTTTACACATGAAGCAAACTGAGTTAGAGACCAAATGTCAACGTATAATAGAAACATTTCCTTCCTCTAATTCTCTCAGGACTTGCGCCGTCTTTCACATCTCCATCCACACTCTTGCCATTGATGTTAGTAACTTAGAAAGAAACCAGCGGATTCAGAGAAGGCTTGGGGAAAATGGCAAAGTGAGTCTACTGGAGCCCCTGGTTTCCACATTTACTTCTGTCTCTTCACCCTCCTCATTCTGTGCCCAGCGTTCCCAGGTTTCCTTTATCCTTCTTAAAGCTGAAATGACCAGTTTCTTCTAAAATGACACAGTCTTAGTATGTCCAGGATACATGCAGCAAGCCAGCCTCCTCTCAAAGGCAATTCTTCTATTCGCTCTAACTTCTAAATTACTGATGGGTCCTTGAAGCATGGCATATGAAGCCAGACTGCATGCATTCCAATGTCCACTCCCATACTTTCTACCCAGGTGACTATGGAGCAATTGACTTATCTTCCTAAGTTTCCTCATCTGTAAAAATTGGGATGAAAAAAATACCCCATAAAGTAATTGACATCTTGTCACATAATAAGCTAACATTTTCAGCCATCATCTAAAAAATGAAATGCAAGAAGAGGTAGAGTGGTTTCTTGTGGCACTCCTGAAAATATGACCCTTAGGTCTATGTCATTTCCTTTTTATCCCCTTTGACCCCTGTACCAATGATAAGGCCAAGAGTGCCTCCGTAGAAGCACCTGTGCCATATTTTCTGATTTGATGTAATTAACACTGTTGTGTTGGTACTTAGCTGGGTAATCATTGTTCTACTTCACCCTAGCCCTAATTGGTTCAGAGATCACAACTTCAGTGACTGGTTTTCATTTATTTATCACTAATTTAGAACTCCACTTTCCAGTAGTGTAGCCACGGTCCACATGTCGCTATTTAGTTTAAATAACAATTAAATACAATGAAATTCACTTCCTCAGTCACACATTTCAGTTGCTCCATAGGCACATGTGGCTAGTAGCTCCCGAACTGGGCAACCCCAATGTAGAACATTTCCATCATTGCAGGAAGTCGTATTGGACAGTGTGACTTAGACCCTCGATTTTGCTTGTGCACATAGAATCGTTGTAGCATTTAGCATCACTACTTATTAGACTCCTTTGCACAAACAGCCTGGCTAGAAACTTCAGATCCGTATAATCATGAAAACAGGAATTGGAGCAACCTGTCATCTCATATCAAATCCCAGTCCTTTTAAGATCTTTGATCCAGTTCCTTTGCTTCTTGTAGGATAATTCTCTACAATATATGCTTGGTTTTGTTTCTCCACCCATATGAAAGACCTGGCAGGGTACAATGCAACTGCATAGATGGTATGGTTTTGATATTGGAAGCATGTTATCCTCACTTTACAGAATGAAATTAGGATGAATGTATTACTACCCTTCCTCTTTATTCTCAGCTGTGTTACTTTTTGCCTTATTCTCAGCCCTGCTTTCTTTCTATGAATCACATCAGAACGAGTGACTAGAAAATCAGAGAAGATGGAAAATTTGCCACCTCCAAAGAGATGGCGCCACTTAATAATCAAGTCTTTGCCTCACAAGCATAGTAACTCACAGTGGAAATGTCAGGGTGCGGGTCCCGACGAGTTGAAGATGGGTGTGTCAGTGCAGACGAGAGACTGAACCGCAGGGCAGTTTTCTTGCTCAAGTTCCCATGGTTCTTTGCAGCAGAGCCAGGGTTTGAGCTCAAGTCTGCAGTGTGCAAAAGCCATTCTCTTTCCATCACTCCATGCCACCTCTGAAAATGTTGGCATATTTGTTTCCTTTCTCAAACACTCACCCATCTTTCTGGCTGCCTTTAGAGGAATGGTTGTGAGAGTATGTTTGTCTCAGGAGAGGCCTCGAGGCATTTTCTGTTTTGTTGTCGTAAAAACGAAGTGTGCTAAGTCCGAAAGGTGGCGTGCACTTCACCCTGGAACATTTCAAGGGCAACGTGGGACAATCAATTCATGAAGAGGATGAAAACCACTTTCGGGAGGTGATTACCAAAGAACCCAAGAGAAGCCTGTCAGGTTTGGAGTCAGAGCAATGAAGAAACCAGGTGGGAAGCTGTGGTCATTTTACAAGTCAAAACCTGCCCTTCTCTTCCTGAGTACTCTGAACAGCCAGGAAGGAATGACAGAGGGGACCTAGTGGAATAAATTACACTGGTTATGTTGGACTGCTTCATAGTTCCGTAATTGAGTGCTGCGGGGAACTTTGCAGCATGCTTTGCGGGTGCCCATGGATGAAGGGAACATATTTAGAGGCTGTTTCCTTCTACCAGCAACTTGCAGAAGCATGATAAAGTTTCCCAAATGTTGCTGCAAATTAGAATCACCTGGAGGATTTTTAAAATCTCGATACCAAAGTCACACCCCATAAGTGACATCCTAGTGGGTGAGAGCCAGCATCAGTAGTTTGTAAGGATCCCGGGTGATTCTAAAATGCAGCGAATTTGGAAACCTTTTTTGACCACCCCTTTCTCTCTCTTTTACCCTCTCTCCTTTTATCTCCTTTTATCCTTTTATCCTTTCTCCTGCTCTTCCTGTCTCCATGTATTCACCTTAACTGTTGATCCCTGAGGAGGGCCAGCGCCTGTCTTCCTGGGAGGACCAGTCAAGCCCTTTGCACCACCCAGAACAAAGCCCAGAGGACACCAAGTCAAGACGATCTTTGGTGGCCCCTTCCTTCCAGCAGGAGATGCTGTCCCCGACTTGGTGTCCTTCTAGCTCTCACTGAAGTTTGCCCGAACACACTCTTTTCTGGGCCTGGCTCTGCCTCCATCACCCCACCCCTGGTGTGTAAGTGCCTCCTAGGTCAGGGCTTCCCAAAGAGGTGTCTGCTTGTCTCTAGGCGTCTGCAGCTGAGTCCTCGGGCACCTGCCAGTTCTGAAGAAGATTTTAAAATGTGTGTCCTTATTTCTTGGTGCTCCGGTTTTCGCATGTGGAAAATGGGGCAATAGTAGTGCCTAGTTCATAGTGTTGTGGGGAATACAGAAAGCACTCAGTGCCTCACATGTGTTGGGTCGAACTATGTGAAATTACCATCTTCGTGGGGCAGAATGATCAAATAGTGGCAACTTCATAATGTGCAACCCTGTGGTAAATGTTCAGTAAATGTATGTCATTTTCCCTTTTATTTAATTATTGCATTTAATTTGAATGTGATTTTATATATTTGGCAATTTTTGTTTAGATTTAAAGCGATGACATGGGCTTTAAAGGAACTTAACCCTAGTTTTCTATCTGTGTATATCTGAGTAGCAGTATAATTATTATAATAAGGGTTAATTAGTTGACAGTGGGGGTAGGAAAGGTTCTGTCTGTGAGCCTGTTTTCTCTTTAAAGGAGAAAGCAGTTTTCAAATTTGAGAAATCCTGCCCTAGACCTTCCCCTGCCTGCCTCATGTAATTCACCTGCCCTCTGTTTTTATTGTCATGGCAGGATGCTGACCTTAGTCTGGGATCAGCTAGAAAATCTGACAAGCAACTTGGGTTTTCGATTTCTCCTGATAGAACACGACATTGCATAGGCTCCTTTTTGAAGACCTTTCACATCTCCTTTCTGGACTGGAGAGAAGACAGCTCCGAACCAGCGTCTAGACCCAAATGAGTAACCGGATGCTTCGCTAGGCCACTAGACACTGATTTTGAGAATTATATTAGCCGGCAGGCATGCGCTAGGTATGATGCAAAGTGCTTTATGTGTATTACCTCCTTTAGTCCTCCTAAGAGCCCTATGACATAGGCAGTATGATTTCCCCCATTTTGCAGATGAGGAAACTGAGGTGCAGAGAGGAGTTTAAGAAACCTGCCCGCAGTCAGTCAGCTATCAGGAGCAGAGTCAAAATTCTAACCTGGGCTGGCTCCAGAACCTGTGCCCTTAGCACCTGCTCCACAGTCATCCAGGCATCATCTCTTTGTCCTCAAAACAATCCTAGGTGGGAGGTAGAGGGGTCTGGGGTCTTCCTGTCTCTGGAGCTGGCACTTAACACCCTCTCTGCTCTATTGCCCAGTGCCCGGTCAGCCCTGCGTGCCACTGCTGGCTGTGGCTGTGTGGCTCCCCTTAGAGTGGCCTCCTTTCCAGTCCCAGTGCCTCTGCCCCTGCTTTTGGGTGATAAAATGTTGTTTCTCTGACCCTTCTTAAAGTAGTTAAAAAGCACATGTTAATTCTCTTCACTTTAGTTGCCCCATCGCCTTAGAGGCGCCCTAGCATTCTTTTTCCCATGGAGTGGTTCTAGGAGATTTGCCCACACGCAGTGCCGCAGGACCGGCCAAGAGGGATGGAGTTACTTAGTTGGTTGATTGCTTTCTCCAGCTGTAATACCACTTCCCCAATTTTGAGAAGGCCTGCCTTTGTGAATGTGCTGGATTTACCTCTTTTTCTTTTTGTCCTTTCCCTGAGAGTAGAATGACAGACAGCACGTATTTTTATTTATTAACCTGACTCCCCGCAGGAAAAAAAGCAAGAATATTAGGAGTGGTAAACGTTGTTTTTTTGTATTACTCTGGCCAGGGGTGGCTGATCCAGAGTTTTTAGGGGGGACCTCTCCTTAAGAAAAAGAATATATGAATTAGAATCCTAACATTAGGAAAGGGTCTTGGCAGAGGCCCATGCAATCAGGGGCCCCTGAGGCTTACCCTTCACTACATGATAAATTCACCTCTGGCTAAGACACTTGGGAATTTTAACATCTTTTGTTTTCTCCAGTCCCTCTTATTTCCTGTGTCCTATTACTAGTATACTTGAATGATTGTTCTTATGAACCTAGAGGTTAACTGTATCTTTATAAAATGAAATGGGTCATCCCTATGTCCATTTCTTCCTTTCTTCCCTTTTCCAGTTAAGCTGCTTTGTTGGTAGGAAGGAATATGGACCTCTGATTGGGTTTCACTGATAATGTCTTGTGACGTCCTCCCCAAAGGGCCTGTGTAGGGTTGGTGCAGTCATTGTGTTAGCTGGCTCCTCTACTTGGCATCTTACAGACAAGTGGCCTTGGTTGTAAGGACAGAAGGTCAACATTATACCATGATCACGCTTGACTAAATGACTCAAAGATGCATCATCTCTCTTTTTAAAGAGATTTTTAAGAATTTGCATTAATGATTTTACTAATAGAGTTGAAGAATTTGTGTGTTAAGCTGGAGCTATTAACAAGTATTGGGTTGGCCAAAAAGTTCATTTGGGTTTTTCCGTAACGTCTTATAGAAAAATCCGAACGAACTTTTTGGCCAACCCAATCTAACAGAAAATGTTATCTATACCCACCTAGTTGGAGGATAATGAATGAATGAATGAGTTAACAAGTGAAATAGAAAACAAGGGGGACAATTGAGGAACAGAAATAGGAAAACATTAAAAAGGAATAGGGGAGAGGAATCTTACTCTCACATGGCTGAATTCAGTGTCAGCAGTCAGGGAGCAGGGTCTGTCTAGATACCTACATTTCCTTATCCAAAAGAAGCTACTCAGTAAGAAGGGAATTCATTTAGATGCAAAAACAAAAAAAGTTTCTATTATCAAGGACAGTTTTATTTTATTAATAACTCCTACATCTTTTTCTGCCTGAATGAATACTATATAAAATCTTATTAGAGTCTGTTTTGCTACAATAGTAGACTACTTTAGTAGCTATTATTTATGGAGACTTATAAATGAAGACGGCGTGTGACAAAGGAAGAATGCCTACCTCAATGACATAGAGTTAGGGGGTCATTTGGTACAGTCCTGTGCCTTTAAACCCAGGGTGAGGAAATCCTTCCTTCCTCAAAATGACTGTGCTAATTTGCGGTGTTCTTGAAAAGTCAAGTTATAGTTTACACTGTGAGTTTTAGCAGGCCCCAATACCCTTTCACAAAAATGAAATTGATGATCTTTGAGCAATCTGGAGAGAGACATACTGTGTGTAGCTCAAGGTACTGGTTGATCAGAAGCTTGGAGGATGAATGCATGGATAGATTTGCTTTTAAAAAACATATTATTAAATGAGAAACATTGGTTAAGATTTAGTACATGTCTTCCTCGACTTACTATGGGGTTAGGTCCTGAAAAACCTATCATAAGTTGAGATATCCTAAGTCAAAAATGCATTTAATGCACCTAACCTACGGGACATAATAGCTGAGCCCAGCCTACCTTAAACAGAACACTTGCATTAGCCTACAGTTGGGCTAACACAAAGCTTATTTTATAATAAAGTGTTGAATATTTCATGCAGTTTTTTGGAATACTGTACTTAAAGTGGAAAACAGCATGGTTGTTTGGATACAGAATGGCTGTAAGTGTATCGGTTGTTTGACGGCATGGCTGATGGGAGCTACGGCTGCTGCCCAGAATCAGGAGGGAGGGTGGTACCGCGTATTACCAGCCCTGTCAATCAGAAGCCTGGGAGAAGATCAAAATTCAAAATTGAAATACAGTTTCTCCTGAATGCTTACCGCTTTTGCACCATTGTAAAGTGGAAAAATCGTTAAGTTGAACCATTGTAAACTATAGACTTGGAAACAATCTTCAAGGCCATTTTGACAAAAATTTGATTAGGATTCTTGGAACCCTGGGCAAAACCCTATTCCATGCAAGACAGTAAATAAGATTTAAGATGGGTTGGTTCTTCTGAATCTTGGGTGAGAATCAAGATAAGTCTGAGTCATTGTTAATGGTTGATGGTGGGCCATATTCTTAATATTCTCCAACCGCTTCACAACAGCCACAAAGGCAGTTGGTTTAGCCTTTGAGAGGAGGAGGAAAATCGTTTGAAGAGGAAGAGCAATGTTTTGTAGGCTGCAGTGGGAGGGAGAGGCATTTTGGTGACCTCCTGTCCCCAGGATCCATGGGGCTTGGAAGGATGAGCACCCTCCACCACAGAAGTCCAAGAGGAAGTGGTATTTTCTCTGTGAGCCAGGCTTTAGTCCATGCATAAAGCAATGGAAGGAATAGTTCATGAAGAGGTTAGAGATGTGGGGTCATTTGTTTACATCTGACTTTCAGAGAACATGGTAAGAGGAGGCAGGAGAGGCAGACATCACTTAATGTGGGTGAGCGTGGCAGTGGCCAAAGGTAACTGGGAGGGGTGATATGAAGAATTAATAGCCCTCAAGGTCTCAAAAAGAATCTTCACACCAGGTCTCTAAAACCGAAACAAAGTGACCCCGAACACCATGCAATGGTCCCTGCCAATAAAACTTGGTTCAAACACTGCAGAACTTCCCCATGGATTCACAGCAGGCAGTGCCAGCTTTCTAACTGATTATTACTGAAGTTTTGGAAACACTCTAAATTAGCAGGGGAAACATGAACGCACCACTGCAAATACAGAGAAGACTGCCTCTGTACAGTACCAAGATAACTCTTTTTTGGTCAAGAGGTGGAAGGCATATGCCCAGTAATCCAAATGTTGGATTTAGAACTGGGTTATTTGGAACCCAAGAGCAAATGTGTTTGCAATTTAATCCACTTATAACTATCATATTGTTTCTGAGTACATTTTGAACTTTCACATTTTTGGAAGGTTTCTAAGATGAAATTCCTAGAAAACAATAAATTGAAAACACGACGTTTTTAAACATAGTGAAACATTTAATAAAAGACACAAAAGCAAAAATTTCTCCAAACCGCTACTCCCTTCCAAGTAAAAAAAAAATGGCAGGCTGTAGCTGAAATGTACCCAGTGTCCCATTCCTGCCTGGAGAGTTCTTTGACTTTATCCCCTTATGGCTGTTTGCACTTCAAAATGCCTTCTCGTCAGTTCTCTAGAACCTTCAAATTGATAGAGGAAGCAAACAAGCGTACAGTCCACAAGCAGAAGAGAGTTAATGCAACATCTTTTAGAAATGTGAACATACTGCTAGGCATACTCAGCCAGCATCATTTATCCTTCAGGAATTGAAGCATTTTTGATGCGTTTGACCTTTAAATCACATTGGGGCAAAATAGAAAGGTAGCTTTCCCCTATAACTCAAGCCCTTGCCAAGAGGTTCCTGAAAAAGAAATACACACTTTTTTACAGCACTGATTTTTATGCAAATAGATCCTCAGTTTAAATTGGGAATATGTAAAAATCTATCACCCTGTAGGTTATGGAAATGAAACATCAATGTCTATGAAGTCTAAAAGAGATAATCTCTGCTTGGTTTTCTATTATTGACATTTTTAAAAACCAACTCTAACCTTTTAGTTGATAGGCCTTAAAGATATATTATTGTAAAGTGCATAATTGTTACAAAGGAAAATATAACCTGGTGTCTGGACCCTTTTGGAAGACTCTTGAATTGGTCAGGGCTCCTGATTTCAAGGGACGGAAAGCCACTTCAAACTAGTTTGGACAAAAGGGGATGGACACTGTTCAAACTAGTTTGGACAAATTGGATGGAGACTGAAGCTTCTAAGGGAAGAGTTAAAAATTGGCTAAAAAGGCAAGGGTTGCATGTAGCTTGGGCTTTTCTCTGCATCTCTCCTCTCTGTCTCTGTTGGCCTGCAAGCTTCATTTTCATCTTCTCCTTCCACATGGGGAAGAACAGGATATACACATGTTTCTGAGTTTTACTTCTTGGGGGCTTCTGTTTCAGAGAGGGCTGATTGTCTTTTCCCAATTCTGGCTTGAAAAATACCAGGAAGAACTCTGATGGGCTTGGCTTGGATCAGACGTCCAACCCTGGCCCAAATGACAGTGGCCTGTAGGATGGACCATGTGAGAACAAGGTGCTTCCCAGTAGCAACACATGACGTATGTCAATAGAAGAACCATTCCCATACGAAGGGGAAAGTATAGGCCAAAACTGATTCCATATGCCCACTTGACCTATATTTTCATTGTTTAAACCTTATATTTTGATTTGAACGTTGTAATGAGTGATATTCCATTTTTACAGAAGCAAATCGTGTCAATAGGTAACCTCCCCACCTTCTGGCATTTGCAGAAATGTCCACGTGGACTACTGTTAGCTCTATTTTGCACCTCCAGGCTAATGAGGTTACTTAGAAGTCTGTGTTGTTCGTTGCAGTGGACATCTGTGTGATTCTGCTAGCCCATCATCCAGTTTTTCTTCTTCAGCTGATAACACCTAGATTTTCCTTTGGGAAACCAATATCTCCTATATTCTCAAACCATGCGATTTCCATGAAGTTGACACTGTGTGCTTGTCTCAATGACGTGCTAGTGGCCCAGCCCTGGCCAATTGGAATGCCACACTCCCCTGGCCAGTTATGATCCAAGGATGGCCCTCCCTCCTTTTTAAGGCTTTCCCTGGAACAGTTTGGAAAGGGCCTCGCTGGGAATGCTTCTGAAGCTACTGTTGGCCACAGTTTGAGAAGACCTGAATGAGAACAAAGGCAAGAGATGGGATAAAGCAGAGTTGAGGGATGGAAATGCCTGATAACAGGGTTGAAGTCCAGCTGTCTAAGCTGGACAGTCAAGTGAAACAGTAAAATTCTTCCCCCTACCCCCTTCCCCTCATTTTTGGTTATAGCTTGTTTGATTTGGATTTCTGTACCTTGCCACCAATGTGAAAAGTGAATTATCTTCATGAGCAGAACTGTGTAGTTCCTAATTAAATCTCCTGCTCCAGTTCCTTATGTTCCAGATAAGGCAAACCACAAAACCTAGTGGCATAAAGCAGTAACCATTATTTCATTTATCTCATGGTTTCTGTGGGTCAGGAATATGGGAAGGGCTTGGCTAGGCAGTTCTCACTTGGAGTCTCCATGCAGTGGCAACCAGACAGTGGCTGGAGCTGGGATAGAGGGGAGGGGAGGGGGCTGGAGCAGCTGGCAGCCAGCAGGGCAGCTGTCTCTTCTCCTGAACTCTCAATAGCTCTGTTGGACTACTTGAGCTTCCTCACAGCATGGCATTCAGAGCACTCAGACTGCTAACCTGGCTTCCACATGAGTGTTCCAGAGCTCTGGGTGTAAATTGAATCACTTTCTATGACCCAGCTTTGAAAGTCACACAGTGTCATTTTCACCACAAGCTGGTCAACTGAATCAAGGGAAGAAGATGTAGACCCCACCTCTTAATGGTGACACGTCAATGAATTTGCAGACGTGTTTTAAAACCACCACATGTTATGAGCAATCCCCAAACTGTGAGAAGGGTAGGGTACTGTGGTCAAAATGATATATTTCAGTAGACTTAGTTTTGTGACATCATGCTTTTAGTTTATACTTTTGGGAGCTGGATTAACTTTTTCAAGTCATTAAGGCACAAAGTGTAGTCTATATATATTGAAAATTAAATAAGATTTGTCATGATCTTTCAGGCTTTAGAATTCCATTTTGTTCTTGTATTAAGGCATTTCCAATTTTAATGTGAGTAGCGCTGAAAGACATTTAGATTTGGATTAGCTCTCTACTTCACAATTGCTTATATATTGACTTACTATCGAGGCATTGTCATTTAGTACTTGGTACCTTAGTCAATGTAACGTCCAGAAGTGCTTCACTGCCTTCCAGTGACCAGTTTAAGGAGTTGGGAGTAATCTCTTTTTTATGGATTCTATATGAAATAGACATTACAATGTAGGTTTGTAAAACTTGACCTGTGTTATGGTTCTATCACTTTGCCTCTCTGACTAGAGTTAGAAATCCTCCTTTATACTATCTAGTACAGAGTTAGAAATCTGACTGGAGTTAGAAATCCTCCTTTATACTATGTAGTACCATGGAGTAAAAATCAGAATGCAACTCTTTTCAACTTTCTCCCAAGTGGAGGAAGTCTAATAGATCTTGAACTATTTTTTTTCTTTCTGTTTCAGAGTGTAGCAAGTAATCTATTGGAGTAAAACCAGCAGTTGAGTTAACTCATGCAAAGGTAATTTAGAGCACAAATTAAATCTGTCAGAGTGGTATTAGATTTGCAAAAGCTCATAAATAACAAATGAAAGGTCACAAAGCTGTGAAAATGAGAGTGTACTTCATAAGAGAGCTGTAGTCAGGGACGAATCCTCAGTGCATATTCAAATAGCAGTGCACAAGATGGAAGCACAACATCTTTTCTAATTGTCTAGAACACTCCAAAGACACAGTGGACTCCAGGGAAAAACATCAAAGTCCTAGAAAAGACCCTTCAAATCACTGAGCATGTCCAACATGGTATTTGTGGGGTTTAGGGATTAAAGCTCCATCAACTACTGAGAATCTGTATAGAAAAAACACATCCCCATCAGCAGAGCCCATATTTTAGTAGCAGTTAGACTAATTGTGAATGCATGTCACTCATCTTTCACTTTTCAGTTCCTAGAAAATACTAATTCAGTGAGTGGTGCTTCATGATTTACTGCAGGAACGTAAGCAGTTGGGTGATATTAATAAATAGTCCGGCCCATCCTGTTTTCTCATGGAAAAGAGCAGTGGGAAAATAGCTCTGGCTACTATAAAGTAGACAAGTTCTTTTACTGTGCATTTTATGCAGATCTTTTTTTGTGTGTTGTGCTGTGTTGCGCTTGACTTGTATAAGGGAATTATTTATACAAGCAATGTGTGGGCTTCATCAAAATCAAAAGCTTTTGTGTATCAAAATACATCATTAAGAAAGTGAACAGTCAACACAGGGAAAGGGAAAAAACAGTTGCAAATCATACATCTGAAAAGGGTCCAGAGTCCAGCATATAGAAAGAACTCTTACAACTCAACAATAAAAATATAATAACTCAATTTAAAAAATGAACAGGGTTTTCCCTGGTGGCGCAGTGGTTGAGAGTCTGCCTGCCGATGCAGGGGACGTGGGTTCGTGCCCCGGTCCGGGAGGATCCCACATGCCGCAGAGCGGGCCCATGAGCCATGGCCGCTGAGCCTGCGCGTCCGGAGCCTCTGCTCCGCAGTGGGAGAGGCCACAATGGTGAGAGGCCCGCGTACTGCAAAAAAAAAAAAAAAGAACAAAGTATTTAAATAGACATTACTCCAAATAAGATATACAAATGACCAGTAAGTACATGAAAAGATGTTCAACATCATTAGTCACTTGGGAAATGGAAGTCAAAACCACAGTGCACGGGCTTCCCTGGTGGCACAGTGGTTGAGAGCCTGCCTGCCGATGCAGGGGACACGGGTTCATGCCCCAGTCCGGGAAGATCCCACATACCGCGGAGCGGCTGGGCCCGTGAGCCGTGGCCGCTGAGCCTGTGCGTCCGGAGCCTGTGCTCTGCAACGGGAGAGGCCACAACAGTGAGAGGCCCACACACCACAAAACAAACAAACAAAAAAACCCACCACACTGCACTTCACGTTCACTAGGATGGTGCTATAATAAAAATTGTTTTTTAATGAAAGGTAAGTGTTGATAAGGATGTGGAGAAATTTTGCTGATGGGAATGTAAAATGGTACAGTGGAAAATCGTTTGGCAGTTCTGCAAAAAGTTAAATATAGTTACCATAAGACCCAGCAATTCCACTGTTAGGTATACACCCAAGAAAAATGAAAACATATGTCTATACAGAAAATGTACATGAATGTTAAAGGCAGCATTATTCACAATAGTCAAAAAGTGGAAACCAGCCAAATGTCTATCAGCTGATGAGTGGTACATCCATACAGTGAAACATTATTCAGCCATAAAGAAGAATGCTATACGAATTCACATTACACATGGATGAATCTTGAAAACATTATACTAAGTGAAAGAAGCCAGACATGAAAGACTATACGTTGTATGATTCCTTTTACACAAAATGTTCCCGATAGGCAAATCCATAGCAACAGAAAGTAGCTTAGTGGTTGCCAGGAGTGGGGAGAGGAGGGAATTGGGGCTGACGGCTAATGGGTGCAAACTTTCTTTTTGGGGTGATGGAAATGTTCTAGACTAGGTGATGGTTGCACAATATTATGGACATACAAAAAGCCCTCACTGAATTGTATTATTTTTAAATGATGAATTTTATGTTATGTGAATTTTATCTCAATAAAAAAATTTAAAATAAAAATAACAGATCCTTAAAAAAAAAACAACAACAGTGTGTTTACCAGGATTAATAGCACATGCACTAGAGATAAACCTCGAGTGTTAGCTCAGATTCCTGTGACTGGTACCTTCTTTCTCTTTCTTGGTCAGCGGTCCATCCACACGGGGTTGACCTTCCACTCTGGCTGCTGAAATACAGGTGAGTGGGCTCTTCGTGGAGTGGACCTTGATCAATGGGAGATAAGAGACAGGAAGACATAAATTCTCCCTCCCTTCTCGCTCCGTGGGCCGCACTGAGTGCAGCTGTTCCTTGGACTCCTCTATCTCTCTGTGGCTTGTTGTGAAGTGGTGAGCTGCATAGTAACCTAGGATCACATTGCTTTATATTTCCTAGCTTCATTTTACCTCTGTCTGTCTGTCTGTCTTTCCCTCCTTCTCTCTCTCCCCCTCCCTTTCCTTCTTTCTCTTTTTCCTTTACCCTCGTTGTCCTGGGCTTGCTCTTCCCATATAAAGTCTTAGCACCTTTAGTCCTTGCACAGATTCTGCTGTACAGAGCACCTGGCCTATGGCACTTGGTGAAGGGTGTGGCAAAAGAGGGAAGGAGGGAACATTCTATCAAATATGGATTCTGTTATTTTAGAAGAGACATGGGCATTTTTAAGGCTATATTCATTGGCTTTGGGTGAAAAGCTGACTTCTGTTTGTGCATAAAAAGTGAAATTACTCTGTCAAATCACTTTTTGAAAAGAACGATTTTTTCCAAAAACTGTTTTCCTCTTTATAAAAGTAATACATGCTCATCAAAAATTTTTGAGCATGCAAATTGAGCAAAAAGAAAAACATCAAAATTACCTGAAATCCCACATCATTTTGGTCTTTGTCCTTTCAGTCCTTTTTCTAATCATAAGCCTAGAATACATACATTTTTTTGCTAAAGAAGGAACAATTTCATGAGTAAAATGTGTTGGTATGACAAGGTGTCAACTACTTTAAGAATTTGAAAACTCTGCATTAAACACATAAAATTCATGGTTAAAAAGTAGTTGAGGGCTTCCCTGGTGGCGCAGTGGTTGAGAGTCCGCCTGCCGATGCAGGGGACACGGGTTCGTGCCCTGGTCCGGGAAGATCCCACATGCCGCGGAGCGGCTAGGCCTGTGAGCCATGGCCGTTGAGCCTGCGTGTCGAGAGCCTGTGCTCCGCAACGGGAGAGGCCACAACAGTGAGAGGCCTGCACAC
>NW_021703772.1:80508233-80518858 GCF_005190385.1 Monodon monoceros | reverse complement strand
GTCCGGGAAGATCCCACATGCCGCGGAGCGGCTAGGCCTGTGAGCCATGGCCGTTGAGCCTGCGTGTCGAGAGCCTGTGCTCCGCAACGGGAGAGGCCACAACAGTGAGAGGCCTGCATACAGAAAAAAAAAAAAAAAAAAAAAAGTAGTTGAACCCTCCAAGTTTGAAAACTTTCTCTAAACGAATCCGGCCTAAAGAATCAAGCTTGCCAAGTAGAGGTGAATCTTTTTTAATGAATGAAATGGTTGTTTTAACTTCATCCATGATACTTCACCATGTGTAGGACCTGTGAGCACACTTGGAGATGTGGGCCTTGGCAGGGGTACAAGGTGTGCTCATGACCTGCGCTCCTTCCACATCTTTTACACAAGTAAAATCTAACTAAGGCAGCTATGGTAGAGATCATGGGGGTGGAACATAGGCCTTGTAAATACAGGGAGGGTGTAGAAGACCAGCACCCACGTGTTTGCTTCATTGACAGGGATGGCAAGAAGTCCCTGGGTCTGTGTGAGCCTCAGCATATTAAAATGCTGGTGGCATTTAGGCCTCTCCCCACTGGCTTTGTCCCTGCCTGGCTGGCCATGGGACCAAAGGTGGGGTAGAGGAGACATATGGATTGTGATTTGTCATACTTAGTAGTTTTGGGCATTGTCATATTTTTCTGATTTAAGGAAAGTGTGCTTGTGTTGAACCAAAGTTAATTGTACCATGTTTACTTTCACTTAGAATACTATACTGACTGATTTTGAACAAAACAATAGTAGTAAAAATATTGGGAGATACTGTTAATACGTGGCATTTACTGTGTGACAGACACTGTTCTTAGTGTTTTACATGTTAATTTATTTAATTCTCATAGCACATTTTTTTAAAGCTGCATTTTTTTCATTGAAGTATAGTTGATATACAATGTTGTCTTAATTTCTGCTATACAACAAAGTGATTCACATATATATATATATAAAACATTCATTTTTAAAAGATTCTTTTCCGTTATGGTTTATCATAGGCTATTGAATATAGTTCTCTGTGCTATACAGTAGGACCTTGTTGTTTATCCATTCTATATATAATAGCTTACATCTGCTAACCTCAACTTCCCACTCCATCCTTCCCCCAACCCCCTGTCCTTTAGCAAACACAAGTCTGTTCTCTGTGTCCAACTCATAGTACATTTTAAGGTAGGTAGTATTATCCTCATTTTGCAGATGAGGAAACTGGGGAACAGAATGGTTAAGTAACTGGCTTAAGGTTGCACAGCAAGAAAGTATTGGAGTAAGGTTTCAAATCCAGGCATCTAGTTCTTCCCCTCTGTATGTTTACTCACACATAGTCAACACAGGCTGTAAAATGAAGGCTCTTGGATGGGTAGCCATGCCACAGAGGTTCATTTCGGATGACATTAAGTAAGGTTCATTTCAGATGACATTAGTAAGGTTAATTTCAGATGACATTAAGTAATACATAATGCTTATGCAAAGACTGTGCAGACGGAGACTTTTAAATTAACAACTGGAAGGAATACTGTGGTTGAGAAATGCTTTAATGGAAATGAGACACTTGCAATGTTTGGTATGTGTTGACATCAAGTTTCACATTAAAAAGAACTTAGGTTGGCAACTAGTTGATATTTAATGTTAAATTATTCAAAATAAAACCAGAAAGCTTTCCTCACCATTCCTCTCGAACTGAGCCCAGATTGTGAGGACACGGGTGTTGGTGCAATTCATTCAGGGGTCCAGGGGGCTCTGTGCTAATCTGTCCCTCAGGTGCAGCTTCACCCGACCTGATGGATGTACACAGAAGAACTATTGCATTCACTTAAGATTAGATAATGTTTGTGCCTGTCACTCATAGAGGGAAAGAGATCCTTGATATTTGTTTTCTCATCACATTATTTAACCAAGTGCCTAGCACAGTGCCTGGCAGTCACATTTATGAAGTGAACGAGCAGCTCCTTCCCTTTATGATTGCAAACCTGCTTGGGGGAACCAAATTGCAAACAGAAGAGGGCGTAGTGAGGATGAAATTGGCAAGCTGGCATCATCAAGCTGTTACAGGGTGATAAGAGTTCTCTATTTTCTAACAATTTGTCTATTTGAAAAAAGTAAAGAACACACCAATCCATCTGGAGTTAATTTGAGTGTATCGTGCATTGTTTGGTGTCAGTTAATCTTTTCACAATTTTTAATAAAGTTATCTTACTATTATTTAATATTTGCCTGTTCTGTAATTTTTAAAAATTGCTTTTATCATGAAATCCCTCTATGTCTGAGCTCCTTGGAGTGTTTCATTTTCTGAATTCATTTTTATACTTTCTATCATCCTGTTTTGAATAATATTACTCTGTACTGTGCTCTGATGTCTGATTAGTCTGATACTGATTTTCTCTATTGATTTTGATTTGTAATATATTTACTCTTGGTCTATTTGTTTTGACAGCAACATTTTAGGATTATCTTATTATGCCGTTTTTAAAATGTCATTGAATATTTGTATTAAAATTTTGTAAACAAAATGTTCAAATTATGTTTTTTTAGCCAGTTTAAAATAAAGTGAATATCTAACTTGACCCCTTGCATGGGTGCTAGAATGATGGTATTCGGAAAATAGAACATGAGGAACAGACTCTATAGAAAAGCAATAAAATGGCAAGCGAACAACGCATATAAATTAAGATATACATCTACATTCTAAGTAAGCTGGACAATTCAACCCTAGTAAAATTTTATTGCTCTCAGTTTTAATTGAAAAGGGCAGAGTCCGAATAAAGGATAGAATGATGATTGCTTCGTGTTACAGTGACACCTTGATCTCATTTCTTCAGGTTTTGTTCATATACCTTGACTCAGTCTTTGGAAGAACATAGTATCACCATTAAATGTGGCCTCAGTGGCCAGACTGCCTGGGTTTAAATCAGCTCCTCTATGTATTTGCTGGACTTCAGTTTACTCACAATGGGATGATAACAGTGCCTACCTCATAGGGTTATGAGGAGAATTACCTGATATATATATATATATAAAGAAATTCAACAGTACACAGCCAATAATGTTAGTTATGTTGAGGAGATTTTGAGCTATAAAGACACATATTGGTTCATGAGAGGCAATTTACCTACATATCCTTTTTTTCTTTTTTTTTCCAAATCTGAAAGTCTAGCCTGTACAGCATGACCCAGTAAGGCTGCACTCTCATACCTGGCGTTCGCTGGTATCAAGGAAATGCTTCTGAGCTTCTGCACCTGACTTATTTATTGTTGCATTCTGGCAGCCAACCCCTTTCCTCCTGGCAAAAAATAGCTGGGTTTCATTAAAATTCAATCTTTCCTGATACCATCTCTGCTGGATGTTAGAGGGGACTGGTAGCAGTGGAGCTTTAGCAACCTAATTAAGAATGGATTTGGGTTGAAATTTTCTAAGTACTCTAAAATTACAGTCTGTAAAGTTTCTCTCCACGTCTACCCACTTCCTTGTGCCCTGGGCTCCCTGTTTCTCCCCAGCTCATCCCGCCATCACAGGAGCTGGGCCGAGTCTCCGTGGCTTTCCCGAGTTGGACACTGACATGACTCTGGCTTCGTATTTCAGGTGCAAGTCCTCTTCCGCCGTCCCGAGTCCCCGCTCCCGGGCCCCCTGGATGAGTGACGCCTTGGTCTGCCATGGAAGCTGGCCCTGCCCTGGCCTGGCTCCTGCTTCTGAGTCTGCTGGCTGATTGTCTGAAAGCTGCTCAGTCCCGAGACTTCACAGTCAAAGACATAATCTACCTCCACCCTTCAAGTAAGACTCCGTTCTCTTCACTGCAGAAATGTCACTTGACTCCCAGTAAGATTTGAAAGTTGAAAAATGGCCGGCAGGAGGCAGCCTTCCGCTCAGGCGAAACCTGGTGATTTAATTGCGGGGGGGCGCGCATGCGACAGAAACATGCCTTGTGTTTTACCCTCCCCTTTTTACAGGGTGTTTGTATTTGAAGGTAAATTATTAGGCTTGTTTTCTCTGTTCCCTGTACCCTCGGTCGCTCTGATTCTGAACACCCTTTCCTCTGACTCTGCCAGCCCTCGGTCAGTTATCAAAGTCAACCACCAAGTCCCAGGAGGAAGGTGTTTGTAAAAGATCAGGCCTTTATAAGCAAGATAATAGCTGGCCTTCCTGTCTGTGCATCTAATTCTCAGTTTCAGCATAATAGCCTCCCGCCACTTCCTGTTTCCTATCCCTTTCAGTTTCCTGTGTTTAAGAATTATCTTGGGAGTGTATAATGATGTGTGTCCCAGGTTCCTTCTCTGGAGTGTCTGACTGCATCTATCTGGGTGGTCCCCATGGATTCTTGCTTTCAGCAAGAAATTCAGGTGCTTCCACTGTTGCCGATATTCTAAGGATCACGCTTCGGGAAACACAGCAGCTTTCCTTCTTTACTGGTCACCATCTCTGTATTTATCTCATCTCTTTTACTTTTGCTTGACTCTCTGCTGGAATGCCCCTGAGCTGGGTATGTAGTGCGAGGGCTCCCGAGGTGCATTACTCTTTTGAAATGTTCTGTTCGCCAAACATTTTTGAGCCTCTACTGTGTGTCAAGCATTGTGATCGGCGTGAAAAATGTAAAGGCAAATCAACCATAGTCCTTGCTTTTGAGGATCTTGCAATCTACAAGGTGGAGGCAGTCACCTGGACTCCTTCAATGCCACATGGTTAGAATATGTAACGTCTCCGTGTTCTGGTTGAATGAGAGGTGGTCCAAGGAGTGCACAGGGGCTTGGAGTCCACCTGACCTCGGGTTAGGACCTCCCTCAGCTGCTTCATAGCCTTCTGACTTGAAATAAGTTCCCTAACTTTGTGAAGATTAAATAAAAGAACGCATACAAAGCACTTAGCACTGTGAGCCATAGGAAATGCTCAATAAATGTTAGGGGAATCTTTAAAGTGTTGATTTCTATATTTCTAACTTGGTTAAGATGATACATACCCTATAGCATTGTTTTGTGGACTAGAAATAATATCCGGAAAATGCTAGCACATACATAACAGGCGATCAGATGCCTGTTGCTTATGATGTTGTGCTAATTGGCTCAGACAGTAAACTGAGGACGCTGAAGGTACATCACTAATTTTTTAAATCCAGATATACTTTTTTTATTTTAACATCTTTATTGGGGTATAATTGCTTTACAATGGTGCGTTAGTTTCTGCTTTATAACAAAGTGAATCAGTTATACGTATACATATGTTCCCTATCTCTTCCCTCTTGCGTCTCCCTCCCTCCCACCCTCCCAGATATACTTTTAACCGGCAGCCAATAGTTTCTTTAGACTTATTGCTGTTGTACGCTCTCACCAGTATAGGCTGGTGCCTACTGGTTAGTTGTATGGAAAGCTTATCTAGCTGCTTGTTTTTGCAGGGCAGTTTATTTTAGTAACATTCATGAAAAGAAGGTGCTTTGATAGTTTCTCTGTTTTCTAAGATTGCATTTTGTTCTTTTCTCCAAACAACCATGCTTTTTTATTACAGTTGGTGGACAAAAACCTAGGTTTCAGTCTCTCGGGTTTGATTGCCAGGACTTTCAGCTTCTGCGGAATTCTTTGTCCGCTTCAGTGACAGGCTCAGAAGTCGCTGGGCCTCAAAACAGACCCACGCCTGGCCTTCTCTGAGGCTGTGATTGTACACGCAGGGTGGAAAGGAAAATTAAGGGGGGTGGATTTAAGTGACCAAGAACAAAACAAACACACCCTGCTTGTGCCTCAGGGGTATGGTGGGTCAGTGCTGGCGGGCGTTGAGTGGACCTCTATTTGGAAAGTCCATTTCAGAATGGGATCTTTGAAGGATGAGCTCTGCCGGGCCGGAGGGGCAATCACCTGTGCTCTTTAGAAATTGATGGAAAAGTTCCATTCATGTGACCTATGTTGATTAAATATAGAGCCATGGCCTGGTTAAAGAGAGCTCACTGTAAACAAAGAATTGATGGAGTATTCTGATGTGATTTTGGAATATAGAGAAGGGTAGAAGCAGCTGTTCCTAAACTATGTTGTATGTAGATGATTCACCAGCAAGTCTGGGCTGAGTTCTCTTTCAGAGTCTCCATAACTGGTCACAAGGAATATAAGTTCTTGCAGAATTCAAGTTCCTGTCCATGGTTCCTACTTGGCCATAACTTTGTTTATTCTGACCACTTTAAAGCAGAGTTAACTTCACATTTCTCTGCACTATTTCAGAAGTTTTTGGTGCTGTTTGCTTGTTTTTACACTTTGATTTTTTAAACGGTCATGGCTGTCTGCCCTTAAGCAGCACCCAGTAGACTATGTTTAGAAGAAGCGATCTCTCCACAAATAAGCAGGTTTCTGTAGAACATAGACCACAAAAAATATATGAAGGAAACATGGGATTATTTTGATTTTGAATTATTAATATAATTGCCTCACTTTGTAGACGGAGACACAAACAGCTTTCCTGGGGTCGGCGAGTGAGCCAGATTCCATTAATATTAGATACTGCTCAGAACCTGCCCAAGGAGAAATGCAGTGATGCTGGAGATGTGTGAAGATACAGAAGTTTTCCACACCAGACAAACATAAACTCATTTCTCCTGGGCCCCGAACGGCCCTCAGAGATAGCAAGTGGGATGAGATTGGAACCCGGGTTGGGAAAGTTCAGCCTCCCATGACTAATCTCCTTTGCTCTCTGGTTCCCTAACCTTTGAAGTTTCTAAGCCTTTAAAAGAAATAAACTTTATGGCTTTCAAACTTGAGGCACTGTCCTCAGTAACATTCTTTTCTATCATGTGTATGGGGTTTTTTTTCTTTTTCATGTGAAAAATGATGAATTTCTTCCTAGCCCATGATTAAAATACCAAAGCCTAATAAAAACCTTTGAAGCAGGAGTTTGTATTAAGAGACATGAAGCTACTTATTTGGCTGTTAGACCTCATACAAGATAGCAGAATTTAACATCCTAAGTGACTTCAACATGTTCTTGGCCTCCTTTTCATTCCTTGTAATAGAAATCTTTCCTGGGAAGTTCAGTTTTCCTCTGGTTGCATATTCTGAGTCTTTCCTTAATTATGTGGACCAAAGAGCTATCTCTCTACAGGGGGCTTGTTTATGCCCAGGAAGTGAGCCAGCGAAGTTTTCCCATAATTCTACACTACGTTAAGTCTTAGGGAGTGAGGGAACTTTCTAGAAAGGTACCAGGAAATGCACTTCTATCAGAAATATGTTCATGGTATTAAAATTATACTGACAATATGTTGTTGCCTAGCAGACTGAGAAGATCAATTTATTAGATTTCTAGAAATTTTGTACTTGCATCCAGTTTCCAAAAACAATGGAAATTAATTTGGTAAGAATGAAAAAGAAGAAAGTTTGGATGCATTACACATCAGCATACAGTTCAAAACAAGATTCTCTTCTCACCACGGTTTTGGTAACTGAAGGCCTTTGTCCTGGCAAAAGTTCCAAGGGATGGAAACAAAGACGAAATCTTTTCCGATGCCTTACAAATGAATTATGGTCGGTTGAACCATGGCTGACCAGGAGAGTTAATGGACAGATTATATTACAGGAAGTAACTGGGCACTTTGGCTTTTCTTTTTTTCTTTACAATAACCTTCTCTTGAGGGACCAAGGACTTATGCCCTGAAATACTTATGCCCTGAAATACTAAGCTTATTAACTCTGTGATCAGGAGCCAAATTAGATTCATTCGCAGCTGGGGCCACAACGATTTGAAACCCTACTTGCTCTGTAATGCTTTGAAGTAACAAAGAAGAAAACTGCACATCTCTTAGAAACCTCTTTCCGTCCTTTTGAAAAAAAACTTCTTTATCAGATTCAGTATCAGTTAGCAAGTTACTAGAGATAGTTGTTCATCTGAAGACCTTGTTTATTAGCTAAATATTTCCAGAGGGGGGAATTTGACCATTTCTTGGTATTGTGCTGTAATTATCGACTGAAAGCTGAGTCTGTTTTCAGAGATTTGTCACTGAAAAGGGTTTGATTATTCACTGATCAGTACTACCTGCCAAGGTGTAAATACAAGTTCCTATGAGCAGATATTAGACTGTCATTGTTGAGAATGCAACAGATATGAAGTTGTGGACTTAAAAATAAAACTCACTGGAAAGGAGATCATTTGGTTAATTGGCAATGATACATGCTGATAAACACATTCAGAGATAAATGATTTTTAACAGAGCTTCATTTTGCTACCATAGTGTTTTAGCTCATATTCCTGTTTTAATTTTGACACAGTTTGAGTTAATTTCAGAGTCCAGGCCTACTTGTATAAGAAATGGCAGTATTTAATTTAATATGTCACTAGTCTTGCAAAAGATAATTTTGAAGAGTCTATTAATCCAAATTTGGGAACACTACAACTTATTAGTGCTAGGCTTTCAATAAGTTTATTCTTGGAACAGCTGGATCGTCAATCTTCATTCAAAGTTCTTAATTTATCTCTTTGATGGGAAAGTTTCCAGGAATAGCTGATCCAACATTCCAGCTAAAAGTTTTACTGGCTGCAGTGACAGACAGATAAAATTGGATACTCTAGTGAATTAATCACACAAGCTGAAGTATTATGGTTGGCTTGCCATCATAAACCTTAATGAATACGATCGTTTTTTGAGAAATGCTGCTCTTTGACAAATTATATACATCTTTTCTTCAAAATTCCTGCTTTAATAATTCTACTTCAAATCTTACAAACTATTTTAAAGTTCTGTCTTTTACACTTATTTATATATTAAATAATTTAAAGTGGATAGTGAAACTATTTTTAATGTATCAAATCAGGATAATTTCCTAAAATATTTTGTATGGTTTTTAATAATGGCATTTAGAAAAATAATCTAATTAAAATGTCCATAAGAGTATTAATGCCTTTGGAACATGAGGACCTATTTATTTATTTATTTATTTATTTATTTTGGTTGGGTGCAGCATACGGGATTTTAGTTCCCAAACCAGGGATCATACCTGTGCCCCCTGCATTGGAAGCGTGGCGTCTTAACCACTGAACCACCAGAGAAGTCCGAGAACCTATTTATTTTAAATTCTTCAGGCATGTACTTACCTAAACTAGAATCTTTAACTCGAGTATAACCCACCTATCTAGGCAGTGAAGACATAAAAACTTTCTATGTGTAGTTTTACAAAATAGTTGATTTCTGTTTATTATAATTACATGATAGAGCATGTTTAACCAGAGCAAGTTTTCCTCATTGGGAATGCAGTCGTTGGATGGCTATGCCTAGGCTGCTTTCCATCCCTCATTTTTAAGAGGATCCTTGCTCTCAGCATCATTCTGTTTATGAACTTGAGTCACCAGCCACTAGGAGGAACATAGAACTCTCAAATGGGCTCATTAAAAGTTTCAGTTACCTGTCTTTTTTAGACAGTTTATGACTTTTGATCATGTTAGGTTATTGGGTATTGTCAGAGTCAGCTCTGTGAAACATTACAAGCAAATGCGAGGATGGGCAGCTATTCTAAGCAAGATGAAAATCAAAGTTATATCTGGCCCATAATTCTGGCCTTAAGCTGCTGCCTCCTCCTTCATTTATTTTTGATAACATACTTAATTGGTTCCATGTGGGCAAAGTAATTTACCCTGAGATGATTATTTCCGCCAGTGGGACATGCAGGCTCAGCCATCTGCGAGGGAGAACAGTCGGCTCCTGCAGATGAAGTGTTTGCATGTTTGCAGCTTTCAAAGAGGCCAGGTAGTTTTACAGATTAACACACACACACACACACACACACACACAAGTTCTGTCTGTGAAAGGCGAAACTCTAAGCAACAAAGTAAGCAAATGATTAAAACTAAGCACCAAGTGAAAGTACATCAGGGAAAAGGACAGAGATGGCCTGGCCAGACGTTCCTTTTGGATCCTGGTCCTTAATTACCAAGGAGACCCTGGTATGCTGGGCACTCTCCAGAACCTGACTCCCATGGATGCATCCTGCCTGAACACAAATGCAAGGCAAAGAATACAAGTACCTGGAGGACAATCCCTTCAGAAGGCAGGAAGAGGCAGCTCAGGAGTGGGGAATGGAGGGGAAAGATAGGAGCAGCTTCCTGGAACATCCCCATGTGCCCTCAGCACTCTGCCCCGAGACATTGGCCGTGGGCCCCCGGGGCCCCTTAGGAGGTTCACCTCTGCACAGGCAGCATGTATCTTAGCAATGAAGACTCTTAGCTGGTATTTGCTATCCCCTGAGACTCTTAACCATATCAGGTCCAACCAGATAAAATTATACGATTGAACCAAAGAAATTTTATAGGTAAGAAATGATCAAGCATCAAGAAATTTTTAATGGTTGATCCTAATATTTATATTTATTTACACGATGATATGTCTACAGAAGTTGACACATAAAAGTAAATCATAGGAAATCCAGAGTGCCTTTTTTTAATTGACATTCTTATTGAGATTATTGTAGATTCATCCGCAGTTTTAAGAAGTAATATACAGAGATTCCATATGTACTTTACCCAGTTTCCCCCAATGGTAACATTTTTTAAAACTGTGGAATAATATCACAACCAGGTTATTGACGCTGATACATTAGTCTACAGGTCTTATTCAGACTTCCCCCGTTTTACTTGTGTTCATTTGTGTGTGATTCTGTGTGTGTGTG
>NW_021703772.1:80438438-80508223 GCF_005190385.1 Monodon monoceros | reverse complement strand
GTTTTACTTGTGTTCATTTGTGTGTGATTCTGTGTGTGTGTGTATGTATTTAGTTCTACATAATTTTATCATATGTAGGTTTGTGTATCCATCACCAAATCTAGACACTTAACGGTTTCAATAGCACAAGGATTCCTCCTGTTGGCCTCACACCCATGTCCCTCTGACTCTCCCCCCACTACCTGGCAACTGCAACCCCTGGCAACCCCTAATACTTCCTCCATTTAAAAAATTTTCTCATTTAAAAGATGTCACACAAATGGAATCATACAGTATATAACCTTTTGGGATTGACTTCTTTCACTCAGGACAACTTCCTGGAAATTCATCCAGGTTGTTAAATGTATTAATAATTCATTTTTATTGCTGACTAGTGTTCCGTGGTATGGATGTACCATGGTTTGTTTAACCTTCACCCATTGAAGGACATCTGGGTTGTTTCCAGTTTGGGGATGTTACAGATACAGTTGCTATAAACATTTGTGTACAGATTTTTGTGTGAATGTAGGTTTTCATTTCTCAGGGATAAATGCCCAAGAGTGCAGCTGCAGAGTCATATGACAGTTGCATGTTCAGTTCTTTAAGAAATTGCCAGGCTATTTTGAGAATCCTTTTTAAAAAATAAAAGCGTCTCACTTCACCATGCAGGATTCTGTGCTCAGTCTAAAAATTTAATCTTCTCTCTTGATTTTTTTTTTGTAGCCACACCATATCCTGGTGGATTTAAGTGTTTCACCTGTGAAAAGGCAGCAGACAATTATGAGTGCAACCGATGGGCTCCAGACATCTACTGCCCTCGAGGTAAACTCTCAGTAGACACACTGGGCTGCCCAGAGCTGTCTACGAGTGAATGGCCTGTTGACTATGATGCATGTATAGAGAGAGGCATGCTTGCAATCTCAACCACTTCTCTTGTCTAAGGCTATTAGTAGATCTTTTATGCCACATCAGTACCTTATCATCAAACATTGTCAGAGACATAAACTGGTCCATAGACTTGCCCCCTTTCTTATGAAGCATCGTTGGAGCTCCAAAAGAGGTGAGTGATACTTCTCACCCCCAGGCCCAACAAATGCCAGATAAGAAGAGAACAGCCAGCCTGTAATCCACTCTTCGAAGCATTAGTCATTGCCTAGTAACTTCCTTTAAGTAAAAATATGAGTTGCTGTTCATATAAAGATCCCATTTATTACATATCTTGCCAGAGGCTTCTATCCCGAGACTGCATGAAAGCTAGAATTCTCGATGTCATCATCGCACAAATAAAAACCCTGAGCTTTTTAAACTATTAAGTTCTCTTTGAGGGATAAGATGAATGCCCAATCAAAGCATGAAATTTTGACCCAAAGGCCCATTTCAAAATGAAGTAGATGCTTCATATTCATGTTCAGATCTCTTTTATCCTATTGAATAAAATAGATGGTTATATTTAGATATGGAGTCACTGTTAATTGGCTGTTTTGTGTTTGAAGGAAAGTCGATTCATTTGATGGGGAGGTGATAGGATGGGATATTTTATTGACAAATGTTTGAGCGTGTAGTTAGATGGGCTTCGCTGCTGATCTAATTCAGTTGTTAAAATGACTGAACACAGCAACAGCAATCTGTTATTTTTCAATGTAACACAAGAGCTCTTCTACTCACCCCAGCAGAAGGCACTCTGTTTCCGCTGGAGGACTGAACATCAGGAGAGCATGGAAACCGCAATGAAGGACAGGTGTCAGCTACCTAATCCGGTGCTATTTATTTAACCCATGAGTCTCCACCCAGACTGCCCAGGAGAAATACCTGTGGGTCTTTTCAAAACCACCTGGACCTGCGTCCTGCCTAGACCAGTGGTTCTCAAACTTCGGCATGACCATCATTCCCTGGAGGGCTTATTTAAATACAGATCTCTGCCCCTAGTTCTGCCTTCCCCCTCCTTCCTATAGGTCTGAGATGGGGCCTGAGAATTTGCATTTCTAAAGCATTCCACAGTGATGCAGATACTGCTGGTCCGGAGACCAGGCATTAAGAACCACAGCTCTAGACCAACTGAACCTACGTCTCTGAGGTTAGGGCCCTGCACCAGTGTGTTTAAACAGCCCAGGTGATTCTAATGAACAGTCAGGGACAGAAACCACTGGGAGCTCCTCTCCCCACTCATAGAAAGCAAAATGCACTGTTGTCATTTCTAGGTTCTTCTTATTTACTTTGAGGAGTAGAGAATGTTGGTAGGGTCCCAAAAGACCACAGGAAAGAGAAGAATGTGGAGACACTGATGATCGGCTTATTCATAAGCTAGGCGTCCAGCCATCCAGGTAATCAAAGAGAAGTTCCGGGCTTCCCTGGTGGCGCAGTGGTTGAGAGTCCGCCTGCCAATGCAGGGGACATGAGTTTGTGCCCTGGTCCGGGAAGATCCCACATGCCACGGAACGGCTGGGCCCATGAGCCATGGCCACTGAGCCTGCGCGTCCGGAGCCTGTGCTCCGCAACGGGAGAGGCCACAACAGTAAGAGGCCCGCGTACCGCAAAAAAAAAAAAAAAAGAAAAAAGAGAAGTTCCATCCGCGTTGCTTTCTGCAGTCACGCACTCACTCCGGAACCAGCGGCGTTCTCTAACATTACCACTACAGGGTGAACGTTTGGGCGGGTTGCTGACGGACCTGATTAAACCACTGCTTCTCAGACTTGGTGGCACATTGAAATCACAGGTGAAAACACCGATGCCTGGGCCCATTCCCAGAGATTCATATTTAAATGGTATGGGTGCAGCCGGGCATTTGAATTTTTGAAAGCTCCCCCCGGGTGGTTCGAGTATGCAGCAAAATTTGAGAACCACTGTAAACAGGGACTCTGGACAAAAGCAGGATAATCTGCTTGTGTAGCCAATAACCTTTGGGCTGGTTCCTGCTAGGACAAAGCGGGCAGATGAGCTTTTGAAGCTGTTGCCACTGGTTAGAGCTACTGTACAGGAAACGTGACAGCGCTTCTCTCCGTATTGCCCTGGCAGAGATGATACAAAGGAAAAGGAGGTTTTGTGAACTGGTGCTTTCTTGGGCCTTGGGCTGTATTTCACAGAGGCCCAGTTTCAAGTCTGAAGCTGTACAAGTCTACCTCTGTCACAAGGGGAAAACAGAGACCGTGACACTCTGCTTGAATTCTTCTCTGGAAATGAAGAAGTTCCACCCTGATGTGTTCTTTCGAGGTCAAAATCTATCCTTCTGAAGTACAGACACCTGGAAGTATCTCAGGTCTTTACACAATTTCTCCTTCTTCCCTTTTTTATCTTTTTGTCCTGACATTTATAGGAATACATGGAAAGTGATGCCTTGAGATGCTTGCCATAGAGCCACCGTGCCAAACCCTCTGGGGGATTATGCAGCGAAAGATAGGAATCAAGTCTCTTCTTTCAAGGACCTGGCAGTTTAGCTGGGAGATAAGATCTGAACATATCACATGTCAAAAATAGCAGGACAAAGGCATGTGCCAGAGGAAACATGGCATTAAATGCTTGGGAGTTTAAGGGAAGAATTGCAGTTGTGGGGGGTGAGGCGGCCAGTGACAGCATCCCGGGCTGGGGAGATGGCAGCAGCCCGACAGGTGGGCAAGGCGGGTGGCAGAGTGAAGGGAGCATATCTTCCAGGAAGTCACTCAGAGCAGAGGCATGGAGTGTACCCATGTGGGCTCAGTGGACGGGGGGAGACCTGAACTGGGTGTAGCAGAATATGCTGGGGAATAATAGGAGCAGGACAGGGGAGCCAGGCTATTTTTGTGGGGCCTTGAACATCAGGTAAGGAGAGAGGACTAGCGCTGTAGACTGAGAAGAGATAATTCCTTCTTGTCCAGCCACGTTTGCCACGAACCATCAACATTTCCTCTGGGTTCTCTCCAGATTTTTTTTAGCAATGAAAATAATGCTATTATTATTAGATTAAACTATAAAATGTGTCTACTGAAAACTACTGAGTAAGCCTACATTTTTTTTTTCTGTTTATTATTAGTTTGTTTGAAGCAGCCGTAGGACTACCAACAGGCTTGGTAAGGGCAGCTCAGTAACTGCTGTGGAAAGATGTCCTGACTTTCTGGGACGTTCCTCGTTTTCTGTTGGTTTATTTTGTGATCTATTTAACGAGGTTTTAGTTATCACACGATGTGAAAACAACTGGTTGAAAGTGAAAAAAACCATTTCGTGTAAATATTGAATTTTATCTCTGTGGAATAAGCTTGCATCCCAGATTGCTTAGGAGATTAATTGAATTTCAAGTTCCCTGTCACTCTGACTTTCGAAATGTGTGTTATGTAAGTACTTCCTCCTGCATTACATTGTTATTGACTTTGGCGCCTACAGATTCATGGGACCGTACTCCCTCCCGGAAGTGAGAATTTAAGATGCCCCCCAATGATGGACTGCCGTTGTTCACCTCCTCAACTTCCATTTAGTCTTCGGCCCCTTCCTTTGCAATAACCTTAATTTCATCAACTGCTCATTATAAACCAATGCAATTTTCTTGCCGCTGTGAACCAGAATGGTAAAGGATCTTGAAATCATATTCTGTGAGGGACCAGTTGAAGGAATTGGTGAAGGCAAATGAGAGTTGAATGTCCCGTGTTCAGGTCCACATGGTTTTTGCCTGTGACTTTTCTCTGTGCTGAGTGATTAAAAGCTCCTTGAGACAGGGACTGTCTAAGTGTTTATTAAGAGTCTGTAGAATTAAATGTCAAGTCAAAACCGTGCAGTTTTTTAAAAGGCTTGTTCTGTGGAGGATACCTAAGCCGCTAAGGATTTTATGTTCCTCCTTAATTATGAAGTGCAGATGCCTCCCTCAAAGGCAAAATCTTCACTGGAAATTATTGCTGATATAAAGTCAGACCAAGAGAAATCTTGAGATAGAGGGATGCGTATCATTTTAGTTCCAGCTTCTATGCTGTTCACTGGTTTTCTGTGAAAGTAAAGAAAAATCTGAGCATGTCCCTTGGTGGCTCTTTCTATATTTGTTATGTGGTATAAGCAGGGAATATACATGTAATCCCCAGTTCAACTGAAGACAAGCCCCGCGGTTACAGATTTTCAGGAAAGACTTCTTTATGTCGACTTTTTTCAGCCCAAGCCCAGGCTGAGACAGACAGCGTTTTCATTGACTTTACTTAAGGGTGCATTTTTTTCTCTTTTAGGCAATGTTACACATAGGATATAGCCCTTCAGGGTTTCTGCCATTATACAGGGGTCTCTACACTACCTCTACACCCCATGAGGACCCAAGGCCTTGCATCTTCTTATCGTTTATCTATTAACCTTCCCCTCTCCCACCAGGGTAAAGAATTCAGTACCTTCCTCAGTGTTGGCCCCTGGGATTTCCCTTACTTTCTGGAGAGTTCATGTGTACGTTTACAAAAGGTATTGGTTATACGTTATCCAACACTTCTGCCTGCTGTGTAATGAGGTAGTGTTCAAGCGACCTATCTTGTCATATTGCTAAATGGAAATCTTAGACTTCCTCCTTTTTTATAAAGCAAAACTTTTAAAATTAAAGTTTAACATACATTCTGGAAAGTCCACAGATCATAAGTGCACAGCTTGTTGAATTTCCCCAGCATGAACATGCAGTGTATCTGCCACTCATGTTAAGTCGTAGAACCCCAGAAGGCCACCGGGGTCCACCAGGCTTTACACCCCACCTCCCAAAGGTAATGCAACTGTGACTGCCATGCAGATTTCTATAAATGGAACCACACAGAATGTCCTCCTTTCTTTCCCACATTCTGTATGTCAAACTCATCAGTGTTTTTTTGAGTCGCAAAGTCATTCTTTCTCCCAGAAGTACAGCAGATCATTTTATGAATATACTAAAATCCATCCATTCTGTTGATAGGCATTTGGATTGCTTCCATGCACAGCAGTCTTGTACATGTCTTTTGGTGCGCGGATATATGCATTTCTGCATATATCTATCCCAGGTCCCACACCCCGGACAGGCGGTACTCATGCTTTGCCTTTACTGGATTTTTTTTTTTTTTTTTGCGATACGCGGGCCTCTCACTGTTGCGGCCTCTCCCGTTGCGGAGCACAGGCTCCGGGCGCGCAGGCTCAGCGGCCACGGCTCACGGGCCCAGCCGCTCCGCGGCATGTGGGATCCTCCCGGACCGGGGCACGAACCCGTGTCCCCTGCATCGGCAGGCGGACTCTCAACCACTGCGCCACCGGGGAAGCCCTCTTTACTGGATTTTGCCTAACAGTTTCCAGAGTTGCTCTACCAACTTGCAGTCTCTCCAGCAGTGCCTGAGAGTGCTGGTTGCTGCACAAGCTTGCCAACACGTAGTATGGACAGAAGCAATAAAAGCTAGAAGTAGATGGAACGACGCTTTTAAAGCACTGAACACATATAACTGCCAACGTAGAATTCTATACCTAGCCGGTCAGCTCCCCTCCTCTTCCACACTTCCCTTGTCTCCTGGCTTCCCTGCTCACTCTGCATTCCTGTTTGCGACTCCCAATTCCCGCTAGACCGACAAAGGTTCTGCTTAGCTTCTCGGCCCCTCAGCAGGGCTTTCTGCCTGTCTTCTCAGCCTCTTCATGTGTGCAACTTCTGATCAGCAAGTGCCTCGAGGGTAGAACAGGTACAGGGTGTTGGGCTCAGCTTACCGTGTTGCTGGTTTTGCTGGTATCTTGTTCTTCAAATCCTATCTGCCTTGGTAGCTCACCTATGCTTTCATAAGATTTTTGTTGCTATTTTCATTTTATCCTACCATTTCTTGGTTCTTCTCAAGTGGCATTGGAATTCTCAGAATCACTCTTCAGTTAGAATTTTTCCAGCAACTTTTTAAACAAAAGTTCTTCTGTCAGCCTAAGCAAGATTTTTTTTGTACCCTGAGAGCATCTGACCTACTCTAATTCAGTGTTTTTGACTAAGTATTTTCTGTTAACACAGTTGCCTCAGATAGGAAGCATCCATTTGATGCTTTTGCCTGTTGCTTTGATTTTAACTACTATCCACCGTAAAGTCCTGTTTATCCTCACTAGCTTTGCATCCTTTTCCAGCCACCTCCTTGGCCTTTGTCTGGAAATAAAAACATTGCTTTCTGAGTTTCAGTGATATGCTTTAAAAGAGAGATTCCTCAAGTGAGCCTGTCACCTGTCCTTAAGAGCTGTGGATGGTGTTTTTAAAAAAGAGAGAAGTATCTGTTTGGTGGTTTCTTCAAGAGATGCTGACTGCAGGGTAAAGGGGAGCAGTTATGAGTCAATCTGGTTGATAAGTATTTATTTTTAATTTCTGCCTTGAGAAATTTCTTACTTGGGAAAGAAAAGAAAAAACTAGTCACTCAATATTATGAGAGATTCGTCCATTTTGTTAGATCTACTTCTGGGCCGTTCATTCTCATTACTGTGTGAGTATATGCCATAACTTATTTATTTATTCTACCATTGGGCATTTTTGTAGTTTCCAAGGGTTTTTTTTTGTATAAAGAATTCTTCTATGAACATTCTAGTACTTATCATTTTTGTTGGCTATACATGTAAGGGTGGAATTGCTGATTCCTAGAATATGCATAGGTTTAGATTTAGTAGATCCTGGCAAATAATTTTCCAAAGCAGTTATACTGTGTGAAAGTTGCACAACTGATTGAAATATAGTATTATTTCACTTTCAAATTTGAAGAGATCACTCAAACTACAGAAATGGAAGAGGTGTTATAGATATCATAGAACTAAGTTAAAATGTTATGATTTGGTTCAATCTTGAGTTGTAGAAGTCAGGTACATGTATTCTTCCCACCCATCCATCTCTATTCTTAATACATTAAGCACCTGCTATATCGTGCAAGGTCCTGTGCTGTATTTGGGAAGCGGGGGTGGCAGGGAAATGCAGACATGAACAAGAATGGACTTTATTCTCAAGAAGATTATAATCTTGAACAGTACATCTTAACTGGGAGTGATTTTGCCCCTCAGGGGACATTTACTAATATATGGAAACATTTTTGGTTGCCACAGTTGGGACTGCTACTGGCATCTTGTGAGAAGAGGCCACAGATCCTGCTAAATATCCTGCATTGTACAGGTCAGTCCCCCAAAACAGAACTAGCTAGCTCAAAGTGTCAGAAGTGCTGAGGATTTTTGGAAAGACAGAGCAGATGTATTTTTCTATTCTTCCTTCTAAGTACAACTAAAATCCTGAATATTATATATATGAAAAAAAAAAAAAAGACTCTGAAAGATGGAGAGAAAAAGGCAGACTAGCTAAGGACCTCAAGACCCAAGGAGGTGAGTTGCCTGGGTTTTCTTTTTGTCCCATATTTTCCAGACTTGGAGATGAAGAAGCTGGCAACCTGGAAATGCCACAAGTACCAAATAAATAAATTCCAACGAAAGTTAGTTCTCCGTAGCCAAAGGACCAAGAAGCGGGTAGCCCAGAAAGACAGAAATCTTCTAGACAATAATCACTCTACTCCAGCCAAATACCACAGAAAAAAAAATTATAGGTCCCTCCCCCCAAGCTAACAAAGACTTACACTTCCACACTCAACCGGCTATGATGAGAAACACCAACCTCTCCTGAGATGCTGTCAGAAAAAAGTGAATAGGAGAGACTTTTATCCCCCCTAGGTGGTAATGAGGCCTCTCCCATGGTGTCAGTAGAGACCATGTCTGGGGCCTGGACTTCCACCCTCATCCAGCAATAATGACAACCCCTCCCTGTTGGGGTTGTGTCAGAGGAGGCCTAGTGGAGAGTCAGGACTCCACTAGTGCCCAGTGGTAATGAGGCCACACACACACATCAGTAGAGTGGCATCAGTTAAGGCCATGTGGGGATCATTAACAAGGTACTTCCACCACTCTCAGCCAGCAAGGTATCATAGGAGACCTAGTGAGGAGCTGGAAATCCCACTTCCACCCAGAAATAATTAGGAGAGCCCTCTCAGCTGTGAAAGGAGACAGAGTAGGGAACCTGGACTTGACTGCTACCTAGCAGTAATGAGGCAGCAGCCCCCCTTCCCCTACTGGGACTGTATCAGAGGACATTAGCTAAAACAGAAGGTTTAAATAAGATCCAGATGACTATACTACCCAAAGCAATCTACAGATTCAGTGCAATCCCTATCAAACTACCAATGGCATTTTTCACAGAACTAGAACAAAAACTTTCACAATTTGTATGGAAACAAAAAAGACCCCGAATAGCCAAAGCAATCTTGAGAAAGAAAAACAGAGCTGGAGGAATCAGACTCCCTGACTTCAGACTATACAACAAAGCTACAGTAATCAAGACAGTATGGTACTGGCACAAAAACAGAAATATAGGTAAATGGAACAGGATAGAAAGCCCATAGATACACCCATGCAAATATGGCCCCCTATCTTTGATAAAGGAGGCAAGAATATACAATGGAGAAAAGACAGCCTCTTCAATAAGTGGTGCTGGGAAAACTGGACAGCTACATGTAAAAGAATGAAATTAGAACACTCCCTAACACTGTACACAAAAATAAACTCAATATGGGTTAAAGACCTAAATGTAAGCTCAGACACTATAAAACTCTTAGAGGAAAACATAGGCAGAATACTCTATGACATAAATCACAGCAAGATCCTTTTTGACCCACCTCCTAGAGAAATGGAAATAAAAACAAAAATAAACAAATGGGACCTAATGAAACTTGAAAGCTTTTGCACAGCAAAGGAAACCTAAACAAGACGAAAAGACAACCCTCAGAATGGGAGAAAATATTTGCAAACAAAGGAACTGACAAAGGATTAATCTCCAAAATATACAAGCAGCTCATGCAGCTCAATATCAAAAAAAAACACAACCCAATCCAAAAAATGGGCAGAAAACCTAAATAGACATTTCTCCAAAGAAGATATACAGATTGCCAACAAACACATGAAAGGATGCTCAACATCACTAATCATTAGAGAAATGCAAATCAAAACTACAATGAAGTATCACCTCACACGGGTCAGAATGGCCATCATCAAAAGCTCTACAAACAATAAATGCTATAGAGGGTGTGGAGAAAAGGGAACCCTCTTGCACTGTTGGTGGGAATGTAAATTGATACAGCCACTATGGAGAACAGTTTGGAGGTTCCTTAAAGTACTAAAAATAGAGCTACCATATGACCCAGCAATCCCACTACTGGTCATATACCCTGAGAAAAACATAATTCAAAAATAGTCAGGTACCACAATGTTCATTGCAGCTCTATTTACAATAGCCAGGACATGGAAGCAACCTAAGTGTCCATCGGCAGATGAATGGATGAAGAAGATGTGGCACATATATACAGTGGAATATTACTCAGCCATAAAAAGAAACGAAATTAAGTTATTTGTAGTGAGGTGGATGGACCTAGAGTCTGTTATACAGAGTGAAGTAAGTCAGAAAGAGGAAAACAAACACCGTATGCTAACACATATACATGGAATCTAAAAAAAAAAAAAAAATGGTTCTGGAGAATCTAGAGGCAGGACAGGAATGAAAACACAGACATAGAGAATGGACTTGAGGACACGGGGAAGGGGAAGGGTCAGCTGGGACAAAGTGAGAGAGTGGCATGGACATATGTACACTACCAAATGTAAAATAGGTAGCTAGTGGGAAGCAGCCTCATAGCACAGGGAGATCAGCTTGGTGCTCTGTGACCAACTAGAGGGGTGGGAAAGGGAGGGTAGGAGGGAGTCACAAGAGGGAGGGGATATGGGGATATAAGTATACATATAGCTGATTCACTTTGTTAAACAGCAGAAACTAACACAACAATGTAAAGCAATTATACTCCCATAAAAATGTTTAAAAAAAAGATCCAGAATGTCATAACATAATACCAAAATGTCCAGGTTTCAATAAAAAAAATCACTTGTTGTACCAGGAAGATCTCAAACAGAATGAAAAATGACAATTAATAGATACCAACAATGAGATAACTAAAAGGATGTTAGAATTACCTAACAAAGATTTAAAGCAACCATAATAAAAATGTTTCAACGAATAATTGCAAACAAACTTGAAACAAATGAGAAATAAAGTCTAAGCAAGGAAATAGAAAATATAAAGAAGAACCAGATGGAAAGTTCCGAACTGTAAATACTGTAACTGAAGTTAACACTGAGTGGATGGGTTCAACAGTAGAGTGGAAGAGAGAGGAAAGAATCAGTGAACTGGAAGGTAGAACAATAGAAATTACCACATCTGAACACCAGAGAGAAAATAGATTAAAAAATTTAAACAAAAACAAAAACAGAGCCTCAGCGATCTGTGGGAGTATAACAAAAGATTTAACACTGTGTCACTGGAGTCTCAGAAGAACAGAAAAAGTGCAGAGCTGAAAAAAGTACTCAAAGAAATTATGGATGAAACCTTCTAAATTTGGTAAAAGATGAAATCCTGCAGATTCAAGAAGGTGGGTGAACCCCAAAGAGGATAAAACTAAAGAAATCTACACAAAGACACACAGACACAGAAAGGAAGTGATGAAAGAAGGAAACTTGGAACAGCAGAAAGGAAGAAAAAACATGGTAAGTAAAAATATGTCTTTGACAATACGATTGTCTTTTTTCTTTTGAGTTTTCTAAATTATGTTTGATGGTTGAAACAAAAATTGTAATGCTAATGTGGTTCTAAATGTATGTAGGGGATTGCTGAAGACAACTATATTACAAACAAGAGAGGGTAGTAAGACATGAACAGAGGTGAGGTTGCTATACTTCACTCGAACTGATAAAATGATGCCAGGAGACTGTGATGAGTTATGCATATAATTTAATACCTGAGCAACCATGAAAAAACACACACAAAAAACCTATACAAAGAGATACACCCCAAAACCCTATAGATAACTCAAAATGGAATTCTAGAAAATGTTCAAGTAACCCACAGGAATGCTGGAAAAAGAAAATAGACAAAAAACAAACAACCCAAAATAGAACAAACAGAAAATGAAAATTAAAATGGCAGAATTAAGTGCTACATATAAATAATTACATTAAATGTAAAAGTAAAAGGAATGGATTGGCAGAATGTACTAAAACACATGACCCAACTATATGCTATCTGCAAGAAACTCTGTGTGTGTGTGTGTGTGAATTTCATAAAAATTGTATTCTCCAATAGTTGATTAAGCTCTCTTACCCAGTTCTGATTTTAGTTGAATGCCAGTGAGTCTCAGAGTAAAAGACTTTTGTTTCACAGCCTCTGGGAATTCCATGCAGTTGTGGAATATGAGATATAGAGGCTGAAAGTAAACTGGTAGAAATTCAAATCCATCTTTTATCTTTTAGATAAAAGTCTTTGAAATCCTTTTAGTGTGAAGTTATCAGCAGGCTTGATTCTCATATAACCTCATTACTAACTCAAGGATTATTCAAAATGCATGGCAAGCAGGGCTCTGGGGCTGAAACTCAGTTTTTATTAATCCTACCACCAGTGATAAGCCACATGTGGTCCACCTAGTTCTGCTTGGGAAATTCTGCCTGCTTGCCCCGTCCTCTCACCCCGCCTTGGAGATCACAATACAAATTCAAGGCTTTCGTAAGTTATCCACTAAAGAAAGCTGCTCAACCTTGAGCATTTCCAAAACTTATTGAACCACAGAACCCTTTTCCACGTTAACATTTCACAACTCACCTTGGGGTTTTGCGAGGTAAGAATGGATATTTTCAAGTGATTGATGCTTCAGATCTGAGGTCTTTACTGCTGCAAGTAACGGGGTACTCTCAATATATCTTTGTTTTATGGACTGGACTCGGTGAAGTGTAAGAAAAAATTCTTATCCAGTCTCATCACTGATCACCATTTTCGCCCCGGAATGGCGAGAATTGGCTTACTACGTATTGGGCTTTTGCATATCATCTTGAAAAAAAAAAACAAAAAAAACAAGGTTCATCAGTTGTTTCTACTTTCACATAATGGGATAAGCTTCCAGTTCATAAATTAAAATAGAGTTTGTTATGGACATAAAAGTATGAACAAAAAGTGGTTATATCATGTTCACCAATTGTTATTTTAAGGCTTATCCTTAAAACAAGATAATTCAATACTTGAGGGACAAACCTCTTTGTTCCCTCAATACTTGAGGGAAAACCTGATTTCCAAAACTGAAACCATGAAATGATTTACTTATTCCATAAATGTATGATCTTATCTGCTCAGATTTACACTTGGAGCAATAAAACCTCTGGCAGCTGCTCCAGCTGCGGGAAGAGGAGACAGGAGATAAGAACGTGGCTTTCTTGAATGTCTGAAGTGGGAGTGGGGCTAAGAAAGGCGTCCCTAGCATGGCCATTAACATCCAAGTCTGATACTAAAGAAGTAAACCAGTCCTCTTTGAAAGATGTGGTAAAGCTCTCAGGGCACTGGCCTCCATTTGTTAAACCCCGCTAAAGTCTTAAAAAATAAATAAATAAATCATGCCATCTCCTCTTCATCAGAAAAACAACCACTCCAATTTTGAAATATTTTCGAGCTTTGGGAGAATCATTGCCAGGTGCAAAACTTTCAGGTTTTCTTGTGAGCTTATAGAGTGACCTTACTTTTACCCCACTCCAAAGAGCCCCCAGGATCTTAAGCAAGCTAGGGACTGCCCTCACCTGATCCCAAGTGATGAAATTCTGGTCGGGGGGCAGTGTAGTGACAGCGTTTGGGGGAGGGCATTGACACAGACTCAGTTCAGGTACACATACCAATGTTGGGCAAGTCTTCACCCTTAGCGAGACTCAGGCCACTCAGGTTCTGTCGGGTGGGGATGTCTAGGAAGAATATTAAAACCCCTGATTTTCATGACTCCCAAGATGTGTCTGTGTGGTCTGTATTAGCTCATTCTCAGGGCCGAAAATCCCTGAGCTTTCTTCTGTTGATGTTAGCACTTTGGTGAGGGGAATTTTTATTGCCTAATAAATAATATCATAGAAGGTCATAATTCCATATTAGCCACGAAATATCCAAAATGTATAAAGCATGAAAAGTTCAGTCCAAGATATGGATGAAAAACACCTCAATGACATTTCTTAAGAATTATTCTTTTTGGGCTTCCCTGGTGGCGCAGTGGTTGAGAGTCCGCCTGCCGATGCAGGGGACACGGGTTCGTGCCCCGGTCCGGGAAGATCCCACATGCCATGGAGCGGCTGGGCCCGTGAGCCATGGCTGCTGGGCCTGCGTGTCCAGAGCCTGTGCTCTGCAACGGGAGAGGCCACAATAGTGAGAGGCCCGCGTACTGCAAAAAAAAAAAAAAAGAATTATTCTTTTTTTTGTTTTCGATCTAAAAGTGGAGCAGGAACTTTCTCCTAAATCCCAGACTTAGAAAGCTGAATACCACCTGGAGGCCTTAAAGAACTACACTGACAAAACCATTTTTCTTTAAATTGCAAGTTAAAAAATTCTCCATAGAATTTTGGACGAAATCTCACGTTTTCAGACTCCTAAGCTTAGAGGGACTCTAGAAACTCACTTCATGGTCTTCGTCTGCCTTTTTGGAAAGATACTGAAATCACGCTGGGGAGAGATGGTGAGACTCCTCAATCTGGAATACCTTTCTTGTTGGGTTGGTTATCTCCTGTCATGAATTGTAGGATCCAGCTATGCTCATAGGCAAGAAGTTCTCTTTTGGATAAAGTCATTTTCTCCAGATACAATGAATCTATTTTTAATCATTCTGTCTTACTTGGAAATAGCTGTTTCCCAGTCGTGTGTGTGAGCACACACACACACTTGGACACACACACACACACACACACACACACACACCAGTCTCCCCTATAGTCTTTTCTCAATTTGAAGATCTTTGTTACGTGCCTCACTTTTTTTCTTTTAACCTCGTGTTCTTTGAATGTTTTCACCCCTTCGTCTTCCTGAAATTTACTATGACTCTCACATCCTCAATCATCGCTCCAAACCTCTCCTCCCCTAAAAATAAAAATCAACACAGTGGCAAAATGTGTTGGAAGGCAAAGAGTAATACCACTGGGTCTTGGTTTATGGAGATTTTATGGGCAGAGAGACCAGTATTCTTCAGAAGGCCTCCTTTCTACCTCGGTGAAGTGGATCTGTCCAAGGAGATCTTTGGGACCAGATATCAACTTAACACAGCATATGTTCCGGATGCTGTTAGATCCTAGTGTCGACACACCTGTTTCTCTTTCAAGCAGGTTGGGCTAACATTTCCCATCTCAATTAAAACATATTTTCTCTGTTGACAGAGACTAGATACTGCTATACTCAGCACACCATGGAAGTCACAGGAAACAGCATCTCTGTCACCAAGCGCTGCGTTCCTCTGGAGGACTGCTTGACCACTGGCTGCAGAGACTCCGAGCATGAAGGCCACAAGGTCTGGCAACAAAGCAAGTGACAGGACAGCACAGTCAGGCTTCCTCCTCTCCAGGCGCCCACCGGGGTTCATGAGCCAATCCTTACTCCCTGACGTAGGCTGGCTTTTGACTGTCTTTATACCGTTATGACAAGATGCTTCCTTTCCTGTTGGCACTAAAAGAATAAAAATTTATACTAGGGCACAGGATTACTGGTATAAATTATGTAAACACAAGACCAAGAGGGTATTGGAATTACTGTAAGCCCTTTCTTCACTCAGAAGAAAGTAATAAAGTTACCAAAAGGGACAGGAGCAGGGGGCCAGTTATGCCCTCATGGTAGAGCATTGCAGATATACTAACAGTTCAGTCAGCTGAAGATGGCCAAGGCAATTTAGCTTTGATAACTTTCTGTAAAGCGGGGTTCATATCTCTATTGGGATGCTGATTTGGGGAGGGTATCCATTGGCTCCTGAGTCATTTGAGCAGGTGACAAGAGGACCATCTCCTTGTGGGATGCCTCCCTCTGGTGCCTGGTCAGAAGCACTCAGTGTAAAACAAACTTAGAAGGCAGCCTTGCCTTCTATGGAGAAGGAGAATATAGAGACTCAGAGAAAGGCAGCCTGACTCATGGTTGGAGTGGGGGATGCTCCTGACTCTCTCGCCCGTCGTTCCGAGCTGGCTGTACCTGTGATCTTGTATATCAGCCCTTGACCTTTATTTGGAGGCTGCCCACTTCTCCCCATCAGGCTGCCTTCCTGGTGGTTGGGGGCAACTCCCACTCTTACTGTTAGTAGGGGCTTCTTTCTCTTAAGAAGACACCCAATTTTCAAGTAACTTGTCAAAAACACAAAGAATTTTTTTTTTTCAGTTCTACTGAGAAATAATTGTCATACATAATAAGTGAAATATGAAAGGTAATCCCAAGGGTTTTACTTGACCTCCCCCCTCCCCCAAGCTAAGCTTGGCTCTCAGGTTATAGTGGCTACTGTAGCAAAGTGGAAGCTATAGATCAGAGAAGTGATGTCATGTGCTCAGGTGATATAGCTAGTAACAGAGACAGAATCCAGAGTCACTTCCGACCTCTAGTTTCTCTCCTCAACATTATAATGTCGTCTTAGCCCATGTCAACTGTGACCAAACTCAGACCTCTGCAGGATAATGACTGTATAGGACATTAAGCATCATAGAGTTTTTAGAACATTACTGTGTATGAGAATCACTTGGGGATCCTGTTCAAATGCACATTCTAAATTCCTCAATTTGGTGCAAGTTTTGAGATTCTGCATTTCTAATAAATTCCCAGTTGAAGCTGAAGCTACTGTACTTTGTGTAGCCAAGGCCTAAAATAATCTCTGTCTATAACCCTTTGGGGTTTACTTTTTCTTATGATGTGTGAGGAAAGCAGTATAAAGCAGGAGTAATTGCGTAAATGAAAACCCTCCAAACTTTAACTCACCCACTGGGATGGAGCTAATCATGCAGACAATTCTAATGAAAGTAAATACTTAAGTTTAAATTCACTGCGTTGTAGCCACTTCACTTTCACTGTGAAAACTTGGCAAATGAACGTTTACCATGAGAGTGTCTCTGAGAAAGGTAAGTATTACAAGTCCCATTTCATAGATGGAAGAGCTGAGACCTAGGAAGACTGCAAAACTGTGTAATAACCACATGGTAGGATGTCAAAAACAGAGTGCACATTCCTAGAATTTAGTCTGGGGGACAGGGGTTTATTGTGATAAGCTAGGTGAAATTTCATCCCACCCCCTTAAATGCAGGGTTGGTGTCTCCTTTGTAAAACAGGTAACTCTCATTTGAGTCTTGCTGTGAGGGAGACAATTCCTTCAAAAATCTCTGGCCCCCTCCCAGACCTGCCAGCTTCTCATCACCCTTCTTTTTCTCTTCCTTTCTTTCAGGTCTGCACTTCCTGTTGTGAAGGAAATATCTGTAACTTGCCGCTCCCCCGAAATGAAAGTGATGCCACATTTACCACAACGTCACCCATAAATCAGACAAATGGGCACCGAGGCTGCATGTCAGTGATAGTGTCCTGCTTGTGGGTGTGGTTGGGACTCACGTTATAGCAGCTCAAAGGCACCATGTGTCGTAACGATCCATGGGGACTTGGAGGGTCCATAGTCATGCATGAGGCCTGACAGTAGTCACACATGTGAAACCATAACACTCACGGATGTCTTCACGGCCAAGCACTTCCACTTACCACGGGGAACAAGCATTGCTCCAATGTAGTCATTTCAAGTCCAAGACCTCATCAAAGCAGCCTGCCCCCAAAACAGTCCCTGGGTTCTATACCATAAACCTTTGTTTCCCCTCCAAAAAATAGCTCTGCATTTACTGAGATTTGGGGCTTTTAGTTTGGAATACATGCACGAGCCACAGGAGGTCCTGCAGCCCTCTGAGATGTTAGGCATATGTTATATGGACACGTGTAGATCTGTGTTCTTCAGCAGAAAGGTCAATGACCCCTGGTTTGAGTGGTCCAGTCATGAATTCATTTATAGCTTTAGAGTTTTAAAACTTTGATTCCCAAATGAATGGACTATTTCCTTGGAGAGTCTGACCAAGTCCCTAGAAAACTAGTAAGCAGTTTGTCCAATTTAATTGTCCCAATACTCTTCTCCCAATGGCGGGACTCACGGGACATAAAAAAAAAAAAAGGCAATCATAAAAGTTTTTTTTGTATGGGAGGAGAGGTGGCTGGAGAAGGATTTTTCCCAACTTAATGGAACTAGCACCCATAAGGTGACTGTTTATCCCTTCATATAATTGGTGAGATTGGCCTTGATTTGGCACCTAACTGTGCTCCATGAAATCCTGGATTCTACCTGGACCAATAGGTACCCAAAGAGGCTGACAGCAGTATGGGGCTATTTCCTCCAGCCATGAGATTCTATTCAGGCATAGCTAATTGAGACAGAGAGAGGATTTCAAAACGAAAGGCAGATGTGCGGGGTTGATCCGAGTTCGTTGTGAGGGCGCAGTTAAGTGTCTCTGCCAAACCTTTCATCTGCAGTTTACACTGCCCCAGAGCCTTCTTTGTTCTCCCTCTTCCAGATCCCCAGTGACTTCAGGGAGAAGGTTCTGCATTAAGTTGTCTCAAGATTGATAGGAAAAGAAGATGTAATATCCTAGGATGAGAAGTAGGTGGACCACTGGAGTGATGGTGAGACTAGTAGAGAGACCCAGTAAGATGTTTTTATTTTTTTCAGATGATTGCTTTTGAAGTAAATGGTAAAACTTTCACCATCCTTCCTATATTTTTGGCACCTCCAATTTTTTCTTCTTCCTTATAAATCATTTATACAATATTTATTTTTGTATGGCATAACTAGAGACTAAAATATATTGTAAAAGATTCTTTATTCTGAACAAAATGATCGAATTAGAATACATATTTTTCAACAGTGGTAGAGCTTGTAATATATGTTTGCTGAAAGTTATCTATAATACTTGCACCAGTGTTGAAAAAACTTAATTTATGTTGTGAGTAAGAGTAATGTGTTGGCCTCAAGGTTTTTGCTCGTGGTTTTCTCAGTGGTATTGTCCCAGAAGTATTCGGGTGGTGACCATCACTGGTATGAGTTTCTCTGCAGGGTTAGGGGGTGTATTTCCATGAACTTCGGTGGAGTCGTTGCTGATCAGGAGGCCAGTGTTGTCGGGGTCCATCTGCCCTGCAGAGGAAAATGTCTCAGGCTCATAAAATGAGCCCCCCTCAGGGACCCAATGTGAACTGATGGCAGAAACTCTGAAACAAAATCATCTAAATTGCATCAAAAAACCTTAATTCAGAGTTTGGTAGGTTTATCAATATGTTGCTTACAACTGGGGCAGGGGACGTAGAGGGAGAGAGAAAGCAAGACATTTACTAAGCACCTCTTATGTGCCAGACGCCACAGTAAGCACTTTACATGAGTCGGGTCATGTAATCCCTGCAAGAACCCTGTCAGGAACGTTACTAGTATTTACACGTTACAGATGAAGGTACTGAGGCTCTAAGAAGTAAAATGAAGCCTTTCCTTCCAGTTTAGGTTATATGGGATGAGGTGGGATGGACGAGGAAGGGAAGGTGGAATTGCCACCCCTAGGAAGACTTCCAGGCCTGACATCATGGGAGTTTGTCCATTTTATCATGTGGAGTTTGTCTAGTCCTGCTTCTATAGGATGCCATTTGTGTGTGTCCCCAGACAATGTTTTCTCTTTAGGGGGTGTGGGTATGGCTTCCTCATTCATTCCTTTTGCTGTCAAAGAGGAGGCAGGTTGATCTTCCATCTGAAGATGCCATAAGACAATGACAATTTGATGTATATACCTACAAATACATTTTTGTGCATGGGTCACTCTCCACTGACACCTTCCAAGTACTGCATGTGATTAAAATAAGAGATAAAGTCCAAATCTTGGTTCTTAATGAGAAGGCACCACTCCAAAGCCTCCCTGATGGTGTGTAGGGACCAGATCCACAATGGTGCAGACTCATCTACCACCAAGGGGGGTCACTGCAAATTCCACACAGATGTGGCTACATGTACGCCATGCACCTGTCAGAATGGCTGGTGTTTCATTCTCTTCAAAGAAAGTGGTTTGCTCACCATTCCCAGCCTCAAGGAGCCAAGGAAGGGCCATTCATGTGGAAGGCCCAGGACTAGTCATCCATCTGACTTTTCTACCGCATTAAGCCTTCCATTAAATCCTACGGTTGGTGACAGCTTGAAGTGCAAAGAGCCGCGATGTGTATATCAACCTGTGTGCCATTTATTTATTTTTAGACTCCCCACAGCGTTCATGTCATTATGGGATTAATGCCTAAATTTTGTAAATATTGTACATTTTGTAAATCAGTGAATAAAGGTTTTAAGTGTATCTCACTGGGCTCCTCCCTGCAAATGCACATAGTCAGTGATTAAGGCATCCAGGTTATGTACAAGGCATTGATTGGGTTTAGTGTCAAAGGGAACTTCCTTCCAGGAGCTCACTTTTTCATTGTATAGACAAGAAATACATGCATGAAAAGACACAAGACAATTCGCCCATGCCAAATGATTCATGCAGACAGTAAGTGCTGCAGAAAATCAAAGAAGGAAAGATTACCAGACCTTTTGATCAGATCTGCACTTTCCCTAGAACATTTTCTTTGTTAAATCAGGAAATATAAAATGGGGTGTGTGTGTGTGTATCTATATATTTAAGTACTATCCCATTAGCAATTTATTTTCAAATTTTATTCTATTCTTGGGGTCAATTATGTTAGTGCTGATACAATAGAAAACACTTTCCCTTGATGGTTTCTTCTGCCACAGGAAACAAATATTTGACAAGCATAAATGTCATTTTCATCTATGCAGCAAATTTATTGCATTTTTCTTAGTAAAACGATAGACATTGAAAATGACCTTGAAAAACTCCAGCTCATTTATGATTCCTGGTTATTCTTTAACACTTTTTATGTTGAAATTTCCAGGGAAATGCATGTTTTCCCCACAGTTAGAGGTTTTCTATTAGGCTATGGATGGGTGCTATGGCTGGTGCTTGTTAAAATGTCCTACTCACGTGAACATAGCTCTTATTACTAGCCTCTGTGAATAGCTCTGTGTGTTTACCTGCAGTAAACAGCACTGCAGGTCTACTGTGCTTTTATAGAAATCTGACTTTTGAAAACATAGATTTACATGGTAACCCAATTTGGGGGTTCAAAAAGGATCCTTTGCATTATAAAGGTATTTAATATTCCTTTCCTAACACATTTGTAAGGTTTTATTTGCAAACAACATTTAGGGCATATCAGGTATGTAAAGCCAGATGTGGTACCTTGGCTGCATTATGGTAACTTTTATCTGAACTACCGAAAGCGCTTTCCAAATAATTTTTTTAGTAGATCTTTATTGGAGTATAATTGCTTCACAATACTGTGGTAGTTCCTGTTGCACAACAAAGCGAATCAGCCATATGCATACACATGTCCCCATATCCCCTCCCTCTTGAGCCTCCCTCCCACCCTCCCTATCCCACCCCTCTAGTTCATCGCAAAGCACCGAGCTGATCTCCCTGTGCTATGCAGCTGCTTCCCACTAGCTGACTATTTTACACCCGGTATTGTATATGTGTCCGTGCTACTCTCACTTTGCCCCAGCTTTCTCCTCCCACCCCATGTCCTCAAGAGCATTCTCTATGTCTTCCTCTTTATTCCTGCCCTGCAACTAGGTTCATCAGTACCATTTTTTTTTCTTTTTCATTTTAGATTCCATATATATGCGTTAGTATATGGCATTTGTTTTTCTGACTTACTTCACTCTCTGTGACAGACTCTAGGTCTATCCACCTCACTACAAATAACTCAATTTCGTTTCTTTTTATGGCTGAGTAATATTCCATTGTATGTATGTGCCACATCTTCTTTATCCATTCATCTGTCGATGGACATTTAGGTTGGTTCTATGTCCTGGCTATTGTAAATAGTGCTGGAATGAACATTGTAGTACATGTCTCTTTTTGAATTACGTTTTTTTCAGGGTGAATGCCCAGTAGTGGGATTCCTGGGTCATATGGTAGTTCTATTTTTAGTATTTTAAGTAACCTCCATACTGTTTTCCATAGTGGTTGTATCAATTTACATTCCCACCAACAGTGCAGGAGGGTTCCTTTTTCACCACACCCTTTGTAGCACTTATTGTTTGTAGATGTTTTGATGATGGCAGTTCTGACTGGCATGAGGTGCTACCTCACTGTCATTTTGATTTGCATTTCTCTAATAATTAGTGATGTTGAGCATCTTTTCATGTGCCTCTTGGCCATCTGTATGTATTTCTTGGTGAAATGTCTATTTAGATCTTCTGCCCATTTTTTAACTGGATTGTTTGTTTTTTGATATTGAGCTCCATGAGCTGTTTGTGTATTTTGGAGATTAATCCTTTGTTTGTTGTTTCATTTGCAAATATTTTCTCCCATTTTGAGGGTTATCTTTTTGTCTTGTTTATGGTTTCCTTTGCTGTGCAAAAGCTTTTAAGTTTAATTAAGTCCCATTGGTTTATTTTTGTTTTGGTTTCTGTTACTCTAGGAGGTGGGTCAAAAAAGATCTTGCTGTGGTTTATGTCAAAGAGTGTTTTTCCTATGTTTTCCTCTAAGAGTTTTATAGTGTCTGGTCTTATATGTAAGTCTTAATCCATTTGGAGTTTCTTTCTGTATGGTGTTAGGTAGTGTTGTAATTTCATTCTTTTACACGTAACTGGCCAGTTTTCCCAGCACCACTTATTGAAGAGACTGTCTTTTCTCCATTGTATGTTCTTGACTCCTTTGACGTAAATTAGGTGCCCACACGTGCCTGGGTTTATCTCTGGGCATTCTATCCTGTACCATTGATCTATATTTCTGTTTTTGTGCCAGTATCATACTGTCTTGATTACTGTAGCTTTGTGGTATAGTTTGAAGCCAGGGAGCCTGATTCCTCCAACTCCGTTTTTCTTTCTCAAGATTGCTTTGGCTACTCAGGGTCTTTTGTGTCTCCATACGAATTGTAAAATTTTTTGTGCTAATTCTGTGAAGAATGCATTGATAGTTTGATAGGGATTGCATTGAATCTGTAGATTGCTTTGGGTGGTATAGTTATTTTCACAGTATTGATTCTTCCAATCCAAGACCAATCCATGGTCTATCTCTCCATCTGTTTATGTCATCTTTGATTTCTTTCATCAGTGTTTTATAGTTTTCTGAGTACAAGACTTTCACCTCCTTAGGCAGGTTTATTCCTACATATTTTATTCTTTTTGTTGTGATGGTAAATGGGAGTGTTTCCTTAATTTGTCTTTCTGATTTTTCGTTATTGGTGCATAGGAATGCCAGAGATTTCTGTGCATTAATTTTGTATCCTGAAACCTTACCAAATTCATTGATTAGTTCTAGTAGTTTTCTGGTGGCAACTTTAGGATTTTCTATGTATAGTATCATGTTGTTGGCAAACAGTGACAGTTTTACTTCTTCTTTTCCAATTTGTATTTCCTTTATTTCTTTTTATTCTCTGATTGCTGTGGGTAGGACTTCCAAAATGGTGCTGAATAAGAGTGGCAAGACTGGACATCCTTGTCTTGTTCCTGATCTTTGTGGAAATGCTTTCAGTTTTTCACCATTGAGTATGGTGCTTACTGTGGGTTTGTGATATATGGCCTTTATTATGTTGAAGTCGGTTCCCTCTATATCCATTTTCTGGAGAGTTTTTATCATAAACGGGTGTTGAATTTTGTCAAAAGTTTTTTCTGCGTCTATTCAGATGATCATATGGTTTTTATTCCTTAATTTGTTGATGTGGCATATCACATTGATTGATTTGCATACACTGAAGAATGCTTGCATCCCTGGGATAAATCCCACTTGATCATGGTGTATGATCCTTTTAATGTGCTGTTGGATTCTGTTTGCTAGTATTTTGTTCAGGATTTTTGCATGAATGTTCATCAGTGATATTGGTCTATAATTTTCTTCTTTTGTGATATCTTTTTCTGGTTTTGATATCAGGGTGATGGTGGCTTCGTAGAATGAATTTGGGAGTGTTTCTCCCTCTGCAATTTTTTGGAAGAGTTTGAGAAGGATTGGTGTTAGCTCTTCTTTAAATGTTTGATAGAATTCACCTGTGAAGCCATCTGGTCCTGGACTTTTGTTTGTTGGAAGATTTTAAATTACAGTTTCAATTTAATTACATGTGATAGGTCTGTTTATATTTTCTAATTCTTCCTGGTTTGGTCTTGGAAAATTGCACCTTTCCAAGAATTTGTCCATTTTCATGGTTGTCCATTTTATTGGCATATAGTTGTTTGTAGTAGTCTCTTATAATGCTTTGTACTTCTGCAGTGTCAGTTGTGATTTCTCCTTTTTCATTGCTAGTTCTATTGATTTGCATCCTCTCCCTTTTTTTCTTGGTGAGTCTGGCTAAGGGTTTATCAATTTTGTTTATCTTCTCAAAGAACCAGGTTTTAGTTTTATTGATCTTTGCTATTGTTTTTTCCATTTCTATTTCATTTATTTCTGCTCCGATCTTTATGATTTCTTTCCTTCTACTGACTTTGGGTTTTCTTTGTTCTTCTTTCTCTAGTTGTTTTAAGCGTAGGGTTAGATTGTTCATTTGAGATTTTTTTTGTTTCTTGAGGTGAGATTGAATTGCTATAATCTTCCCTCTTAGAACTGCTTTTGCTGCATCGCATAGGTTTGGGGTCGTTGTGTTTTCATTGTCATTTGTTTCTATGTATTTTTCTATTTCTCCTTTGATTTCTTCAGTGATCTCTTGGTGATTTAGTAGCCCAGTGTTTAGCCTCCATATATTTGTGTTTTTTACAGTTTTTCTTCCTTTAATTGATTTCCAGTCTCATAGCATTGTGGTCAGAAAAGATGCTTGATATGATTTCAATTTTCTTAAGTTTTCTGAGGCTTGATTTGTGACCCAAGATGTGATCTATCCTGGAGAATGTGCTGTGTGCACTTGAGGAGAAATTGTATTCTGCCATTTTTGGGTGGAATATTCTATAAATATCAATTACATCTATCTGGTCTATTGTGTCATTTAAAGCTTGTGTTTCCTTATTTATTTTCTGTTTGGATGATCTGTCCATTGGTGTAAGTAGGGTGGTAAAGTCCCCTACTATTATGGTGTTACTGTCGATTTCTCCTTTCATGGTCATTAGCATTTGCCTTATGTATTGAGGTGCTCCAATGTTGGGTGCATAAACATTTATAATTGTTATATCTTCCTCTTGGATTGATCCTTTGATCATTATGTAGTGTCCCTCTTTATCTCTTGTACATGTCTTTATTTTAAAGTCATTTTATCTGATACGAGCATTGCTACTCCAGCTTTCTTTTGATTTCCATTTGCATGGAATATCTTTTTCCATCGCTTCACTTTCAGTCTGTATGTGTCCCTAGGTCTGAAGTGGGTCTCTTGTAGACAGCATATATATGGGTCTTGTTTTTGTATCCATTCAACCAGTGTGTCTTTTGGTTGGGGCATTTAATCCATTTACATTCAAGGTTATTATCGATATGTACGTTCCTATTACCATTTTCTTAATTGTTTTGGGTTTGTTTTTGTGGGTCTTTTTCTTCTCTTGTGTTTCCCCCTTAGAGAAGTTTCTTTAGCATTTGTTGTAAAGCTAGTTTGGTGGTGCTGAATTTTCTTAGCTTTTGCTTGTGTGAAAAGCTTTTGACTTCTCCATCAAATCTGAATGAGATCCTTTCTGGGTAGAGTAATCTTGGTTGTAAGTTTTTCTCTTTCATCACTTTAAGTATATCCTGCCACTCCTTTCTGGCCTGCAGAGTTTCTGCTGAAAAATCAGCTGGATTCCTTTGTATGTTATTTTTTGTTTTTCCCTTGCTGCTTTTAATATTTTTTCTTTGAATTTAATTTTTTTTTTGAATTTAATTTTTGTTAGCTTGATTAATATGTGTCTTGGTGTGTTTTTCCTAGGGTTTATCCTGTATTGGACTTTCTTTGCTTCCTGGACTTGGGTGACTGTTTCCTTTCCCATGTTAGGGAAGTTTTCAACTATAATCACTTCAAATATTTTTTCAGACCCTTTCTTTTTCTTTTCTTCTTCTGGGACCCCTATAATTTGAATGTTGGTGCATTTAGTGTTGTCCCCGAGGTCTCTGTGCTTATCTTCAATTCTTTTCATTCTTTTTCCTTTCTTATGCTCCTTGGCAGTTATTTCCACCATTTTGTCTTCCAGTTTACTTATTCGTTCTTCTGCCTCATTTATTCTGTTGTTGATTCCATCTAGTGTATTTTTCATTTCAGTTATTGTGTTGTTCATCTCTGTGTATTTGTTCTTTAGTTCTTCTAGATCTTTGTTAAACATTTCTTGTATTTTCTCAGTCCGTGCCTCCATTCTATTTCTGAGATTCTGGATCATCTTTACTACCATTACTCTGAATTCTTTTTCAGGTGGATTGCCTATTTCCTCTTCATTTATTTGGTCTTGTAAGTTTTTACGTTGCTCCTTCAACTCTGACATTTTTTTTTTGCTGTCTCTTTTATTTTATTTTTTTATGAGTGAGATTTTGTTTCTGTCTTACTGGTTGTTTGGCTTGAGGCTTCCAACACTGGAGTTTGTAAGCTATTGGGTAGAGCTGGGTCTTGGTGCTGAGATGAGGGACTCCATGAGACCTCACTCCGATGAATATTCCCTGGGGTCTGAGGTTCTCTGTTAGTCCAGTGGTTTGGACTCGGAGCTCCCACCGCAGGAGTTTCAGCCCAACCCCCAGCTCATGAACCAAGATCCTGCAAGCTGTGTGGGGCAGCAAAAAAAAAAAAAGAGAGAGAACAATAACAAAGTAAAAAACATTAGACTAGGAAAGTAACAGATATGTTAGAAAAAATATAAAAATTAAAATGTAGATGAATCAACAACCAGAAGGTACCTCAGTGCCACAACAGTAATAAGAGGAGGGAAAAGAAAAAGAAAAAAAATAAAAGGGGGAAAATGCCTTGTCTGTGGAGTGGGACCTAAGCAAGGGTGGGGTTTGGGCAGTGGGTGGGGCCTATATTTAGGGCCCAAAGGGCTGGAAAAGGCCCTGGAGCTGTGGGGGTGGGGCTTAGGCTCAAGGAACAGAAGGGGCCCAGGCGTGCCCCCCACCCCTGGTCTCAGAGGGCAGGGGACCTCACGTGGGAGCCCAGCAGGCTCCCCAGGACTGAGTGGGTGGGGCAAATGCCCTCCGCTCCTCTCTCGCTCCTCCAGATGGCTCCTCCCACCTGCCTCTCCTCATTTCCGGTCTCCCTCCTATGCCCCCAGGACCCACACATCCTGGATGGGGCTTTCGAGGGAGGGTACTGGCATGGGAGCTCAGCAGGCTCCCCGGCCCTAGTGGGCCAGGCGATCGCCCTCTGCTCCTCTCCCACTCCTCCTGGAGGGCCCCTCCCGCCTGTCTCTCCTGTTCTCCCCGACCTCAGGGACACCAATCCTGGCTGGCCTCCACTTCTCCTCCCTCCTCAGTCCCCCTACGTCCTACCGGTTCACTTTTGGTTTCCTCCCGTCTCCTTGGGTGTCAGAGTCTGCCATCAGCGGCCAGCAGGCACCCTAGTTTTGGGGAGACGCTAAGTCCGCGGCTTCCCACACCACCATCTTGACTCCCCACAAATGTTTTTAATTAAATTACCTTTAACTTACATACTAGGAGTGAAATATGTGAAAACTCTGAGCCTCTATTATCAATCCACATTGTAATTGGGAGAACTTGACCTTAAAAGATTCAGCCAATTTTCTAAGCTTGAATAGCAACTTGGGAGCAGGGCTAAAGCATGAATATTAGGCAGCATGACTTTGGCCTGGCATGTTCTCCACTGGAATCTGCTGGAAAACAGGTCTCTGAATTTTTTGAACGTATACATTTTTAACCTATAATTTGGCATTACAAAACCAGCGTGGATTTCCAAAGTGTCTTTCAAATTAAGCCTTCATTTTCAGCAGTTACTCTCTGTAGCTCGTGTTAGAATCATGGCTTTTCCCATTCGCAAATTACTATTGTCTTGCTCTTTCCTTTGGCAAATTTTAATCCACTGCAGTTGTTTAAATTGGGTGGGGCATGTTGGGTGGGGTTGGCAGAATCTCTATGTAGCTGTATTATAAGCTGACTAGAGACCTAAAATCCAGAAGCTGAGAAATGATTTCTGAGGGAGTCTCTTTGCTATTATCTTAATAGCAACCCCTGATTCTTATATATTAGTTTATTGTCAAAGCACTTTCAACATATAATTGCTTCAGTTGGTCAACATGACCCCACTTACAACTTTCACAGCTAAAGCTTTGGAGTGCTTAAGGGAGGTCCCACTGGTAGTTTATACCACACGGACTTTGATTCCTGATCCAGGACTCTGTTCCACACACACTTGTCACCAGGATGACATGCGTGATAGCCCTACCCTTCTCTGGCACTTTTACTGAAAAGCCATCTCTCAGGTCACAAAGTTAGAGGAGACTAGGAACTTAGAAAACATCTAGTCCACCCCCTTTATTTTATACAGGAGGGAAAAAGAACCCAAGCTATTTGTCTCTGAGAAAGCCACACTGCTTGCATTAAAGAAAAGATAAAACTCACGAAATGTCCCTTCTTTGATGTTCAAAGTAATTAAGACATGGGTAATGGAAAACAGTTTTTAGGGGTCTCCTCTTCCTTCACTCAACTGTGGGATGGGCAGTACCACAAGAATCACCAGCCTAGGCAAGGGCAGAGCATAAACTTGGAGAGGGCAAACTTTAGCCAAAAAAAAGCAAGCTAGCCTGATGGAGACATAGATTGTTCATTCTAACTTGAGAAGAAAAATATTCAGTGGAAATAATCATTTTCAGAATCATGGCCTTAAAAACCAGGATTATTTGCCTAAATTAGAGAAAAATCAGTTATTCAGAAATGGTTTCCTCAGGGTGTACGGCACATCCAGTGTCAAAAATCAGCCTCAAAAGCCACGTTCAGACCTGGAATTCAGGCCTCCACTGAAGTCCTCCTGTGGAGGTGACGGGATCATTTTGTCAAAGTGCGGGAGTGTGTGTGAAAAGCAGCTCTGTTGAGGATAGGCAAAAAAAAAAAAAAAAATATCAGAAATAGCCATGATGCAAAAGGAAGGGCTAAAAATAAGTCATACTCTCAACACATCCATTCATCTTTGAGAAGAATTCAAAATTGACTTACTGTCTGACCCCTATTTTCTCTACAGAGGAGCATGACTGTTGGGGGCACAGGGAGTCTGCACCCAGAGCCTCAGCCTTTCCCACATCCCGTCTGCCTTGTCCCTGGTGTTCATGAGGCCATGGCTACTGGGCCAACTTCCTGGCTGTCCACAGGCTTGGCTTTGCCTCAACCCCAGCCTCTCCCAGCAATACCACAGGACTGGGTGAGCAATAAGGGGCCACATCACACGGTGGCATGTGAAGACGAGTTGTTTGAAGACGGGGTCATGCTTGAGGTGCTTGGCATTGAGGTGTCTGGGTGAAAAGGTGCAGAGAGAACACATTTGGGCTCACTCGTGACTCATGCAGCCTGGCTTGGCCCGGGCACAGGTCAGAAGTAGGCATATCTCTACTTCCAAAGTCTTTCTAAAAGCTCAAAGGATTGGGCCCATCCCTGACTTTAATATCGTATTTAATTAACTAATGACCCTGTGTGTGCTTTGCCAGTGACCTAAATACCAAGTGTACTGTGTAGAGACACACCCTCCTCCATGCAAGACAGCCAAGATCAACATGAAATGTGCAATCAGACCTCCCAAGAACTGTCTGTCAAAGTTGGGTAATCTAAAGAACTGAAAGGTCTATTTGGAGTATTAAAAGTCTGGGAGAAAAGCATAGCTGGTGTGTTTAGGCCAGGCTAGGGTTGAACATATTGAGATCAGCCAACATGAGCATCTAGTCCAACTACTCGCCAACCACCACCTTCATTTTCTAGGAAGGGGACAGTGAGGTCCTCTCTGTGCACCCACCTCAGGAGCTCCAAACCATCCTGGAGGACTCCTAGGAATCTGATTTGCGCTAGGGTCCCTAGGTCCCCTGTTCAGAGGTCCTAGCCACTGAACAAATAGGGTAGACAAATATTGCCTCAAATTCTCAGAAGATGGACTCACCCTTTGGTACACAGAGGTAAACATTTGACTTAGCTGGGAAATGCTTCTTTAGAGCATGAGCGTGGACACTTCCACTTTCATATTTTCAGCCTGGTACTTGGGGCACTTTATTCTTGGTACTAACCCAAAGGGAATGATAAAGTGGAAAGAACAGAGCAAAGTCTGGAAGGCTCAAGAGAGCAGGTTGCATGAAAGATTGCAGATCGCTGCAGATGACAAAACTTTTCCAATGTTGTGAGTGGTGGGGAGGCATCAGTGAGAGAGCAGCTGAGGACACACTGCCCACCTCCCCACCAACCAGAACAGCCACAGAGACCTCGGCAGGGCAGGTAAGGGTAGATGGGCAGTTGGAGATCCTGTAAACGAGCTAGGCAAGGACGTAAGGCCCAAATTACTGAGATTCATGCACATTTCACGAAAGGAAAAGAGCAAGAGCCTGTTCAAATGCACGCAAGAATTAAATCTCTCAGACCCGGTGGAAGCAGGAATTCCTGGTAGTACTTGAAGGAAGAGAGTGGAGTTGAGGGAAGCAAATGCTCCTGCCCTAATTCTGAGACTTGAGGCTTGATATCCTGAAGCCAAATCCCAGTGCAGCCACATCTCCCAGAGCCCCATAGCGGTGGGTCTCAATGCCAACTACACGTTAGAATCACCCGGAAGCTTTCTGAAAATAATAATGACCAGGCTCCATGTGGAGCGATTCTAATGTTTAATAGTTGGGCTGGGGTCCTTCTGCTCCAGATGACTCTAATGGGCCGGCCATTAGCTAACAGACATGAATGGCTAAACATCCATCAGGGATGATCAATAATAATCACAGAAGCAGTGTTAGTGAAGACCAGTCCAGAAAAATAAATCGTGACTGGTCCATTGGCACCCAAAACTTTTCAGGTTGTAGTCATTTACAGCTAATTACCAACTTCTCCCAAGATTGACCTCATATGTTTCAAATTCAAAATTCAATGTCATTTGATGCTCACCCCTCCCTACCAGTTAACTCTTTTCACTCACCAAACACCTGCTCATGTTTCATGTCTTAGATTAAATGCATCCCTGGGGAGTCTTCTCTCACCTCTAATGTAAAGTGGAGCCCTCTTTCTACTGACTGCTAGAGAACTAAACTTCTCCCTTATGACACTTTACTCACTTATAATTATTTAATTAGCTATTATTATGATTCTCCACTATACTGTAAACTCCATGAAAATGGGTAATATCTCCTTTTTATTCTCAGCTCTTTTCCAAGTATCTGGTACACAAGACACAGAAGAGACAGATATTAATTTACCAGATCAAACCGATACACCAGGACCTTGCCTATATAGTATTCCCTGTGGATGTTATGCCTCCAAAAAAGCCTGATCTTGGCCAAGTTCATGCATAAAAGTTGGAGGTTTATCTTCCATTAGCTGATCCTGTCCAGTGACGCCAACCTAGCTCAGAAGGAAGAAGTAATTCATTTAAACTGAGTTATTGAGCAACAGATCTAAGAAGTAGGGCAGGAGGTCTAGAGATGTTTATTTCCATCTAGTGCGAAGATCTTGACCTAGAAGTCCTTGCCTTGCCTGGACCAGCCTGTAGAGCCGCCCTCAGCCCTCAGCTTCCTCCAACACTGTGCTTTATCTGTGTCTTGGAACTTGGAACTTGCAGGCACTCTGGGTTGGAGAACTTTACAAAGTATTTACGCTCTTCAAACCTCCAACTTTCTGTTCATCCTCTACGGGTGGCGCTCCTCCTACTTTACAAGGAAAAGAAAAATAAGCAATAGAGAACACCTCAACTTACTGCCACCAAACCATGCACCTCATTCCATCCACATTGATGCTCTCTGTCCCTCCCATGTGACGTGGACAGGGTTAATCCTGCCTTCTGTGCACAGGATCCTCAAGGACCTCACTGTATAGACCACTCCCCAGCCCCCATCTTCTGCTTCTTCCACTCTCCTATATCTCTCCCATTCCCATTCAATATCATAAAAGCAAAACAAAGCAGAATCGACTTGAACCCTACTTCCCCCGCCAGCTACCCCCGTTCTCTTTACTATGCCCCACAAGCCAAACATCTTGAAAGATGGTGATGCTCGTTGCCCTCATTTCCTCACCACCCACTCACTCCTCACTGCACCCCCATGTGTCTTCTGAGCCCACAGTGAATCCACTGAGTCCACTAATGAAGGACAAGCCACTCAGCCCGGTGTCACGTCTCAGTCCTCTCATCCCCTAACTTCTCAGCATCGTTTCAGCACTTCGACTACTCCCTCCACGTTGAATCACTTCCTCAGTTCATTTTATGGATGAGGTCATGGATACACAGAGAAGTTATGTGACTTACCCCAAGCCACACAGCATGTTGGTGGCAGCACTTGGACTCACCTCTCACCCCCTTGCCTCTAAGTTCAGTGCCCCTTCCTGCTGCAACCCAGCCCCTTTCAGGGTTAAGGTGATCAGGTGGATGGTGGAGGTGGGAAATGGACACCAGGCAAAAAAGAGTGCAACTGTTAGAGCAAAGGGTGGGGGACAGGAGAGAAGGAAAGAAGAAAGGGCAAAAAAGGAGGCCAAGGACTCAGGTGGCAGAAACCAAAAAGAGAGAGTTTATACCAAAGGCATATGATTTACTGCAAAAGAGCACATCCTACCTTAATTTCTAAGATACTGTTTGTTACTAGTATTCCAATAATATTAACTAATGTTCTAAAAATGAAAAGCAACCGTTGAAGTCATGCATTTCTGTTTTTTGTTTAAGATGTGTACCTATGATAATAGGAAGTAAGGATGGCGTGTTGAATTCTCAGCAGCATATACATGTTTGGTATTGAGAAAGTTATTTTGATACACAGAATGTTCCTATGTGTGCTGAATAAAACGATGTACTGATTCTACTAAAATTAAATGGATACTGCTCATTTCACATTTCCAGTGTTTATAGAGCATTTGTATTATCATTCCTAGTCAGTTTCTGTTTCCTTCAGAAAAATCACCCCTGCCAAGCACCATGTTTCCGTGAAGTTCGGCTTGTTTCCTCTCTCTCTGTAACTATGAAACTCTTGTCTTGCTCCTATACAATAGGATGGCCACAGGCAGGCTCTAGGCTATACCCACATTCAAGGAATATTTAATGAAAGGCTTTCTATTTTCCTAGAGAGACCATTGCAGGTCCCTAACGGCAAAATCAATAGGAAAAAATATTACTCTAATTTGGGAAATTCTAGTTTCTCCAGCCACTGATAAGACAGAAATCTGCTCAGTTCAAACAGCAGTGGTGATTTGCAACCAGGCTAGAAATGTGTTAAAGATCTGCCTAGGAAATTAGGGGGGACACCGGAGCTGGTTCTGGACTCAGAAAATTCTGAATCTTTGAGATGAATTAAAAAAAGAAAACCCAAACCAAGAGGCTTCTTGTCAACTTGTGTACCAGAGAGGGAATAGTTGCTACAACTAGCCTTGCAGAAGAAGAGAGGCCAAGCTATAGCGAAGTTCCCTCTCACCTTCTACAGCGCACCTGCTGTGGGTAGCAGAGAGGAGTCTGAGTGGTGCCTGCTGTTGCGTAGGACATAATTTTAATGTATTCTAATTTTTAAATTCACCATCGGTCATCTTTTAGTAGGTTATGACATGGTAACAAACAACCCGAAAATCTTAGTGGCTTCAAAAACACAGGGGTTTTGTTTCATTTTGTTTCTCTCCTTGCTCACATTATACATCAGCTGCAAGTGGGCTCCGTGGATCTTCTTTATTCTGGAATTCGGGCTAAAAGGTCAGCCTCTTTCTGCAACATGCTGTTCCCTTGGTAGCAGGAAAAGTGAGCGAGCAGGCCAGAGGGAAGACCAGTGCCTCTTAGACCTTTCTTCTGGGACTGGCACCTTTGTACCTCCACTCACATTTCATTGGCCAAAGCACGTCTCCTGGCCAAACTGCTGCCCACAGGGGAGGGCAGTGCACTCCCCACCGGGGCTCTGAGCCACGGGACGGGGGCCGGCCGAGTGTGGGCAGGGACGGTAAACACTCAGGAAGGACTGCACAACCTCCCACACGGTCTCAGACTCAGCTGTTTTTCTGGGTCCCGGAAACACTGTGTTCCTCAAAAATCAGACTGGAGTTCATGCCTTTTGACATGTTCTGACCAGTAGCTCTCAGGCCAAGGGCATCAATATTAAGTTACAATTTTAAAACTAGAAATGGGTTAAGGTCAGTCTTGCCAGGAGTGTGGGCGTGTGGCTTTCTCCAGCCATATTTTCCCCATTACTTACAGTGAACGGGTCTGATGTGGTTCCTACATTTTCCAAAATTGGACAAGATGGCAAAAATAGGAAAATGTCTATAGGATGTTTTCTGTAGTACTGAGGCTTGGCTTTTTTATGTGGAAAAATGTTACATGGGGGATTTTGAGTGGAAACTATAAAAGAAAAATCCAATTTTGAATGATTTCTGAGCCAACTTTCCCTACATGTGTGTTTAGATAAAACAAAGAGGAAAGGCAAGCCTGAAAATCAGCTGCTTTTTAAAACTTGAGTCTACTTTTTCTTTTCCATGAAGATCAGCTTCAGACATTAATGATTCTGAAATGCAAATCCAGCTCCAGGCAAAAGATTTTCAGTACATGGTTTGCCTTGAATATTTCCTGCTGGCATCTTCAGGCGTCAGTACCCTCGTCCTGCCCTCTGCCAGCAGAGAGCACACTACAGTCCCCTGTCTGGACCCAGAATCTACAAAATTCAGTAAAAATGTAGGAAGTATGTACTCAGGGCTGGGAACTGTGCCAGCCACGGCTTTCCACACAGCCCCTCCCTAAAGAGCCAGCGATGTCAGAGGGGAGACAAACAAGTAAATGGGAAGTTATCCTAGAGTGCTAACCACGGCAAGGTGGGAACACGCAGACAGCTTGTCAAGTGCAAAGGAGGGGAGTATAACTCACTTGTGCAAGATAGGAAAAGCGTTCTTGAGAGCAGGATGTGTAAACTGAGAAATGAGGGATGAGGTGGAGACAGCCAGGTAATGGGTGGGGGAGGGGGGAGCGGAAATTCGTTCTGGGGCTCCAGCAGCAGGTGGAGTGAAATGGTGAAGCATTCCTACCTCTGCTAGAACACTCTCTAACACCATACACAAAAATAAACTCAAAATGGATTAAAGACCTAAATGTAAGGCCAGACACTATAAAACTCTTAGAGGAAAACATAGGCAGAACACTCTATGACATAAATCACAGCAAGATCCTTTTTGACCCACCTCCTAGGGAAATGGAAATAAAAACAAAAATTAACAAATGGGACCTAATGAAACTTGAAAGCTTTTGCTCAGCAAAGGAAATCATAAACAAGACGAAAAGACAACCCTCAGAATGGGAGAAGATATTTGTAAACAAAGCAACTGACAAAGGATTAATCTCCAAAATATACAAGCAGCTCATGCAGCTCAATATTAAAAAGCAAACAACCCAATCCAAAAATGGGCAGAAGACCTAAATAGACACTTCTCCAAAGAAGATATACAGATTGCCAACAAACACATGAAAGAATGCTCAACATCATTAATCATTAGAGAAATGCAAATCACAACTACAATGAGGTATCACCTCACACTGGTCAGAATGGCCACCATCAAAAAATCTACAAACAATAAATGCTGGAAAGGGTGTGGAGAAAAGGGAACTCTCTTGCACTGTTAGGAATGTAAATTGATACAGCCACTATGGAGAACAGTATGGAGGGTCCTTAAAAAACTAAAAATAGAACTACCATACGACCCAGCAATCCCACTACTGGGCATATACCCTGAGAAAACCATAATTCAAAAAGAGTCATGTACCACAATGTTCACTGCAGCTCTATTTACAATAGCCAGGACATGGAAGCCACCTAAGTGTCCATCGACAGATGAATGGATAAAGAAGATGTGGCACATATATACAATGGAATATTACTCAGCCATAAAAAGAAATGCAATTGAGTTATTTGTAGTGATTTGGATGGACCTAGAGACTGTCATACAGAGTGAAGTAAGTCAGACAAGAGAAAAACAAATACTGTATACTAACACATATATTTGGAATCTAAAAAAAAAAAAAGGTTCTGAAGAACCTAGAGGCAGGACAGGAATAAAGACGCAGACATAGAGAATGGACTTGAGGACACGAGGAGGGGGAAGGGTAAGCTGGGACGAAGTGAGAGAATGGCATGGACATATATACACTACCAAATGTAAAATAGGTAGCTAGCGGGAAGCAGCCGCATAGCACAGGGAGGTCAGCTCAGTGCTTTGTGACCACCTAGAGGGGTGGGATAAGGAGGGTGGGAGGGAGGCTCAAGAGGGAGGAGATGTGGGGATATATGTATATGTATAGCTGATTCACTTTGATATACAGCAGAAACTAACATACCACTGTAAAGCAATTATACTCCAATAAAGATGTTGAAAAAAATAAAAGTTTTTAAAAAATGGTGAAGCACCTTTAGTTCGCTCACCGCAGCATGGTCCCTGCCCACCACAGGTCTGTGCTGAGCTTTTGCGCTGCTTGAGGGATCTTAGTTCCCTGACCAGGGATGAACCCCGGCCCCCAGCAGTGGAAGCGCAAAGTCCTAACCACTGGACCGCCAGGGAAGTCCCTGTGCTGAGCTTTTAATATTGGTGAATGCCGCCCTGTCATAGTCTCTAAAAAACCCATCTCAGCTCCAGTTTTAGTGTTTTGTAAAAAACACTTGTACACTTTCATAATTTATTTTTATTTTGAAAAAATAATTTAACCAAAAAGTTCTTTTGGAATAGATAAGAAGATACCCATTCAGCTACCACCCAGAATTAACAAATATTATGTCACATTTTATCTGATCTTTTAAGAAATAAACTATTATCAATAAAGTTGAAGTCTCCTATAAACCTTTCCCTGGTCACATTTCTCTTTATTTCTCTCTTCAGAGTTAACTGCTATCATGAATTTTGTGATCCTACTCCTTGTTTTTATATGTTTTCTAAATATAGATTAATAAACGACGTACATAGATTGTTTTATGTGTATGTAAGTTTTATGTAAATGATTTACTGGACTATAAATAATCTTCTGCAACTTGAATGTTTCTCAACATTATGTTTTCAAGATCACTTCTATACAAATGAAGTCCATCATGTAAATATACCAAAATTAATTTGGTCATAACACTGCTACAAGCATATAGGTTGGCTTTGATTTTTTGCTCTTACTAGGAGGACTGCAGTGAAAGCCTTTGTATGAGGTTTATTTATCTATTTATTCATGTTTACAGATTTCACTAAGGTATTGCCTGGAAATGCAGATGCCGGGTCATTGAAAACATATGTTTTAAATTTTGCTAGACATTCATATCTCTTACAATAAATTATCAGTCTCTAGTTATTTTCTTCTTAAAGTCTTGGTGAGGATACTTTCTCTTGATCCTCAGTGATTGTTTAAAGTCCCATGTTAATTTAATTTAACTTGCAAATTCTGTTTAATTTGCAGATTCTCAAGTGAGGGAAGATCTTTGCAGATATACTCTGTTAAATGATTGGATACGTCCCTCCTCACCCCCCTTCCCTCTGGTTTTCTCGAATTCATTTCTCATATCTGCAGATCCAACACTCTCTCCTCTTCACACTCCATTTGGATGACTTCACTTCTTTTTTCACGGAAAAAAATAGAAATAATTAGAAGAGGACAACTTGGTAAACCATCTCCAGTTTTACTAACGTCCCACTATTTGTATATTCTACCTGCCTTTACTCTAGTCACACGGGGAAGATACCCCTGCTGGTGCCTCCACTTGGAACCAAGATTCCAGCTCTTGTCATGTCTTCCGGTCCATTGCTCCTCCAGTTTTCTCCTTATCTGTTATAGCAAGGGTCAGCACACTTTTCCTGCAAAGGGCCAAATAGTAAGTATTTTAGGCTTTATGGGTCTAATGATATTTGTCACTGTGTTCCAACTGAAACTTTATAAAGGTGGGCAGAAGTCCAATCAGGCTGGCCACAACAGCTTATCCATTCCTGTCTTATATCATCAATACATTCCCCAGCTCGACTGAAGTTTATCCCCCAGCATTCAGTGGTGGTGCTGTAATGCCACCCATCTTAACAAATGCTCTTCCTACTATGAAACTTGTCCTCATTTCTCCTCTGACTTAAAATGCAATGAGAATCTGCGTAGTAAAAAGGAAAGTGCATTTTTAATTTTGTTCATCTCACTAAAGCTTTCCCCTAACCTTCACATTGGCTTCCTACCTCATTTTCAACTCTTTCCTCAGGAGGATGTCACCTCCTCAGGCCTTTTTAGACCCCACCTCCACTTTCTAATTCAGATTTAATTTTCTTCATAGCACTTGATGTCGAGTAGCAACATTTGTTTATTATTTATTTTATTTCCCACTTTGCAGGTAAGCTTCTTGAGGGCCAGTTGTTTACCCAGTGCTGAGAATAGTCTGGCATCTAGTATCTACTCAGTAAACGTTGGCTGAGTGAATGAATGATTTTGCCCTTGAAGGATGGAAGGATTCTATGCATAGCTCCAAGACCAGTTCCTCATACCCCACACATTTCCATCCAGTGTGGCTCAGCTGGACTGTGGCAAGGTGTTCTGTCACCCTGAACATCCGGAATACATGAAACCCTACCACTCCCAGCAGGCAATGCTCTTATTGCCCTTATCCATTCATACCCTGCCAACATCACCATCATTCAATACGAGCCCTTTCTTTCTCTCACCACCTTTGTGGTATGGAGACAGTTCCCCGTATCTCTGGCTGACTCAGCTTTTACCTACTGGGCCAGGGACAACAGGGAGGGCGGTAGAAGGGTTGCCAGATTTGCTCTCTTTCTAGAGGTGAAGAATTAGAAGACCACAAAACGTGTTTCTCAATCCAATTCCACCATCCTCGTAGTTCATGGAAATTCCTCCTAGATTTTGGCAATAGCTTGACTATCAGTACTAGCTCTGGCCAGTGTAAAAAATTTACATCTATTTCTGGGTTTTCTGAGATTTTACTGGAAAGTTGGGAGAGAATTGCATTGGAAGGGTCTTCAGACCACATTCTGTTGTCAAATGGAACTTCCTCTCTCCCTTTATTTTAAAACGCGTCGCCCCAGCCAATGAATATATTTTTGCCTTCCTCCCCAGCCCTCTCATATCTGGAAACTAGAATGCAAAGGTAATGATTCATTAGGCAGAGTTTGTAATTTTCATTAAAGTGTTTGTTTACTCATTTCTTGAAAGCTACTTTCAGAAGTTTGAGGTTTACACTAAAAGGAAGTTAGTTCTGAAGCTCATTTTTTATGCTTCTAGATTTAAACTGAACACACATGGTGAGAATGTGAAGTGACAGGCGGCCCCTTCTGGGGAGACAGGCTGTGTTTCTGCCTGTTTGTCCTTCCTCACCCCTACCCCCAGCTATGAATATAGCAGCTCTGTCCTATAAATATATATGACGAGCAGAGACGCGGCTGTTCCAGGGCTCAAGACTGAGGGTTTCTCCAGCCACGGATGCATTTCTGCAGCTGGGGGACCCAGCTGAGGGCAGGGGCAGCACATTCGAGGAGAACAAGTTCTCCTGCTGTAATGGGTTTGGAATGTAGACGTGGGATCTGTCAAAGGAGCTTCTCTGTTCTCCATGCTGACAGCTTGTGCTCGCTCCATGACACGTGCGCTGCAGAAACATGACCTGGAACTGATGTGTCCTGGCAGAAACAAGCTGGGAGCTTTCAGCCTCTTTCTGTCTGCCTTTCTCTCTCCTCCTGGATGGCACTGAACTGTTGAAGGGGTGGAGGGGGCATGTAACTGTCAGAAGAGGGTTCCCAGCCCCACCATCAAAGCCCGCTCCATAGCCCACTAAACCCACGTGGAGGCCGTTCCCTGATTCTTCGAAGATGATGCTGTCATCTGCATGTGGGAATTTACTAAACATCCTAAAAACTCTGGGATCGGATACCTGGAAAATAGCGACTGAAAGAATGGAAAAAACAAAACCAACTTTGTAGACACAAGCAAATGTGACCACTAAGTTAACAAGAAAGTAATACAGATATATCCAATTAATCTTGATATTATACGATTGAGTCTATTATGATCAGGCTCGATTGCCTATCTAATGAAATCCAACTCTTTCTGTACAGCTTTAAATTTTCTTTCGGGGAGTGAGGAGGAATGTAATTTAGCTTTTGAAAATCCTACCCAGGTCATCAAGCATTATAGTCATCAATTCACTCAGCAAATATTTAAAGAGTATTTACTCTGTATTAGGCACTGGGGACGCAATGGTGTAGAGGAAAAGATGATTCCCAAGGGGGCTTGTCTTTATCAGAGGCAGAGACTGATAAAAACAGGTACAGCAATAAAGTATCTGATAGGTATGTGAAGTATAAGTATATAAGTATATGAAGGAATCCAGTGAGGGGCTGAGAAAGAGAATATGAATGAGGGGAAAGAACGTCTTAAGTGGACATGGACATTTAAGGTGAAATTCAAAGGATGCAAATGAGATAGTCCTTTGAGGATAGTCAGGTGAGGAATGGGGAAGAGCATCCAGGTAAAAGGAAGAGTATATTCAAAGGTCCTGCCATAGGAAAGAGCATGATTTATTTCAAGGAACTGACAGAAAACCAGTGTGGCAGAAGTTTGGAAGGGTGAGAGGGGTTAAGGGGGCTGGAAAGACAACCAAGGGCAGAATCCCTTTAACACAAAGTTAGCTGTTAAACCCTCTGTGCTCTCATGCATTTTGCATTCATGTTGCTATGGCAAATATTTGATTCTGCTTTTTGATTATAGTTAATTATTTAAAATTCAGTCCTGTTTACTTGATTGTGAAGTCCTTGGGGTCAAAACCATGTCCGATTCTGACATGGCCATTTCTATGACTCCTACAGCATCCAGTACCTAGTACCTTGCAAATTTGTAAAGCAGGAGAAAATAATAGTGGCTCACAGGGTTGTTGTGAGGATTAAATGAGATAATACATTGAAATAACGATGGTATAACTAACATTTATTTTACCTTGTTTTACCGTTGAAGTAACTGGCTTAAGGTCACACAAATAGTAACTGGTATAGCCAGGACACAAGCCAAGCCCCACGTGCTTAGCCACCATGTTATTCTGTCTTAGTTAACTGCTCTACCCGTAGGAAGCGCTCAGTAATTTGTGACTATTATTATCACTTAACAAAAGGGTGTTGGATCAAAACCGAACGAATGATTTGGCAGAAACTGTAGATTATCTGTAAAAGCCTTTGTATCTAGGGATAATTCTATTCATCATTCTGCTATTAGTTTGCTATTTAATCTGCTGTTTTCTTTTTCTGTATGAGTGGCTGTGACTATATGATTAAAAATCACCAGATCAGGAAAATGAATTTACTGTCTTCGGTAGACGTAAAACCACATCAGATTAACTGCAAGACTAATTCAACTACGCACAAGTTAGATATTAAGATAGATGAAAAGAATCCAATTTGACCAAAAAATGATCTTGAGACTGCATAGATCAAACTAATTTTCTTCCTCTGTGCAATTCAGTTCAATTCAAACCTTCAAATATACAGTGCAAGGCATTGCAGAGGACAACAAGAAAAATAAGCACCATCCCTTGTTGCCAAGGAGTTTGTAATCAAGTGTGATATCTTGGGGTTGGGGGTGGAGGGAATAAGGTGTCTATACAGATAGCCCTAACATAAGATTTGTTTCATGAGGTTTCAATGACTCCTGAGATTCCCAGGAGGAATGGATTGTTTCTCCAATGAGGAAATTATGGAGAGGAGGAAAGTTGTTGAAAGACTGGAGATGGGCAAGTGTGATTCTGGTTCTCAAAATGAAGAAGATGAGGCATTTTCCTCACTACAGTTTCATGGAAATTTTATGATTCTAAGTAAGATTCTAGGATTACTTATTAATAGGATGGTAGGGAGAGCTTATACACAGGAGGAATCTGGTGATTACTAAATATCATTGAAGAGGTCATGTCAAATGAATCTTTTTTTTTTTCCCCAGGGTGTCATGGTTATTAAATTGGTACAAGTGAGAAATGTGATACATATAGAGCAGCTGAATTTCAGGATAGCCCTGGAGACAAAACAGAAGAGAAATGAGGTACATTTAAATTGATGAATTGAACAATTGCATTCAAAGGATGCTGATTCATAGACAGATGTTACCCTGAAGGACACTCTTTAGTGTCTTTTCATAAGTCTCTAACTTTAACACTGTTTGATTCATATTTAACCAGAAACTTGGATAAAGATATAGAAGACACATTCATTAATCTGCAGATGAACTGGAGCTGGGAAGGATGGCAAACAAACATTGAAATCAAGATCTAGAAAGATCTTCATTAGGTTGAAATGATGGCTCAGATATACTAAGATAAAGCTCAGTAGTTTTGATCTTGATCCAAAAAGTCAACAGCACGTGAAAAAGATTGTAGAGATGTGACTTAGCAGCAGTAAAACAAGCTTCTAGTTTTAATTAGTTGACTGTGATGGGTCAACGGTGTTACATGATCCCTGAAACCATCACTACCATCCCCACCACCACCACTGCTGCCTCAACCACTGCCACCACCATCATCACCACCACCGCCTCAACCACCGTCACCACTGTCAGCATCACCATCATTACAACAACAGCTTAATGAGGTCTTAGGCTGCATTCACGGAAAGAGTGTGTCTTGGAGGTGGGGGGAGGGCAGTTCCACCAATCACATCACACCTAGATCAATATGTACAGTGTGGTGTGCCACATGCACAACCTGAAGAATGTTCAGGGGGAGGGCAATGAAATGGGAGATGAAACCCCAAAATGTGTTATGTTCAGAAGATGTAAAGGCCCGGGACTGGTTAGCCTGGAGTAGAGATGACAGAGCAAGACGGTGATAAAAGTTTCTAAATGGTCCAAGAGGTGTCACATGGAAAATCAATTTAACTTCTTTTGTAGAACTTCAAAAGCCAAAACGAGAACCAGTATCGTCAATTATAGGAATACGGACTTCAGTTTATTAAAAATGGTCCCATAGCTGAAGTTGTTTAAAAATGGAAAGCATGGCTCCTGCTACAGTGTTTCCTAATGCCAGGTGCTCAAGTACAGGCTGATCACTCTTTGGGGGCTTGGGCTAGGGGTTCAAGCAGCTGACAGGTAGTTTGAGCTTGGCAATTTTAATTCCTAACCTAACCTCACTGAGCATGGTGGGAATCTAGGGGCTCGGAGGGGAGACTGCTGAGGGAATCTCCTAATTGGATGGTGGGGCCATCAGATGAGGCAGCTGAAGAAAGGCAGTGGGATGATAATCTGGAGGTGGGTGTAAGGAATTTGCTGAGCCCGGCTGCGGGCCTGGAGGTGGGAGGAATGGAGAAGTAGAGACATCCCCACAGTTTATGGGGGATAAAGAGAAAGGCAGGTTTTAGTAGAAGATATATATGGACAAAAGTTTGATCACACAGGAGACTGTTGACAATAGAATGGAGGTTCAGGAAGTAGTGGAGGGAGGGTGGAGGGATCTGCAGTGTGGGTGTTGTGGACAATGTGAGGGTCCTGGAGCAGGTGGAGCGCCTGAGACAGTAACCAGACAGAATGAGAATTAAGAAAGCAGGGGTTGACCAAAGACATAGAAAACAAACTATGGTTACCAAAGGGGAAAGGGGTGAGGGGAGGGATAAATTAGAAGTTTGGGATTAACCTATACACACTACTATATATAAAATAGACAACCAACAAGGACCTACTATATATAAAATAGAAAACCAACAAGGTTCCCTGGGTGTAGCACAGGGAACTCTACTCAATATTCTCTATAAGGGAATAGAATGTGAAAAAGAATATATATGTATAAACTGAATCACTTTGCTGTACACCTGAAGCTAACACAACATTGTAAATCAACTATACTTCAATTTTAAAAAGTTATAATTCTGAAGGAGGAATGGGGAGCTATTATTTAATGGGTACAAAGTTTCAGTTTTGCAAGATGGAAAGAGTTCTGGGAGTGAATAGTAGTGATGGTTGCATAACAATATAAATGTGCTCAATGCCACTGAACTGGACACTTAAAATGATTACGATGCTAAATTTGATGTTACGTATATTTCACCACAATTTTAAAAATAAAAAATATAAAATAATTCCTAAAAAAACAAAAAAGGAAAGAAAGGAGGGGTTGGAAGGCCAGTTTGAGTACCATGTAGGCAAGAAGAGGAGTGTTGAGAGAAGGACTCAATTAACAGGGATGTTTCTAGGACCCGGTCCTCCTTGCTCCCTGACTCTCACCCCTTCCCCTCCCCCATCCCCCATCCCCCCACCTCCTCCCCTCTGTTTCTGCGTACCAGGACGGTGGGGCTCACGTTGCATCAGTTTGCACAGCGCTCTGAACTCTTGTGCTGTGTAAATCCTGGAACAGAAAGCTGGCTTCAGAGGCCTCCCTTCCCTCTCTTACAGCAGCGGTCCCCAACCTTTTTTGGCACCAGGGACTGGTTTCATGGAAGACAATTTTTCCACGGACGGGGGCGGGGGATGGTTTCGGGATGATTCAAGTGCATTATATTTACTGTGCAGTTTATTTCTATTACTATTACATTGTAATATATAATGAAAGAACTATAGAACTCACCATAATGCTGACAAGAGGCGGAGCTCGGGCAGTAATGCGAGCGATGGGGAGCGGCTGTAAACACAGATGAAGCTTTGCGCACTCACCTGCCGCTCACCTCCTGCTGTTCAGCCCGGTTCCTAACGGGCCACGGACGGGTACCGGTCCGTGGCCCGGGAGTTGGGGACCCCTGTCTTGCAGGATTCACGTGTGCTCTTCGGTGGTAACTTGCCATTCCCAGAAGGTTGTTTCCCATTTGGCCATCTCCACCTGACCCTTTCCCATTCGACTTCAAACATACATGGTCTCCACCATTGTAAATGCTGGACTTAAGGAAAATTTCTGTGCCTGAAGCATAGATTCTGAAACAAAAACTCACAAGTAAACAGGAATATATATTTTTTCAAATCATGAGAAATTCTATCTTAGTAATAGCTGGCTTTAGTAGCAAGTAGGAGATATTTTTATACCATCTGTCTCAGAAAGGTCTCTAAACATTTTAACATACATGTGATCTTCAAAATTCCTTGTGCGGTGTGTGACTGCGAAATAGCTGAAGGCATGCTAGAAGCCATCAGAAGATGGCATTTAAAGAGAAGTTGAATTTCTTCTCACATTTGATGGGGGAGTTCAGTTCTTCTTAGCCATAGGGCAGCATTTGCCTTCTCTGCTAAATAGCCATTTTTGCTCGTCATAGAATCTGAAATAAGATTACTTCGTGTATAACCCGTAATGTAGTTATCTGAGGCTTTCATACATTTTCTTTAAAATACTATTTTTACAGATTGTCCCCAGCATTCTTATGGCTTCAAATTGTCTAATTTAAAAGTACAGAAAGATTGTAGGAAGACCTTTTGTCATTTTAATTTTCTTCGAAAGCTGTTTACATGAATACTTCACAAGGGTATTCTGTTGTATGTGCTGGGCAGGCAGGGATCACTATAACTGCTTGGCTGTTAGGAAAAAAACATTTTTCCTGATGTCACTTTGCCTCTGGTGGAGCAGGGACAATACAAAAAATTACCCTGTCTCCCTTCCATCCATGCTCTTTTCACTGAAAGAAAATTATTTTCTCCTCTGTGTCCCAGACTATGGAACACTAATAGTTGCAGACTGTATGTAGTCTGCCCATCACTATACCCACTGCCTGACCTGGTGCTTGGCATTTAGTAGGCCTTGAGAAATCCTGATTTATGTTGAGGGAATCCTAATAGATCAGGTTCTACAGAGGAGCTTTTCTGATTAATCAAGAAACTGTTTTCATTATTAGATTTGTATGAAAACTAGAGTCCTCATGAGACTTAAATGCGAGAGAGAGAAAATTGATCCTCTTACTTATGTGGAGTCAGAGAGGCCTGACTGGGAACAAACCTAATAAATACCATCCCACCGAAAGTGGCTTTGTTGGCCGTTACTTTGAATCATCTTGTGACTGCTAGGGAACCCGAAGCTGCACATGTAGAAAGAGCCTAATAAGATGGATAACAGGGAAGGAGAAAATCTGATTAGACAGACAACCCTGCCTAATCGGAAAATAACCACATAGGCTGAACACAAACGTGCTGTTCTCAGCTGATTGCTGCTGGAAGCTGCTTCTCCGGGAGCTTTTTTTTTTTTTTTTTTTAACTTACTCTCCATCCATTTTCTTTCTCTCCCATTTTCTCTCTCCGTCAATATCCTGGTCTTAGGTTTCTAACAAAGTTGGCCTGTGATAACTGTGATTTTGTTACAAGATGCAAAGGCATTCCTGGCTGTGTGCAGGGTTAAACAAGACATCTGTGAAATATGTTTGGATTTGTAATCTCATCCCACTCCCCAGCCTACAGCCTTTGATAGGATTAGCTGTAAGACTAGTGCCCAGGTAAATTTGCACTGACTAAAGCCCGTGTGAGCCCCCGATGGGTTAATCAGACCATTATAATCAGGTCCACAAGCCTTAGAGCTGTGCTCTTTGGAGAGCACGGTGGGAGAGCGTTCTCTTTGTGCAGAAGCCGTAGAATAACCTGAGGTGAACTGCATGTCTTTCATCACTGCGTCATTTTCTGAAATAAACTATGTGCAAAGTGATCCAGAAAAGCTGGGAAACAAGCTGAGCTGTGGGTTAGACCATGGCCAGGGATGGGGAAGTGTTGTGTCTGGTAGTGATAATGACCAGGGTTCTTGGCCTTCCCCAATCAATAGAAATTGATCAGAGGCCAGACAAGAAATTCAGGCAAGGTTTTATTGGGACCCCTGCTGCAGCAGTGGGGAGCGAGAACAAACACCATGTTCCCCTGCTTGCTCGCTCCGTGAGGGTGGCGTGAGCTTGTTCCTTATATGGGGTGAGGGCAGGGGTTTGTCCAGGGGTTGCGCCAGAGGGGTGTCTTAGGTGTTTTGTCTACCCCTTAGGTGATCCAAACTGGAAGCAACCGAAGTGCCCAGTAACAGGTGAATGCATAGATAAAAGAGATCTAGCCATATAATGGAATACCACTCAGCACTAAAAAAAGAATTAACTACTGGTACATATAATAACGTGGATGAATTTGCATACACTCTGCTACACAAAAGAAACCAGACAAATGATTCCATTTGCAAACATACCTCGTTTTATTCACTTTGCTTTATTATGCTTTGCAGATATCGCATTTTTTACAAATTGAAGATCTGTGGCAACGCTGTGTCAAGCAAGTCTATCGGCACCATTTTTCTAACAGCATTTGCTCACTTCGTGTCTTTGTGACATTTTGGTAAGTCTTGCAATATTTCAAACTTTTTTATTATTGTTATATTTATTGTGGTGACAGTGATCTTTGATGTTACTACTGCCACTCAAGGCTCAGACGATGATTAACACTTTTTAGCAATAAAGTCTTTTTAAACTAAGGAATGTACATTTCATTTTAGACATAATGCTGTTGCACACTTAAAAGACTATAGTATAAATTAAATGCCACTTTTGTAAGTAGTGGGAAACCAAAAAATTCATGAGACTTTTATGGCAATATTTGGTTTATTGAGGTGGTCTGGAGCGAAACCCACATTATCTTCAAAGTCTGCCTGTATACAATGTTCTAGAACCGGTAAAAATAATTTATGGCACTATCTATTAGAATGGATAAATTATTTAAAAAGCTAGAACTCTGATGGGAGTGCAAAATGGAACAGTTACTTTGTAAAATATTTTGACAGTTTCTTATAAAGTTAAATGCTTCCCACACAACCCGGCAATCCCTTTTTACCCAAGGGCAATGAAACCTCTGCTCACACAAAATTCTGCACATGAATGTTTAGAGTGGCTTTTTTCATAGTAGCCCAAAGCTGAAAACAACCCAAACGTCCCTTACTGGGGAATAAATAAGCAAACTGTGATATACCAACGTAACGGGATATGATTCAGCAATAAAAAAGGTATAGATTGCTGATACATGCAACAGAGTGAGTGAGGTTTACATGCTTTATCTTAATGAAAGAAACCACACCCAAAAGGTTACGTATGTGCTCTAGGTTCCCATTTATATGATATTCTAGAGAAAACAGATGAATGGCTGCAAGAGGCTGAGGGTTTGGGGGTCGGGGGGCTGGTTACAAAGACTACGGGGGAAATTTTTAGAGACGAAAATGCTCTGTATCTTGAACGTTGTGATGGTGGTTACATGACTCTGTTTATCAAAACTCACAGAATTGTGGACTTGACTTTCTGGGTGTGTCTCCTTCAGCAGAAGCTGTATACATCATAGAAGCCATGAGAGAAACAGCCTGGTGGGGAGAAGATCGATGAATTAGAATCAGGGAAATATCCACCAAGAGAATTAGCCAGCAGCAACCATATCAAACTCCTTCCCATCTCTTAAAATCTCTGACTCTGAGGACTGGCAGTATTAAGAAGCAGTGTCCTTTTCTCTCCAAGAATTCTACTGCATGACTTGGCAGCCTGGGCATCTGCTTATTAGATTAGGGAAATCATCCCTCTTTGCTGAGAGAGACCTGACTCTAAGGGAGATAATTCCTTTTACACGTCAGGTTAGACTAAGTTGAGGGAAGAAATAGAAATTCAATGAAATTCAATGGCTCACTACAATAGAAGTTAGCTAGAGCTCATCCGGGTGGCCCCTCTGAACCAGAAGGGAGGCCGTAAAATGAAGTTGAGGTGTGTTCTCCCCAGTAAAAGGGGGGAGATGCATTTTGGTGGCCAGCTAGCAGTCTTCTTCACACTCTGAAACCATCCAAAATAAAAAAAAAATGACTCCTTTAGCTGCTTTGCTTATCAAGGATTTGACTTAAATCTGGCTAGCTATTCACAACTCTACTATTTTTATCAGTGCTTTTTTTTTTTTTCAGTATGCGGGCCTCTCACTGTTGTGGCCTCTCCCGTTGCGGAGCACAGGCTCTGGACGCGCAGGCTCAGCGGCCATGGCTCACGGGCCCAGCCGCTCCGCGGCATGTGGGATCTTCCCGGACCGGGGCACGAACCCGTGTCCCCTGCATCGGCAGGCAGGCGGACTCTCAACCACTGCGCCACCAGGGAAGCCCTATCAGTGCTTTTGATAGAAAGATAAAGGATGGGGGCTAAGAAGGTGAAAAACTGTAAGAGCAGTTTCAATAGTGAAGGATCTTATACTTACGGCCTTCAGTGATGCTGATGAATTATTTGTGGGCTTAATGATGGCGTAGCTCTCTTTCTTCTCTATGATCATAGATCGTTGATAGGGGTTGAAAAATTATTGGTAAGGCAAAATTTTTATTTGATGCAACACTAAATAGGCAAATAAGGAACTGTTAGGTTTAGCTGCCTTTGAGTTGATTTGAACTTAGATGGCAGTATAGGATGAAATCTTCCAGACAGTAAGATGCTAATTGGTGAGATCTTTTTAGGCTTTGCACAAGGTTTTTTAAAATATCAAATGCATTTCAGTTTGATCGAGGGGAAGGGAGTGGCACTGGGGAAAATGATCCAAAGGAGTGATACTGACAGACCTAAGCACACAGGCATTAATTTGGAGCAATTCTAATAAGTGTAGTGACAATATGAAGTAAACAGGTACAGTTGCAACAAAAGACCAACAAAATGTAGGCCATCATTAGCATGAGCAGTGGAAACAAAACATAGAGTATTACCTTATCTTTGCATCAAAATATAGAAGTCTACACCGGTGGAAGGTGCTGGCTGCCAACAATCATTGAGAAAAATGATGCTACTTGGGACGCATAGCTAAGGACCAGTAGGTAAGCAAGGAGAGAAAGCATCTAGGATATACATGTGAAGGTAAACTACAACAAAAGAAAATACAACTTTTTAGTCATTTTGAGAAAGCGCTCAATAAATATTTATTATATAAATGCATACATGAATCAAGCCCTATAGGGCACAGAACACAGATTTATTAACCAAATACTGGAAGTAAGGATCAAAGAGATAAGTTTAGCACACTCACAAAAAAGGAAAAAGTACTTTACACAATAGTAAACCTCTTTCCTTAAGGAGCAGATCATGAAAAACTTAGTGGGACTGGGTATAAATAAGCCCATGTATAATATAGCACTAATGGTTATTAAGGGAAGCAAGGGGTGTTGGAGACTTTTGAGACTGCTGCAAAAATGTAATTAAGCAGGGGAAAATTCTCCAAACCATGCCTTTCTACAAATTGTCCCTCGAGGTCACCATCAGAAAGAGGATGATGGGATGAGTGGCCCATGTGTCCACTATGCTTGTTCCTTTATAAAAACAAGCATTTAAAGTAAAACCGGACTCAAAGACAAGCAATTGCTTCTCTCAGCATTCCTGGGTTGGGCGGCCTGCTCTGAGATGCCGAGGAGGGTCCTGTGATTGATGACCTCCGAGCTAAAAAGACATCTATGATAATGGAGGGGTGGGGCCAGTCAGGAATTGTCTGTGTGCCCATTTGTGTCACAAGACAGTCCCAGGAATAATCGTGATGGAACTTCTCCAGCCTGGGGGCTGGGGGTAGGGTGGTGATTAATGCTCAGAAGATTGAGAGTAAGTGCACTGGCTATTTTTGGTTGCTATGTCTCTCTGGAGGAGAGGGCTGAGGGGGGAAGGAAGCAGAAGGTGGAGAAAAGGGGAGCAGAAGGCAGCAGGAACCCCCCAATGACACCGAGATTTTGTGCCAGAGAGCAGGTCCCTTGGGACAAAGCGTGGCAGTTTCCTACAAGCAGAAAAATGCACATGAGTCCCCCAGAGCCCACATACCCGATGCCAGAGGATCACAGACAGAGGAGGTCTGCATGGCATCCTGGAAGGGCCGGGGTGGGATTGTGAGGATAAAAGAATCAACCTGCCTATCTGCACAGCTCTGGCGACGTCCTTTCAAATCTGGTCTCCTTTCTGAGATTTCCTTTGATCTCTCAGTTGAAAAGTCTGGTCGCCACAATGCATAAATCCCCAGTGCTGGGATATTGTGTGATGCATCCAAGTTCCTCTTTAGGGCACCTTGTCTCAGGACAAAGGTGTCAGCAGTGACCACCAGCAGGCTGACCCCTGGGTCTTCCTGACGTGAGTGAAGCTGTATCGCTTGGACATAAGTATCAGCTGGATGCTATATCGTGTGGACAAATGTGCTTTTCCTCTCCCTGTTCTGGGACTTATTTCTGTTTGTTCTCTGCCTTTCTCTTCGTGCACCTGTGTCTCTTTTTCCCTCCCTCCCCTCTGCCTGCCCTCTCTCGATTGCTCGTTCACGCAGGACATTTTTCAGTCTACAAAATGTAGCAACACATTTATTACCCCTGGGTGACTCTGCAGACAATCAAGAAAATGCATTTCAGCATGATGAAGTGTCATGAACAATGAATGTATAGCAAAATAAATTACTCTATAAATGAAGAAAAACATCTCACTAATGCAGAGTGCAGGAATATCTGAAGGTAACAATTTACTTCAATTAGCAGTGATTTAAAAAAAAAAACCCATGCATCAAAACCAGATATTTATAAAGGGTTTCAGACTTGTAGAGGGCAATTATTTAGCCAGGGGGTTTGTTGAGAGGGAGGTGGGCTGCCATCACTGAAGTCCTGCTGCATCCTTTGTGTCAGGTAGCCTTCTGTGACCCCAGGCCTGGGTTGATGCCCTCGAGTTCTCATTACCCAGGTGCATAATTTTATCTTGCACTTGGCACATTGTCTGGGGATTGCTGTCTCATGCACGTGCCCCTCTGGCTAGATTGCAGGCATCTGTATCCTGGGCACCTAGTATAGGGCCCCTAACATGGTGGATGGTTAATACATGTTTGAGAAATGAATAAATGAAGAATTGATACTGACTCCAAAATCAGTTTTACACCCCGCATGATAGCAGGGTGTAAAACCCAGTGTGTGGCTTCATGCCTCCTTGTGACCTGAGCAGTGCAGGCTGGGAACCTGCAGGATCAACTACCCATTATGGATTGCCTTTAGATAGACTCTAGGTCAACCTTGCATAGGGTGGGTCTCAGCAGCAAACTTTACCACGAATTCATGCACCGTCATTGTTGCCCTGGGTCACCTTCAAGCCTTTGCTTAAATATCACTCTCTCCTTGAGGCTCCCTCTGATGACTCTATTTACAGCTGCACATACCCCAGCCCACACCAGGATCCTGATTCCTCTTACCCTGTTCTCCACTTTCTTCTATAGCTCTTATCTCCTTCTAATGTATTATGTAATTTATTTATTCATTTTGTTTACTATTTATTGTTAGTCTTTCCCATTAGAATGTGCCCCATATGTGCCTGGCACACAGTAGGTATTCAATAAATATGTGCTGAATGAATACTACCATGTGACACTGGCCAGGAGACATAAACTACAGCCTAAAGCAATGGTTTTTTGTGTGTGTCCTTTGGAAACTAGAGTTCCCACTGAGGTGTTTCTGGCTGAGGGAAGCTGAAAGGGAGGCTAAGTGTGTAGGGTTTAGGGGATCTGCCCTTTGTGCAACCACTTATCTGTTTTATATAGTGAAGTTTTATAAAATATTTCTTTTGAGAAAGGAGTTCTACTGCTTTTAAGAAAACATGTTTGATTTCACTCTTTACCTCCCAGGAAAAAGCTGAGAGCTGAGATTTTTCATCTGCTTGCTCTGGGCCGAGCAGGGGGGATATATGTCACCTACTAGCTCAGGCTGCCATCTCTATTTTCCCCAGGCAGCTAGACTGTGCTGTACCCATCAGAGCTGTAGTACTGGCAAGACAGAAGCCAGTCCTCGGGGGAGCCCTCTTGGAAAAGCTGGGGTGCTAGGTGCATGTACCCACACCTTCCTTTCCCTAGGTGAAGGTGTAATATAAACACACAAAGGAATACTACTCAGCCTTTAAAGAAAAAACATGGAAATTCTGCAATATGTGACAATATGGATGAACCTTGGGGACCTTATGCTAAATGAAATAAGGCAGTCACAAAAGACAAATACTGCATGATTCCACTTATATGAGGCAGCAAAAAATAGTCAAACTCAGAATCAAAGAGTGGAATGGTGGTTGCCAGGGGCCAGGGGAGGGAGAAGTAGGGAGTTACTAATCAATGGGTGTAGAGTTTTAGTTAAGCAAGATGAAAAAATTCTGGAGGTTAGCTATACCACATCATACGTAGTTAGCAATGCTGGATTATACACTTAAACGTTTCTTAAGAGGGTAGATCTCATGTTAAGTGTTCCTATCACAATAAAATTCTTTTTTTAAAAAGGAACCATGTTTGAAACCCACTGATTTATAGCAAAACATACCTCTTTCTGTGTTTAAACAAAAATACACCCTGGAGGATCTTTATTACCTCTACCCTGAACTCTATGTAAAGTAGAATGAGTTCTTATTTATTGTTTATCAAGGTCTACCACAGGTTTTCTAAGCTTTTTCTACTCAAAATGTGTGGGTCCCTAGGCCAGCAGCAACAGTGTTGCACGGGAGCTTGTTAGAAATTCAGAACCTCAGGCTTCACCCCAGACCTACTGAGTCAGTATCTGCATTTTTTTTTTTTTTTTTTTTTTTGCGGTACGCGGGCCTCTCACTGTCGTGGCCTCTCCCGTTGCGGAGCACAGGCTCCGGACGCGCAGGCTCAGCGGCCATGGCTCACGGGCCCAGCCGCTCCGCGGCATGTGGGATCCTCCCGGACCGGGGCACGAACCCGTGTCCCCTGCATCGGCAGGCGGACTCTCAACCACTGCGCCACCAGGGAAGCCCCAGTATCTGCTAGATCCCCAGGAGATCCTAAGCCACCCCTAAGGGCTGTGTTTCCAATGCTGCAATTTCTTACACTTCTTAGAGTGATGTGAGTGCAGTGGGCAGCTAGGTTTTCCTTGTGCTGACTGCTGACAACGTTGGGTAGACAGAGCAGGTGAAGAGGTGGGAAGCACGGTATGTGGACACCCCGCAGTTGAGATAATTAGACTTGAGCAGCTGACTGCATGCCCAGGACTGACTTGTTTGTCTAAAGAATAGAGTGAGAGCACGAGTAATTGAAATATACCATATTCCCTGAACTTCATTTCAGCCAGTACTTTCAACCTCTTCCTGTAATACATCTTCTGCCATTGCTGCTAGCAAAGAGGTAAAGTGAATGGAATTACGTTTCAGCTCCTTTCTCTGCTCCTTTGCCAAGTGGAATTACTAACAAGGGATGACATAGCTTGAAAATGGGCAAAACAACAACAAAAGGGGCGGGGGGAGGAGTAAAAGAGGAAGAGAAGCAGAGGGCCTATACAATCCAAAAACGTGATAACCAAGCTATAACCTCCGAAAAAGTAAGGCCTGACTGCAATTAATTTGAAAAGCACACACAACCTAAAAGTCAAACTTTGTTAATTATGCTTGGAAATAGGAGTTTAGTGAGGCAGCTTAGATTTTACCCACAGTATATTTTTAAGCTGTATGCAGTCAAGCAGAAATATACTATTTCTTGAGCAATTGCAAGAGATCCTATAAACAGCTTTCAGTTCTACTTTATCTTCTATGTAACTTAGGGTTGTAGTTCCTGATGAATGATTTGTGTCATCTTCCTGTACGATTTTGATATCATTCAGCAGCACTGTAGGAGGGCACTTATGTGGTTTAGCTCTGAAACTTCCCATTAAGAGATGAATAAAAAGTCAACAACATTATCCACATCATTAGCTTATGTAATAAAAAGTGATTAAATACAGCTAGCTTTCAAACGCGTGTAAAATAGATCTCGTTGAAAGTATTTTTATAATGTTTATGTTCTGCTTGGATTGAATTACCTTAAATAACAGAAAATTGCCATCCTACCTCACTGATAACCATCAACACTGAAGTCATTATTAGATTATGAAAATTTTACCAAAACGGTTGGACAGTGCTGTAATTTACATTGCCGGTGTTGTTGCACAGCTCATTGGAGAACCACTCACCCTGCCCCGCCCCGAAACTGAGCAGTTACATCTTCAGCCAACAGGAGTTAGAGCATGAGCTTTTAGGCTGCTGGAGATGGGAGTGGGATGAATGAAAGAGGGAAAGATACACTTATTATTTAAGAAATACATATGTTTTTGTGTTACTGAAAGATTTGGGGAGTCAGATGTGGATGTTTTCCCTCTGATTTCAGGCACTACCAGAAACGACAGGGAATTCCCCCACTTGTTTCCACATTCCTGGCCTTCTTTGGGTGGAGGTTCTGGTGAGGGAGGACCCAGGGGACTATGGGTTTGAAACTACACCTCTCAAATACTCTCCAGGTGGTTGAGTCATGTCTTGTTACTGAAGCTACTTAGAAGGTCACCAAGTCTCAGTTCCCTACTCAGCATCAGGAACTCCTCTGAACATTCACAAGCCATGTTCAACAATAGTCAGCATTGGTCACACCTCATCCCTCAAAGGTTGTGTCCAGATTTGGGTTTTGTAATGTCATCTATTTATGGTACATTGTCATGTGGAATTATATCAAATTTTTACAGCCGACATTTTTCAGTCTTTATCCTTACTGATCTCTTAGCAGCATCTACACCATCCATCCTTGCTGATTACCCGCTTTCTCTTTGAAACATTCTGCTTCCTTGGTTTTCATGATAGAGGATTATCCTGGTGTTCCTTCTGTTTTTCTCACCAGACCTTCTCTCCTTCTCTTACAGGGGCTCAGTCTGCTCAATCTGAGCATGAGATGTTGATGTTCTTCAAGTTCATCGTGGTCTTCGGTCTGTAGTCTCAGACTGGTTCTGTTAGCTTCTTACTCTATTCTCTCTCCCTTATCAACCTCATTCACTCCCTGAGTTCAATGACCATCTACATGATAACGACTCCCAGGTTATCATCTTCAGCTCAGAGCTATCTATTGGGCAGCAGTCTTACGCATACAACTTTCTTCTCAATAGCTCTGCTTGGATTTTGATGAACACCACTTCTCCCCTCACAGTGGATTTCTCTTCTATCCCATTCAAAGGCACCACCATCTAACGAAAGTAAGCCAGAAAATAAGTCATATTCCTGGACACCCGTCTCTCCCTCACCAGAGACATTCAATCATCACCCACTTGTCATTTCATCTCTGAAACCTCTCTCAAGTCTCTCCACCTACACAATCACCATCATAGTCCAAGTTTTCATCTCCCACCAGGATTATTTTGATTGAACCCTCTCCAAACCATTCCTCACACTACAGCTGGAGTGATCTTTTAAAAATGCAAATCTAATCATGACTTTTCCTGTTTAGGACCTTCATTTTGTTCTTTAGCTTAAGGATCAAGCATCCTCAACCCCGCCTATGAGATTTATACAAACCCACCTCTGACGACACCACCAGTCTCGTCTTTCCTGTCGTTTACCTCCGGGCTCTGCCACACTGGCCTTCTCTTTCAGCTCTTCACATTGTTTCAGGCTCCTTTCTTCAGGCCTTTTTCCAAATAGTTTTTCTTTCTGGAATTCTGTTCTCTCCCTTGCTGCTTTCCCATAGCATTTATCAAGATTTTATCTTGGACGTGATCACTGCTCTTCACTTTTTCACTCAGAGCATTCAACCACTCCCAGGGTTTTAGTAGTCATTTCTGTGTAGAGAATACCCAAATACACCTCTTTTAAAGCTGTGAATGAGCATTTACAACAATGGATATTTACATCTAAATGTTTTAACTTCACTATGTCCCAAACTCGTCTTCTCCCCAGATCTGCTCCCTTTCATGTCCTCTATATCCTGGTAATGGTATTACCTGTCTTAAAGTCACTCAATTTTTAAAATAACATCTTTAGCGAGATATAATTCACATACCATAAAAGCTACCCTTTTAAAGCATGTAATTAAGTGGTTTTTAGTATATTCACAGAGTTGTGCAATCTTCACTTCTATCTAATTTTGCAACAATTTCATCACCCCCAAAAGAAACTCTAAACCGATTAATAGACTCTCCTCACCCTTCCCTCCTCCAGGCCCTGGAAACCATTAACTGACTTTCTGTCTCTATGGAATTATCTATTCTAGACACTTCAAAAGAATAGAATCGTACAATATGTAGCTTTTTGAACTGGCTTCTTTCATTTAGCGTATGTTTTCAAGGTTCATTCATGTTGTAGCATGAATTAATGCTTCATTCTTTTTTACAGCTGAGTAATATTCCATTATACAGATATAACATATTTCTTTATCCATTCATCAGGTGATGGATATTTGAATTGTTTCCACTTTAGGCTGTAATGAATGATGCTGCTGTGAACACTCCTGTACAGATTTTTGTGTGGACATGCGTTTCCAATTCTTTTGACTATTTTCCTAAGAGTGGAATTGCTGGGTCTTTCAAAACTTCTCCTTTCCCCGTTGCTCCTTATTATAGTTCTTCCTGCATCAAATTAATAAGATTAATAGCCAAAATAAAGTCCAATTCTGTCACTTCAGTGGTCAAAAATCCCTCAGCGACTTCCTAATGCCCTCCATAGTGTGGTCCTTGCCTAATATTTCGGTCTGAATTCCAACTACTCTACTGTAAAGTTGACTTATTTGTAAAGTCTTTCCTGAACAATCCCGACCCCCCCACCCCAATCAAAACCATATGGACTCTACAAATCCTCTCCTACGACTTCTATAAGCATATCCATTTGTACTTGGATATAAGTCTCAGAACAACCAAGGGGAGAAGAAGGGGTGGGATGAACTGGGAGATTGGGACTGACATAGATACACTACTATGTATAAAATAGATAACTAATGAGAACTTACTGTCTAACACAGGGAACACTACTCAGTGCTCTGTGGTGACCTAAATGGGAAGGAAATCGAAAAAAGAGTGGCTATACGTATATGTATGACTGATTCACTTTGCTGTATGGCAAGAAACTAACACAACATTGTAAAGCAACTACACTCTTCTAAAAATTAATTTTAAAAAAGTCCCAGAACACTGTGCAAGTGCTAGAACAATGCACATAGTAGATACTCAAGAAATGTGTATTGAATGAATAAAAAAAGTATTATGTATAAATATTTGTTTTCATATCTCTTCCCCATGTGTTCATTGAATTTATTCAACACCACCTATCAGGCAGTAAACCTCATGAGGGAAAAGGACTATATTTCAAACATCCTTGAATCTTCAGCTGGTAACATGCTACTTGGCCTATACTGTTTTCAATAAATAATTGTTGAATGGCTGAATCAATCACTCAGTCAAAACCAAATTACTATTCTCCAGTCTTTGGACATGCTTTGAATTTCCCCACTGCTTTGTCTTGGAGGGCATAGTTTCTTCTGTCTGGAGCATCATCTCTCTCTTCTAAAAGACTCATGTCAAATAATACTTCATCTGTTATACCTCTTTCGTCTCTTAGTCCAGTAAGAAATAATCTCACTACACCCTTATAGCACTTTATTTGTAACCATCTCATGGAAAATCCTATCCTGCCTTCCTCCCATTTCAGCTCATGGTACCATTAAACCAAAATCTGGAATAGCCTTTGATTCCTCTCCTTTCTTTAGCCACACATCAACCTATCAGCAAGTTCTACTGATTATGACTCCAAAGAAGAGCCTGAATTCCTCCATCTTTCTTTAGCACCTTGGCTGTCACCCTTGTCCAAGTTGCCGTCATCTCTTCCCTCAATTCCTGCAATGACCTTGCAACTGGTCTCTTTACTTTCACTCTTGCGTCTCTACAAGACTGAATTTATATATTCATATTATTACATTTATGTTAAATTTAAGCATTTAAGAATATACATTGGCTTCCTCTTGAACTTAGATTAAATCCATAGTCCTATGCTTGGGTAGGATCCCTAGGCTGGACCCGATCCTCTCCAGGGTCCCGAGTCCTCCCTGTCTCTCCCTGGCTCCATCTGCCAGTGCCATCAGCCTGGAATACCGGGTGGGAGTTGTATTTTACTTCCCATTCTGCTAAAAACTGTGCAACTCGGGACGTGTCACTTGACTTCTGGGACTCAGTGAACTATCTCTAAAATGAAGGGAGTGGACTAGATGCTTGTAAATGGTCCCTTTAATTTCATTATCTTCAGAGTTCCTGAAGTCACTTGTCTCTACAGCCAGGATGGGTTATTAGTAGGAATCATTTTTAATACTGCTAGACAACAAAAAATACATGTTTGTAATGCTCTAATACAGTTGTATGCTGTAACAGTTTATTATGCTCAAACAAATATATCTTCTGAGACCTGAAAGATGAAAGTGAGTGCTTCATAAAGTATACAAGTGTCTGAATTATTTTTCTTTCTTTTTAATAAATGGGGATTTCAGACAGTCCCTTAACTGACTGCTGCTGGTTCATACATGCCGTGTTGATTTATTTTGTTGACATATTTCTTTACCAGAAAAAGTTTGAAGTTTTTTCTTTTATTAAACATTTTTTCTGTTGTTGGGAGGGAGGTGTGCTGTTTCCCTATTGTTGTTGTAACAAAGTACCACAAACCTGGTGGCTTAAAACAATACAAGTTTATTATATTTCTGGAGGATGGAATGGATGTCACCATTTAGGGTGGTGGTTTCTACACAGGGCCTATGGAGCTCTGAAGTTCCTCTGCTAGGGAGACTCTGTGCAGGATTATGAGGGGATAGAAGAGGCTTCAACACTCTCCCACTGCTCAACCAAGGCTTAATATAAGAATTATATTTTATCTGTTTATGCTCCTATGTAAGTATGCAAATAAAAGTTTTCAAGGCTAAACTGATTACAAGCTGGAGGCAAAAGAAAGCTATAGGAGGATTTTGAGTAAGACAAAATCAGGTGCATTTTAGAAAAATCATTCTGAATCCAGACTAGAGTATTAGTCTCCAAGTTGGCTTGGTTGTTGCCAACTGGCACCAAACGTCTAGTCTCTTCGAAGGCTGTGAAATGGATTTCCCTTTAACTGCCTTCTCAGTAGTTATGCATTAGTTTCTGATGAGAGAAACTTGTGGAGATTTAATGGGCAAAGGTGAAGCACAAGCCATTATACTCGGCAGCTGCAGCAGTCATGGGGGTGGTCCCACAGTTTCCTGGGACCTTCGCAGGAGCTCCCATTTCCCAGTCCACTTTTGTTGGACTGTTGCTTCTCAGACTTCTGCAAACTCCAGCTTTTCTGCTTCAAGTTGAAGTGGTGACTCTTTCTCTAATCCCCTGACTACCCACCTTTGCAGGCCGACCTTCACTTCCTAGCTTCTCCCTCCTTCAGGTAAGTCGAAATTCTCATGTTAAACCCCTTAGTCCTGTAATTGTCGTAGCGTCTCTCATCCTGACAGACCCAGACTGATACGTGATTATTCCTGTGTACCAAATAATCCATTGCATGGGGAAGATCATTGTGTGCTCAATTTTTTCACTCATAGTGGTGTGAAGTCTTAAAAGTTTGAGAATATTGGGAAAGAAAATGGCCTTGGGAGAGAACGTTCAGTCAGGAGGCTATTTCAGAAGTAGTCCAGCGGAGAATTGATAAGGATCTGAAGTGAGGCAGTGGCGGGGCAGTCGTGATTTAAGTGGTATTTAGGATGTAAAATAAATAGGAAGCACTAACTAGTAGATCCCTAGTTACTAGTGAAAGAGGAAAAGAGAAGGACGCTTCAAAGATGACTCCTAGGTTTGCAGCTTAGGTCCTTCCTTTCACAAAGCAAGAGCTATTGGTTGGTTGGTTTGCTTTTCCTCTCACCCTGCTCAACAATTTAGAAACACATCCACCTACCAAAACCAAGTGGGATTCACCTCAGGAATGTGAAGAATGATGTAATAATAAGAAACCTGTCCCCAAAACATGTTGCATAAAAGCTCTAAGAAAAAACATGATTGTGGCAGATTCAGCTAACCATCCACCCAATTTTGTGTTTTCCGTTCCACTGTATAGTGCTGTTACTAGGAAATGGTGCCCAGATGGGACTATGTGACTAGTTCTTGCCAAAGGAATGTGGGTGGTGGCAATGTGTGCCACCTCTGGGCCAAAGCTGTTTAAGAAGCTGGCAGGCATCCTTCACAATTTCTTCCCCTTCCATCAGCATGATTTAGGCAATGGCAAGGCCCTAGGAGCTAACGCAGCCACAGATGGAAGGAATCTGTGTCCCTGAATTACCTTATGGAGGAGAGCCACCTGCCTTAGTGTTATATGACTGAGAAATAAGACTTCCTTTGTGTTATGCCCCAAAATGTGTATTAGCTCCATTTGTTATAGCAGCTTAGTCTACTTCAAATACTACAAGGATTATTATAGAAGCCCCAAAGCATGAAATAAGAATAAATAATAATTGCTGATACAAACCTTTAGAAACCAGAGTAGTTACAAGCTTTCTTAATGTGGGGTGCATGTGTACAATAAATTTGGTTGAAAAAAAATATATTTTTATTTTCACTAACATTCAACTGAAATTTAGCATTTCTTTTCATTATGAATATAGGCAACAAATTGTTATCAGCAGCTCCCTTGACTTGGCACCAATAGAAAACACAGATCTTTTCCTATCACATTATAGTTGTTGCAGATATCTCATAAAACTATTTATAGTTATCACTCATTCAAAATTACAGTATCTATTAGACCTGCTGCTAGATCTTATAATTTAAAGCATTAATAAAAAGCACATGTACTCTATCACAAGTTAAAAAGTATTTTGATAAATGTATTTCAAAATAATTGATTTTAATTTTTTGGCCGCTCCGTGCAGCTTGTGGGATCTTAGCTCCCTGACCGAGGATTGAACCTGGGTCCACGGCAGTAAAAGCGTCGAGTCCTAACCACTGGACCGCCAGGGAACTCCCAATCGATTTTTAACAATATATGTATTTTATGTATTTAAAAACATTATTATGGAGAGGAACCCACGGCATGAAAAAAGGGTAAGAATCCCTAAAGTATATATCCTCAATGTAGCAATGAATATCTAACTTAAAACAACAGGGCTGCTGCTTCCAAGTGTTATATTTCTAGTTTGAATACTAGCTAAGATATGATTAAAAATATAGACAGAATTATAACATGTTAAGAAAAAAATCTCATAGTAATCTTAAGCATCAGAATATTATTAAATAATGTAATAATATAAGGAATAAAACAAAGCTGTGCACGTTTGCATATGTGTGGACATACACATGTAAAGGTCTGCAATCTTTTTATTGAGGGCAACCAGAGCCATGTAGACCAGTTAGATTACTTTGAGGATGTTTCTTTCTGATTCATTCCTATGATCATTTTATAAATAGCAAAATTCTTGTTAACGTATTTACAAAATTTTTAATCTTCATTAAACCGTATAAGCAGGTGCTTATATCGAATAATACATGACATATATGAGTAAAGATATTTCACTTTATTCATGAGTCATGCTGGGGATTGCAATATTGAGAATTTTAATTTCAGCTAAATTTTATTAGTCAGCCTAAAAATAGTGCTCTTTTTCTAAAACCAAAGCCTTCTTGAACTTTAAGTTTCCAAAGGCAGTAGAACATACTCTGAACCACCTGCCATATAATCTTGTACCATCAACTCTTCCCATTTATGACTTCTAAGTACCTAAAAATAATCACTTTTCAAAATCACTTTAAATCATATTTAAATCACTTCCTCATAATCAAGAGCGCTTGCTTTCAGTAAACTATTCAATAGCTATTTCCAAAAGTGAGAAGCTTGACCAATGATTTTCCCAAGATAATGCAGTGTGAAAAATTGGGACTTTCACATGAAAAAGACTTGAGTTTGGGTTCCTAGTTCATTACTTAAAAACTTTGTGACCTTAAATATTTATTTTTTTCTGAGTTTCAATTTCCTCCTTGTGAATAGAAGATACCATCACTTACCCCATACTGTTTTTGTGCATATTAAATAAGATACTTATGTAAATTTCAACAGATTAATATCTGTGCAAAAAAAAAAATTGTTAATTCTAATCCCTTACTGATTTGTGAATAGAATTATCACAATAGATGTGACCAAACAGTGACTTAACAAAATCTCTGCATAGGAAACTTTTTGCGCCAGGGTAGAACTTTTTAAAACTTGGCTCTGCAAAAACGCAGCATCTGTTACTATAAATATTGATACTTTAAACATCTCTATTTTTTTTCTCACAATGTGTGTATGTATGCATGTATCTTTCTAAATTTTGAGATGGAATTCTGCTGGATCCAGTGTTTGCGTGTTGGGTTTTGAGGTACTGCCCACCCAACTAAAGGAAAACCATTTAAAATGCCAGTAAAAAGTTTCTGGCAGATGTCTCTGGGTATGTAACAACAGATTAAATCTAAAGCAGTGGATTCCATGATTACCTAAGTTAACACACTATCTATGTATTAACAGCTAGTGGGAGTATTCCTTTTATTTGCTTTGGATGTTATGAATTGTTTGTGATGGTTTTATTTTTCCTTCTCCAGTTGTGGTTAGATTAAGTACTAGAGTGTTAAACACACATCCTTCTGAAGTGGTTTTATACTTTTAGGGAAATTCATTTTTGGGGTAATTTTTATTGTTTAGATGTTTACAAAATTTGTACACAGAGATCAGATAATAATAGCAGCTAAAAGTTACTGACCTCTTCCATAGGAACTGTTAACAAACGACTTGCATATGTCATTTCCCCTAAACCAGGCAATCTTCCCATTGGATGGGTGTTATCAGAGACAGAAAGTAATTTGTCCAAGGTTGGAAAACTTGTAAGTGGCAGAACTAAGATCCAAACTCAGGTGTCTTCCAAAGCCTGTCATTTAATAGCCCCAATGCTACAAAGCTCTTTGATTTTCTAATGAGTGTCTAGATATCTGAACTCAATGATATTTCATGGCATGTTGTAACGCTGAGAATTTCAGAAGCCCAAAACAGGTTGGAACTTTTAAAATGAGCATGAAAATATTATAAGCCACTTGATTTCCTAGAAACAAATAGAAATGAATGTAATACATGATCAAATATCAAATTGTTAGAAAACATGAGAGAATAAAAGATAAGCAGAACATCACTCCTTAGAGCTCTGGTGAGGAAGTCTGTCAGCATTATTTCCAATGAGGCAGAAAATCTTTGTCTTGATCCCACTTCCAGCTGCATCCCCTCCCCTGGAAAGTCAGCAGGTTAAATTCTAATCTCAAATTCAGTAATGGAATGTTTTGAATATTCAAGTTAGTTGAGTAAAGTACACATAGCATTCAATACTGACTATTCTCTGAATTCTAGATTCCCACCTCCAAGCACCTGCTAGGTATTCCCATTTGGATATTCACCATTATTTCACCTTCAATGTGTCTAGATTTAACACGGCCAGCTATAACCCACAAACTAGTACTTATGAATGAAATCATCAGGACAGGTATTAGACTCTGGGGCCCAGTTGCTTGTGTTCCTGTCCTGGCTGTCACTCATTATTTGTGTGACTGAATACATCATCCAAGCTCTCTTTGCTTCAAGCTTCCCATCTGTGCAGTGAAAATAATAATACTTATTTCATGGGGTTGTTATGAAGATTAAATGAATGGTTACATGCGAAGCACTTAAACAAGTTCTGGGCACATAGTAAGCACCATGGAAAAGTTGGTGGTTACTACTATTCTTATTCTTCATCATACAGGTTGAAAACTAGTCTTTTGTTTGGATCGCTAAATGTGGGAAGGATGTGGAAGCAAGGCCAAGGGAGCAGTTAGCCACCAACTCCTTTTGGTTCTTCTTTTGGAATATTTATCCCATTTCAACAGCCACCATCTTAATTTAGGTCTTCTCCATCACAGTAGTAGTCTTCTTGCTGCCAGTTACTTCTCTCGTACAATTTATGCCCTATACTACCAGAAGATCTATCTTTTTATACATTGATTTAACAGAATTATTCTCTTACTTAAAAACTTTCAATGTTTAATGCTATAGCATATAGTGCAAATTCCTCATTCTGGGGCAGAAAATCCCTTCAATCCAGTTCCAACCTATTTTTCTAGCCTCATCTCTCTCCCTTGCATGTCAAGAAAGCTCTAGGCAAACCAGTCCATTCAGTGATATGTGCTCTTCTTCACGCAACATTCCTAGGGCCTGAATATCCTCTTCTCACTCTTCAAATCCTACCTGCGCTCTTGGGTCAGCTCAAATTTTGTCTTCTCCAAAGACTCTAGACATGCCATAAGCTCTATAACTTGGAGCAGGCATAACGGGCATCAGAATAAAAAGTCAAATTTTACTAATTCAGAGTGTACATATATGGGGGATGATGCAGTAAAAAGCAAAGAGAAGTTTGGGGTTTGAGAAATATTCAATGGACTATAAAATTTTAAAACTATTCAGTTATTTTCATATTTATATAATGATACAAGCAATGACTGAAATGACTAGCAAAGGGCTTGCTGTAACCTATTTTAATAAATGGATCTTGTGCATAATTGAATGCTTGAAATCACTGTTCAAGATCAAATTAACAGCCCTCACCCCCTCTCTTGTCCATTCTGCTATAATGGGAGTTACACTCCTAAGAAATCTTGCATACTCAAAAAGAAAGAAAGAAAGAAAGAAAGAAAGAAAAAGTCAATGGAAAAAACAGGAGTTTCAGATTCATAACATTGTTGAGCAAGGAATTTCAACAATGAAAGTGCTTTCTTATAGCCATAGATGTATGTTTATAAAACGTAAACACTACTGAGAAAATTCAGTATTTTATTATATTAAAGGTATTGGACTTTCTCAACTAATTCTAGCACCATCGATAGTCAAAACTTTTTACCATGCCTAGCATCTCTGACATGACAAATGAAGCAGAACTGTTCAAATAAAACAGGAGTACCTTAACAGTTTCCTCTTTGAGAATGGGGCAGGTTCCTAATTAAGACTGCATTACAAATAGATGATCATGTAATGCAAATTGATATTATAAAAGCCAATACTGTACTTGAATATTTTTTTCATAGAAAAGAAAATACTAATTTGAGAACTAGTTTGAGAACTGGCCGAATTATCAGAAATTGCCAATTAGAGAAGTAGTTCCAAAGACTAAAGACCCAGGAAATCTGGATTCTAATGTGACCTTGGTCAAATCACTTAAGATTCTAAAGACTTGAGTTTTCTCATCTAAAAATAAAAGGCAGGAGAGATGGTTTCAAATACCCCAAACACATCAATATTTCTATGCCTTTTTCTTTTCTTACCTATACGGCTATAAATTATTTATGTAAGGTTCTATTACTCACTTACCATGACCTTAAAGTTCAGTGAATGTGTCTATTCCCACATACCTTACCTTTCAAAGAACTACAATATAAATTTTTAATATTAAAATAATTATAAATTTTGCATTTTCTTTATGATTCAAAAGACATTTTAGACTTTGAATGCCCTGCTCCAAAGACTGCATAGTAACATAAAAAAAACTCAATAGGTTCATTTTCTTATACTTATTTTTCACAGTATTTTATATTTTTAATGACTCTAAAATCATAGCACATTACTATACTTCCCAAACCTAATAGTTTACCCTTGTTAACTCTTTGCTTTCCTAATATTTCAGAGACACGGTTCCTATTACTGGAGACAGGAGGCATCAAATAATTGCTTACCAAATGGAAATTAATTTGAAATCCGAGCCCCTATCAGATCTTTTGGCTAAACCCAGAATCCCCTGACTACTGCAGGATTTCTTGGTTGCCTTGATGGTAAGGATAAATTGACCACCTCCCACTAGGTCTCATGCTGCCCCTTTCTTTTCCTATTAGTAGCTAGGAGTCCTTCTCCCCATCTTTCTTTTCTGATTCAAGCCACTAGATTGCACTGTGACAAACTGATACTTTTATAAGAACTCACAATTTAAAAAATGAAAAAAAATCATGTTTATAACAATCAAACAATTTGACTTACTGCACTGGAGATTCTGTTTCTATTTTAAAGATAATCCATTATTTGGTTAGTTTCACAGACCAAATAATGGCATCTGGGTAATAGCATTAGGAAAAAAAAAAAAAAACCAAGGCCAACAGATGAAGTGATTAGCAATGTACAGGAACCTCTCTTTCTAAACAGAATAGTTTAAATTTCAAACTGGCAGAAATGATAAGGTAGAATATTCTTCTTTACAATATCAGCAGCCCCAAATTCTACAAAACTAGAAATCCCAAATTTGAGGAATTCTAGGTAATTAGATGGTGACACCTATTGGCCAAATGTATCACTGCAAACCTATCATTTTAAACATCTATCAGCAGAGAGTTGAATAAATTTGGTGAAGTCCCAGGGACAAAATTAGGGGTTATTATCCATTTGAGATAGTCACATTGTGGACACATTTTAACATAATATTTTCAATTAGATAAATGTACCTCACATATATTTTGCTCTTAGAAGTTGTTTTGTTCACAGGGTATGTGTGTGTGTATATGTATGTATATAAAAGGACACTTATTATAACATTAGCTTACTCTGCACTATGAAATGGAGAGGCACAGTGGAAAGGCCAACAGCTAAAGGCAATCCTGGACATCCAACCGCTCCTTCTGCTGGCTGGAACCAAACCATCCAGTACCAACAATAGAGATCTACCATCAGAAATGACTGTAAAGTAATGAGATTGATTTTTACATATAACTTGTGAAATTTATTGATCTCAGTGCTTTTCAGTTATCCTTAATATTAATGATAATGTCAGAAAAGTGGCTATATTAAGCTTCTACGGAGTCTTTAACTTGCCACTGAAAATAAATCTAATTTTAAAATGAAAAATAGGAGTAATCACACAACTAGGGCACCTGCTGGCCACTGATGGGGGACTCTGACACCCAAGGAGATGGGAGGAACCCCAAAGTGAACCGGTAGGATACAGGGGGACTGAGGAGGGAGGAGAAGTGGAGGCCAGCCAGTATTGGCGCCCCTGAGGCTGGGGAGATCAGGAGAGGCAGGTGGGAGGGACTCTCTGGGAAGAGCGGGAGAGGAGCAGAGGGCGATCGCCTGGCCCACTAGGGCCGGGGAGCCTGCTGAGCTCCCAAGCCAGTACCACCCCCCACCAAAGCCCCCTCCAGGTCACGTGGGTCCTTGGGGGCAAAGGAAGGAGGCCGAGGCAAGAACAGGAGAGGCAGGTGGGAGGGCCCTCCAGGAGGAGCAGGAGAGGAGCAGAGGGCATTTGCTCCTCCCACTCAGGCCCCAGAGAGACTGCTGAGCTCCCAGGCGGATCCCCTGCTCCAAAGCCCCCTCCAGACCGTGTGGGTCCCTGGGGGCATAGGAGGGAGGCTGGGGAGATCAGGAGAGACAGGTGAGAGGGGCCCTCCCAGACTGGAGGAGTAGGAGAGGAGAGGAGGGCATTTGCCCCACGCACTCAAGCCCAGGAAGCCTGCTGGGCTCCCAGGTGAGGTCCCCTGCCCTCTGAGACCAGGGGTGGGGGCACGCCTGGGCCCCTCTGTTCCTTGAATCTAAGCCCCATCCCTCCAAAGCCCCCAGGGCCTTTTCCAGCCTTGTGGGTCCTGAGCATAGGTCCCGGCCACCACCCAAACCTCACCCTTGCTTAGGCCACCCTCTCCACAGCCAAGGCATTTTACCCCCCCGCCCCTTTTTTTTTTACTATTTTTTACTATTGTGGTACTGATGTACATTCTGGTGGTTGATTCATCTATAGTTTTATTTTTATATTCTTTTTAACATATCTGTTAGTTTCCTAGTCTAATTTTATTTTTCACATTGTTATTTTTCACTCTTTTTTTTTTTTTTTTTGCCACCCCACAAGGCTTGCAGGATCTCGGTTCACGAGCCAGGGGTAGGGCTGAAGCTCCTGCGGTGGGAGCTCTGAGTCCAAACTGGACTAACAGAGAACCTCAGACTCCAAGGAATATTCATCAGAGTGAGGTCTCACAGAGGTCCTTATCTCAGCACCAAGTCCCAGCTCTACCCAATAGCCTACAAACTCCAGTGTTAGAAGGCTCAGGCCAAACAACCAGTAAGACAGGAACACAATCCCACTCATAAAAAAAAAAAAAAAAAAAAGGAGATGGCAAAAAAAATATTTCACTGGGACCTCCCTGGTAGCGCAGTGCTTAAGAATCAGCCTGCCAGTGAAGGGGACACGGGTTCGATCCCTGGTCTGGGATGATGCCGCGGAGCAACTAAGCCCATGTGCCACAACTACTTAGCCTGTGCTCTAGAGCCCATGAGCCACAACTACTGAGCCCACGTGCCTAGAGCCCGTGCTCTAACAAGAGAAGCCACTGCAATGGGAAGCCTGCTCACCACAGTGAAGAGTAGCCCCCGCTCACCGCAACTAGAGAAAGCCACGCGCAGCAACAAAGACCCAACGCAGCCAAAAATTAATAAACAAACAAATAAATTTTAAAAAAAATTTAAAAATTAAAAAAAAAATTTCACAGATGAAGAGGCAAGGTAAAAACCTACAACACCAAATAAATGAAGAGGAAATAGGCAATCTACCTGAAAAAGAATTCAGTGTAATGATAGTAAAGATGATCCAGAATCTCGGAAATAGAATGGTGGCACAGATTGAGAAAATACAAGAAATGTTTAACAAAGATCTAGAAGAACTAAAGAACAAACAAACAGAGATGAACAACACAATAACTGAAATGAAAAATACACTAGATGGAATCAGTAACAGAATAACTGAGGCAGAAGAACGAAAAAGCGAACTGGAAGACAGAATGGTGCAAATAACTGCCAAGAGGCAGAATAAAGAAAAAAGAATAAAAATAATTGAAGACAATCTCAGAGACCTCTGGGACAACACTAAATGCACCAACATTCAAATTACAGGAGTCCCAGAAGAAGAGAAAAAGAAAGGGTCTGAGAAAATATTTGAAGAGATTATAGTCAAAAACTTCCCTAACATGGGAAAGGAAATAGTCACCCAAGTCCAGGAAGTACAGAGAGTCCCATACAGGATAAAACCTAGGAAAAACACACCAAGACACATATTAATCTAACTAACAAAAATTAAATTCAGGGGGCTTCCCTGGTGGTGCAGTGGTTGAGAGTCCGCCTGCCGATGCAGGGGACACGGGTTTGTGCCC